>NC_143029.1:64804062-65120000 GCF_057628025.1 Oncorhynchus mykiss
TCACACAAATGTTAAATGCAACGATATACAAACAATACAAAACCAACAAAAAGTACAAACAATACAACAAAAAAGTATGTGTCTTTGTGTCTCCTCACAGTCCCTGCCGTTCCATGAGTCGTTGCTTAATCCGTTTTTAAAGATAGTTTTGCTGTTTGCTTAAGTAATTGGGAGTTCCATGCAATCATGGCTCTGTATAAATGGCTCTGTGTTTTGCTGTGAATTTGTTTGAGTTGGGAACTGTGAAGAGACCTCTGGTGGCATGTCTTGTGTTGTATGAGTGTCTGAGCTTAATGTTATTTGATTATGCAGACAATCTGGAATTTTTGTTACAGTAATATTTATCATAAAAACTAGAAGAGAAGCAATTCATATCTTGTATTTAATATACAGTATTTAAGATGGGACAAGTACAGAGCCTGAACAACTAGTACAGTAGATTTTTGTGTCAAAAACACAGAATATATTTTTATAACAGACATACCCCTCCCCATCTTCACAAAAACTTTGTCAATAAACTTGAGCATGATAATTGACCATCCAGTGTTATACCTAGGAGTTTAGCTTCCTCAACTTCCTCAATGATCACCAGTGGTGGAAAAAGTACTCAGTTGTCATACTTGAGTAAAAGTAAAGATACCTTAATATAAAATGACTCAAGTAAAAGTGAAAGTCACCCAGTAAAATACTGCTTGAGTAAAAGTCTAAAAGTATTTGGATTTCAATATACGTAAGATTCAAAAGTAAAGGGAATTGCTAAAGTGTACTTAAGTATCAAAAGTAAAAGTATAAATAATTTCACGACTTAAGTAGTTCTTTAAAGTATTTTTACTTAAGTATTTTACACCACTGATGAGCACACCCTTTATGTATAACTCCAGTTGAGGTTTAGGTCTTAGAGAATGTTTTGAACCAAAGACAATGCTTTTAGTTTTAGATGTATTTAAGACCAGTTTATTATTAATCACCCATTCTGATTCTGACTGTAACTCCTTATTTAGGATTTCAGTGAGCTCACTGGCTTCAGGTGCTGACATGTAGAGTGTGGAATCATCCGCATACATAGTCATTCTAGCTAGCGTAGAGTAGTGGCCAAGGGCAACTGCCATAAGGGACTCCGCAGTGTACATACAGTTGAAGTCGGAAGTTTACGTAAACCTTAGCCAAATATATTTAAACTCAGTTTTTCACAACTCCTGACATTTATTTCTGTCACGCTCATGATTAAAGACTGACCAAGGCGCAGCATGTGTGGAGTTCTGCATCTTTATTACGGTGAAACTTCAAACAAAAACAATAAACCAATAATGAAACGTGAAAGTGGTGGTGCACATGCACAAACACAAAACAATATCCCACAAACACAGGTGGGAAAAATGGCTACCAAAATATGATCCCCAATTAGAGGCAACGATTACCAGCTGCCTCTAATTGGGAACCATACAAAACACAACATAGAAATATTGAGCTAGAACACCCCCTAGTCACACCCTGACCTAAGGGCTCTAAATGTGACAATATTCAGCTTTTATTTCTTTCATCACATTCCCAGTGGGTCAGAAGTTTACACTTCCCCTCAATTAGTATTTCAAAGCATTGCTTTTAAATTGTTTAACTTGGGTCAAACATTTCGGGTAGCCTTCCACAAGCTCCCAACAATAAATTGGGTGAATTTTGGCCCATTCCTCCTGACAGAGCTAGTATAACTGAATTAGGTTTGTAGGCCTCCTTGTGATGGCCACTCCAATACCTTGACTTTGTTGTCCTTAAGTCATTTTGCCACAACTTTGGAAGTATGCTTGGGGTCATTGTCCATTTGGAAGACCCATTTGCGACCAAGATATAACTTCCTGACTTATGTCTTGAGATGTTGCTTCAATATATCCACATAATTTTCCTACCTCATGATGCCATCTATTTTGTGAAGGGCACCTGTCCCTCCTGCAGCAAAGCACCCCCACAACATGATGCTGCCACCCCCATGCTTCACGGTTGGGATGGTGTTCTTCGGCTTGCAAGCCTCCCCCTTTTTCCTCCAAACATAACGATGGTCATTATGGCCAAACAGTTCTATTTTTGTTTCATCAGACCAGAGGACATTTCTCCAAAAAGTACGATCTTTGTCCCCAGGTGCAGTTGCAATCCGTAGTCTGGCTTCATTCTTGCTGAGTGGCCTTTCAGGTTATGTCGATATAGGACTCGTTTTACTGTGGATAAAAATACTTTTGTACCTGTTTCCTTCAGCATCTTCACAAGTTCCTTTGCTGTTGTTCTGAGATTGATTTGCACTTTTCGCACTAAAGTGCGTTCATCTCTAGGAGACAGAACACATCTCCTTCCTGAGCGGTATGGCGGCTGCATGGTCCCATGGTGTTTATACTTGCGTACTATTGCTTGTACAGATGAATATGGTACCTTCAGGCATTTGGAAATTGGTCCCAAGGATAAACCAGACTTGTGGAGGTCTACAATTTTCTTTCTGAGGTCTTGGCTGAGTTATTTCAATTTTCTCATGATGTCAAGCAAAGAGGCACTGAGTTTGAAGGTAGGCCTTGAAATACATCCACAGGTACACCTCCAATTGACTCAAATTATGTCAATTAGCCTATCAGAAGCTTTTAAAGCCATGTCAGAATTTTCTGGAATTTTGCAAGCTGTTTGAAGGCACAGTCAACTTACTGTATGTAAACTTCTGACCCACTGGAATTGTGATACAGTGAATTATAAGTGAAATAATCTGTCTGTAAAAAATTGTTGAAAAAATGACTTGCGTCATGCACAAAGTAGGTGTCCTAACTGACTTGCCAAAACTATAGTTTGTTAACAAGAATTTTGTGGAGTGGTTGAAAAATGAGTTTTAATGACTCCAACCTTAGTGAATGTAAACTTCTGACTTCAACAGTTTCTGATGTTAGAAGAATACTCTCTGGGTTCTATGAGATAAATAACGCTCCAACCATGTCATGGCAGGTAATGTAAAACCATAGCAAGTATGTTTTTTTAATACCAATTTATGATCAATAAATTCAAAGGTTGCACTGAAATCTAGCAACACAGATCCAACTGTCATCTTATTATCCATTTATTTTAACAAACCATCAATCATCTGAGTCAGTGTTGTACAAGTTGAGTGGCCTTCTCTATACGCATGCTGAAAGTCAGTAGTGAACTTGTTCTCTGACAAAATGGTCAAACACAATCCTCTCCATAAAATAAAGGGAACACTTAAACAACACAATGTAACTCCAAGTCAATCAAACTTCTGTGAAATCAAACTGTCCACTTAAGAAGCAACTCTGATTGACAATACATTTCACATGCTGTTGTGCAAATGGAATAGACAGGTGGAAATTATAGGCAATTAGCAAGACACCACCAATAAAGAAGTGGTTCTGCAGGTGATAACCACAGACCACTTCTCAGTTCCTATGCTTCCTGGCTGATGTTTTGGTCACTTTTGAATGCTGGCGGTGCTTTCACTCTAGTGGTAGCATGAGACGGAGTCTACAACCCACACAAGTGGCTCAGGTAGTGCAGCTCATCCAGGATGGCACATCAATGCGAGCTGTGGCAAAAAGGAGGAGGAGCACTGCCAGAGCCCTGCAAAATGACCTCCAGCAGGCCACAAATGTGCATGTGTCTGCTCAAACGGTCAGAAACAGACTTCATGAGGGTGGTATGAGGGCCCGACATCCACAGGTGGGGTTTGTGCTTACAGCCCAACACCGTGCAGGACGTTTGGCATTTGCCAGAGAACACCAAGATTGGCAAATTCGCCACTGGCGCCCTGTGCTCTTCACAGATGAAAGCAGGTTCACACTGAGCACATGTGACAAACGTGACAGTCTGGAGACGCTGTGGAGAACGTTCTGCTGCCTGCAACATCCTCCAGCATGACTGGTTTGGCGGTGGGTCAGTCATGGTGTGGGGTGGCATTTCTTTGGGGGGCCACACAGCCCTCCATGTGCTCGCCAGAGGTAGAGGTAGTTCCTCCTAATGCAAGACAATGCTAGACCTCATGTGGGCTGGAGTGTGTCAGCAGTTCCTGAAAGAGGAAGGCATTGATGCTATGGACTGACCTGCCCGTTCCCCAGACCTGAATCCAATTGAGCACATCTGGTACATCATGTCTCGCTCCATCCACCAATGCCACATTGCACCATTGCAGACTGTCCAGGAGTTGGCA
This sequence comes from Oncorhynchus mykiss, assembly GCF_057628025.1. Lineage (NCBI taxonomy): Eukaryota > Metazoa > Chordata > Actinopteri > Salmoniformes > Salmonidae > Oncorhynchus > Oncorhynchus mykiss. The sequence continues at coordinate 64,808,249 of NC_143029.1, forward strand.
GATGCTTTAGTCCAGGTCTGGGAGGAGATCCCTCAGGAGACCATCCGCCACCTCATCAGGAGCATGCCCAGGCGTTGTAGGGAGGTCATCCAGGCACATGGAGGCCACACACACTACTGAGCCTCATTTTGACTTCAAAGTTGGATCAGCCTGTAGTGTGGTTTTCCAATTTAATTTTGAGTGTGACTCCAAATCCAGACCTCCATGGGTTGATAAATTTGATTTCCATTGATAAATTTTGTGTGATTTTGTTGTCAGCACATTCAACTATGTAAAGAAAAAAGTATTTAATAAGAATATTTAATTCATTCAGATCTAGGATGTGTTATTTTAGTGTTCCCTTTATTTTTTTGAGCAGTGTATATAACAAATAGGAGTGGCAATACAGTCTGGTACCATTCAATAGTTTCCCATCAAGATTGTCTATACCTGGTGGCTTATCATTATTGATGGTTATCAATCATTTTTCCACCTCTCCCACACTAACTTGACATTTCAAAACAGCAATCCTTCTCCTTCATTATTAGATATTTTATACAAAAGTTTGATGGTTCACTGTTCAATATTGTCACTTCACTTTGGAGGTTTTCCACTTTACTAGTGAAATAGTAATTGAAATGATTAGCAATATCGAAAGGTTTTGTTATAAATTACACATCAACTTCAATGAACGATGGAGAAGAATTGAGTTTTCTGCACATTATATTTTTAAGGTACTCCAAATACTTTTTTCATAGTGAGTTATGTAATTTATTTGTATTTGGTAATATAATTTATTCTCATTTTTGTTAAGTTTAGTCACAAAATGTCAACATGTATAGAATGTCACAAATCAGTTCAATTCATCATCAATCCAGGGAGCTCTAACAGTTAGCTTCTTAACTTGTGAATGCTTATCAACAATTGGCATGAATAATGTAATACATACCTCCAGTGCTGCATCTGGATTCACTTCCTCACACACATCATGCACACATAAATGTTTTACATCTTCAACAAAAGAGTCCTGAGAAAACATTTGTATGATTTATTATAAATTACTTAAGGACAAACCTTTGGCACTTTGGCTTTCCTTGTCATTGCCACAATGGAATGGTCTCTACAGACAATGGAATGGTCTCTACAGACAATGGAATGGTCTCTACAGACAATGGAATGGTCTCTACAGACAATGGAATGGTCTCTACAGACAATGGAAACTGATAATGGTTTGGAGCAAAATAATTAGTGAAGATACTGCATGATCAATAAAATTGGATATCACAGATCCAACACTATTGATGTTGGTACCTCTCAAGATCTTGGCTCTCTCCAGAACAGCCATATTGCCCTTAAACCTCAGGAACTTGATTGACCACTATCGGCCTTGGCCTGTCACCTGGGCTGGTTACATGTTTTCCAGACCTGTGGGTGCGCTCCACTTCAATCTTTGTATGATCCATCTGCAGCTTTTCAGTGATAATTTTTCTTACTTTCTCCTCAGACTTGGACCAGTTCCCATGTGAGGACTCAATGATGTTATTCCTCCTTGATTGTCCCTCGAGATAGTCTGTTTTCTCAGTTATTGTTAATAATAATTCACAGACAGTCATCTGGAAAGGACTTACAATGTGTCATCTTGCTGCAAATCTCTTTCAGGACATTCACCTCTCCCTGGGAGAACTGCAAACTGTTCTTAAGGTCCTGGACCTCTTTGTTCAGATCATCCATTCTTTTGTCAGTTGAGTCCATCAAACAGAAACAAAACAGAATGGATTTAGACATCCAACTATGAAGGACATTGATTCGAGGTGACTTATAATGGGAAACAAGCAGAGGTAGCTGCATATTAACCGATTTCATATTTCAGTGAAATTAGTCATTTTACGTTCACAAGCAAAACAGGCTTAAACGACAGAACAATCTTGAATTTAGCGTATCCTGAAGGAATCTGTCAATGTTATTTTTCTGTTCAGTCGCTGTCCTTTGCTAAGCATTAATTATATAGTAGCCTGGCTGTCAGTAAGGCATCTCTGCTTCAAAGGGCACCTCTCTGGACTAAAGAGCTGAGAGATCCCCATCTCCATTATAACATACTACTCGCCTCCAGGAAAGGACCCCCAAGACATGCCCTCTGCTAATGACTAACTTTCTGCCTGTCCGCCCTTTAAATCTATGGTGTCATTACTCAATTCCCAGCCCTCTGCCTGGCCACAAGGTGTCAATGCTTCCCTATCTCTGTCTGTCAAAGAGACGGGCAGCCCGAAGCGCATGATTGATGGGGTCCTTTTAAAATCCATGGGATGAGGGGTGGCATCGAGGGCGCAGTGTTGGATTTCTCTGGGGCGGATTTGACTCAATCTACCATATACCAGATGTGACCCTTATCCTAATGGCTCAAACACTAAGGGGAGAAACAAATTGTACATGATACAGGAGAGTGGAGATGCTGGGGATGCTTATCACAGCTTTTCAAGATCACTCTAGCTAACTAAAATAACATTAATAGTGTCAGTCAAGAGCTCAAGCTCTCTTTGAAGACGATTGACAAGTGGTGCAGGAAATAGTCTGAACATTTATTGTATAAGTACAGATGTGATTGCAAAGTAAACCATATATTCAAATACATCTTCTACCTAGAAATGGAATCAAATTTCTCACCATGCCTACTAACATGATAACATAGGCACGACTACAGTTGATGAGTTCTGGTAGTTCGCCAAAATTATATATTTTCCACCCTAATTCAGCATATTGCAAAGCTTTGAAACTTTGAAATAGAAAATAACATTGAATAAAAGTGTACATTTAAATGTGATATCTGCATGGTTTCTCTTTTCATCCAGGTTACTGCAGTAAATTCAAATCTACTGTAGCTAGGTGTGCTGCACATGTGCTGCAGTGCAACACATTTATTTTAGGCTTTACATTTTACAAAAAGTTAATTACTGTCCTATCAGCTTCAGTGGATCAATATGAAAGGGCAGTTTCAAATAACACTCATTAACTGACCTTCAGCCCCCTCATCAAGGACAGAGCCATGGCCGCAGGCAGGCCGGCCTGCTGTTGCTAGCCGTGTGCACATGACTGTAATTCAATTTGCAGATGTCAAGCACTGATCACGAAAGCACCCTATCTAGGACAAGTGTGTGTGTGTGTGTGTGTGTGTGTGTGTGTGTGTGTGTGTGTGTGTGTGTGTGTGTGTGTGTGTGAGAGACAACTGACATAGGCACAAGGCACGCTCCCACTGTTCTGAAAATCATAGCCGAATCAATTTGGATTGATCTTTTTCGGAAGTGCCTGGCAGTAAAGTCACCACCAGGGGGCAATATAAATGCCTGTGGAGAGTGACGTGTTGTTCTTCAGTTTTAATTAAACATTATATTGTAATTTACAATCAAGGAGACATAAAATATCATCAACTTATAGCCACCCTTATCATGTCTTAGAGACATTTTTAGGTAACTGACAGCTAAAGAAAATTACCACGTCTTGTGTCATTCAACCATCACTGACACATGTTTTGATTTAGCTGTCTCATATAAACAATATGACCAGGCAGTTACATGACCCACGGCCACACAGTTCCATCACATTGTCTGTCAAACACAACAGTGACACTGCACTTCCAGCTTATGAGCCATGACAATGATGATTATGCAAATAGCCACCTCAAGGGCACTGTGCAGTAGGAGGGTGGAACATGTCAGACCTGATGCCACCCAGCTTCTCACTGTCCAGATTAATTATCAAAGGCCCCACATGAGATCAGAAATGCTGGCATGTCTGGCATGGCCCTGGTTCTGTCTATCACCAGTGGTGTAGTGGTGCCTGGAGAAGTGGGTAGACTCTAATTTGCCCATAATTTGCCAAACGGCCCGCCCAGCAAAGGAAAAGTGCCCTGTGTGAAGAATTCTATGAGAGACATATCTGGCATATACTCTGAATGACCTAAAATTATAAATCCCATATTGGTCTTTCACAGTCAGGTCAACCCAAGCTGTACTTAGCAAGTAGGCTAATAGTAGGAGGAACCCTGTTGTTCTTAGGGGCCATTCCATAACCCTTCCGTAGCTTGGGCAAAATCTAATAAATGTAATTTTATTTGTGTTTTTACCCTTTCATTCAAGTGCACAGGCACCTAGCACTGTTGTTTTATTAGTGGTGTTTCTGTAGCACATGAGATGGAGTTTGCAAAACAAATTGCTACCAAATTGATTCAAATAATCATGATATCATTCTGCCAGGTAGGTCATAGGCCACTTTTTTAGCTAGTTAACATGAATTTGAGAAAGCTTTTCCATCTACCAGAAGACCTTAAGAAGTGAGTATATTCAATGCTTACTGAAAAATGTTTGGGTATACCAGCGTATACCAGCGTATACCGTCCACTACACCACTATCTGTCAACCTGTATGCCCTCGTTCTATTATGTTACTGAGTTACTTAAGTCACACTCTGCACATCTACATCATTGATGGATCTCATTAATAACACAGAGACAAGAATTCCGATTGCTAATACGCTTGACAAACCGACAAACTCTAAGTACACATAGCCCCGATTTGTTTATGTTTGCTTTTGAAATTGTCATTCGAGTGTTTTCATGCGCAGCCCATTAGGAAATAATAGGACGTTGCAGAGAGATCAAACCCCTAGCTCCATCTTCTTATGAGAGATGTTTGTTTTTGTTTTACAATGAAATATGCAGCAGTTATCTCTCTATTCTCTGCCCACACTCGTGTCATTATAGTCACAGGAACCCTGTTGTTCTTAGGGGACATTCCATAACCCTTCCGTAGCTTTTCTATGTTGCTTCACTGAGTGCATTTTATTATTTTTTGTTTATTATTTCATGGCACTTTGGCAAAAACTTTCATACAAACAATGGTACCTTAGATTTTTGATTACCGTTGTCTTGCCTCTCATCTTTTTACTGCCAGTAATGACAGCTAATTGATGGTTCCAGACTTCAGAGTGTCACACCGTGATCTGGTTCACCTGTCCTTGTGATTGTCTTCACCCCCTCCAGGTGTTGCTTATTATCCCCGGTGTATATATCCATGGGCTTCCTGTCTCTCTGTGCCAATTTGTCTTGTTTGCCAAGTCAACCAGCGGTTTTCCTTGCTCCTATTTTTCCCAGTCTCTGTTTGTTTCTAGTCCTCCTGGTTTCAACCCTTGCCTGTCCTGACTACAAACCGGCCTACCTGTTATGACTACCAGCCTGTCTATCTCCTTGTACTGTTTTGGACTCAGATCTGGTTTCTGACCCCTGCTTGGCCTGACCTTGGGCCTGACCTTGAGACTGCCTATTGTCTGGTACTGTTTGGACTCTGACCTGGTTTATGAACTCTCACCTGTCCCCGACCTGCCTTTGCCTACTCCCTTTGTAATAATAAATATCGGAGCTCTACCATCTGCCTCCTGTGTCTGCATTTGGGTGTCGCCTTGTGCCCTTATACAGACAGTTTGGCTTGACAGGCTTTAAAATAGTAGGCACATTACTGTCAGTATAACAATGGCAAGTGGGACTGATTTGATGGTTAACGAGGGGGAACCACATAAAACAGAGTTTGACCCACCGCCAGTATTCTGGATGAGTGTAACTGTAATGACACGTCAACCACCCTCCTGCAGAGAGGAAAAAGGCCCCAGGTGACTCATTTAGGACAGCAGTGTCCATCTCATCACCTCAGTGTCCCTCTTATCAAAACTCTGACTGCTGCTATACCGGACTGTCAGATTGGCATTTCACTCAAATGGCACTGATGGCAGTAAGGAAACAGACACAAGTAGCTAGCATAAGGTCCAATCTGTCAAAATGTGTTAATGCTAATGAGGGGGGGGGGGGGTTTACCACATGCTTTCCACACACGGTTTTACCCTTGTGTAAACAAACCTTGTGGGTTTGTGGGGGAATGATTTGGGGGGGATGGTATTTAGGTTGGGGTGTGTGCTCCTGTGGTTGTGGGCTTTAGTTATGTTAACTAGACTATATGTTCGGATAAATGAGATTTGTGTGGGTTGTCTGGCATTGATGGCTGTTTATAACATATGATGTCATGTCAGGTACAGTGGCGACCCCATCTGTTTTGAGCCCCACCTGTTTAGCAAAATAAATAAATAATTGGGCGTTTTGCATTTTATTTTGTCATCCAACTCAGGAACTCTGCCCTCTTTCTAGAGCTCCAACCTGAAAATCACTGACATCATGATTTGATCTTGTTTAATTCAGAGTTCCTAGTTTTCTTGAAAGCACCATAAATCCAGAAAATGCCAGACTATGAAGACAAAGTTTGATGACACAATTTGCCCACGAAGTACCGCTGCGCTACCTTCCTGTTCAAGTGAGCACAGCACAACAAAGTGAGTCCAAAAATGTCTTAAATGCTGCTGCATTTTTTATTTAACCTTTATTTAACTAGGCAAGTCAGTTGATGTAATATGTCAGGAAGATATGTATACTGTAACTAAGAAAGTAATACTAAGTGTATGTTGTGTAGTAAGCTGTTAGCCTCTCTAGGGTATGTGGGACGCTAGCATCCCATCTGGCCAACATCCAGTGAGATTGCAGAGCGCCAAATACAGAAATACTCATTATAAAAATCCAGAAAAGATACAACTATTTTACATAGGTTCATCGATGAACTTCTTGTGAATCCAACCACGGTGTCAGATATAAAAAATGCTTTACAGTGCAAGCATACTTTACAATTATTTGAGAACATAGCACAGCAGACAAATCATTACAAACAGTAACCAGCCAAGTAGAAGAGTCAGAAATAGTGATAAAGTCAGAAATAGAGATAAAATGAATCACTTACTTTTGATGATCTTCATATGTTTGCACTCAGAAGACATTAATTTATTCAATAAATGTTCCTTTTGTCTCTCTTTCTACCCGAAAACCTCAGTTTTGTTCGCGTGTTTTCTTCAGTAATCCACAGGCTTAAACGCAGTCACAACAGGCAGACAAAAAAATCCAAATTGTATCCGTAAAGTTCATGGAAACATGTCAAACGATGTTTATATTCAATCCTCAGGTTGTTTTTAGGCTAAATAATCAATAATATTTCAACCGGACAATAACGTTGTCAATATAAAAGGTAAACAAGAAAAGCACTCGCTCGGCCGCGCGCATTAAAAGGCTCTGTGACACGGCAGGGTCCACTCATTCAGACTGCTCTTACTCCCTCATTTTTCAGAATACAAGCCTGAAACAATTTCTAAAGGCTGTTGACATCTAGTGGAAGGCATAGGAACTGCAGTCCTGAGTCCTAAGTCAATGGATACTGTAATGGCATTGAATAGAAAACTAAAAAAAAAAACACAGACGTTATTTTAACAGTTTTGGAAACATTAGATTGTTTTCTATCCAAATCTACTAATTATATGCGTATCCTATCTTCTGGGCCTGGGTAGAAGGCAGTTTAATTTGGGCATGCTTTTCATCCAAAATTCCAAATGCTGCCCCCTACCCTAGAGAAGTTAGTAGCCCATGTGCCTCACCCTATTCATTTGGTCCCCATTCCCCTCATAACTTATTCTACTGTTCTGACTTGGTGGTGCACATGTAGCCTATAGCCTGTTTCAGAAATGTCATCATCAAATATTGTAAGGGCTTTCATTGTCAGCTTATATGCCCCCTTTATTTATCCTATGGTGCTGACTTGGTGTACAGGGAGAACACTGTAAGAATGGCCCATGTTCTTAATTCTGTCGCTGTACTTTTCAAAAGTGCTGAACAAATAGTTATTGACTACGTCCGCCCTAGCTCGCTTATTAATGTCTTAATCTAAATTACGGATCGCCTCTTATCCGCTCCTCGTCCCCTTATGCCATAATTTCAATTGTCAGTATGAACCACATTTGTTTAAACAAGTCAGCCATATCAAATATGTTTTTTTAAAGGAAGTAGATGCGGTGAATTAACTGTTTCACTCCAGACAAGGCTCTGCTGATAGCCAGGTGTAGCAGTAGTAAGGTGTTGAGACTGCTGTTGGGACTCTGCTGTTGGGACAGCTTTATGTAGGCCCTAACAGTTTGTGGGCACTGTTTGTCACCATTATAGTGCAATGAATGTATTGTGTAGTGGCTTTGCTGACATGCATCTAAAACATTTTTGGGGAGATTGCCCCACCAAGATGTACATGCTAAAATCGCCACTGGTCAAGGAGAACCTGACCAAGGAGGTGTGATTTATGACCACAGATTAAACTCTGTGATTAGGGTTCGATTTCTATAGAGCAGTGTGTGTACTTTCAAGTACAATGTAACATTTCAATTGTTATTAGGCCAAAAATGTGTATGTGTAACGCCTGTCGTTGGAAGGAGTGGACCAAAGCGCAGCTTGAAAAGTGTTCATGATTTTTTTTTATTATCAAAAAAACACTCGAACAAGGTAAGAAAACGAAAGCGAACAGTTTTGTCAAGTAACAGAGACAAAACAGAAAATAACTACCCACAAAACACATGTGGGAAAAAGGCTACCTAAGTATGATTCCCAATCAGAGACAACGATAGACAGCTGCCTCTGATTGGGAACCACACTCGGCCAAAAACAAAGAAGTAGGAAACATAGAATGCCCACCCTAATCACACCCTGACCTAACCAAATAGAGAAATAGAACGGTTCTCTAAGGTCAGGGCGTGACAGTATGATTATATAAGATCTCTTATACACAGACATCAGTTTTCTAGAAATGACATTGCTGATGGAAAATGTCTGAAGTTCAAGACAAACAAAATCACATGTCTCTCTGTTTACCAGCAAATGACTGGACCACTTATCCCAAAAGAGGTGGGAGAAAATTGCAGAGAAATTGGTATAGGGGAGGTGGCATAGTTTTTTGAATGGTCTTTTCACTCATGGGATACAGTAGATCACACACAGATGACTTTGCAAGGATTAATCTGCATAAACATTGATGATTCGCTGTAACCTTTAAACAAAATGCCACCTCTCTAGAGTCTAGACTGTTTGTATATGGTGGTGGTGTCAAAGGATTTGTAGCTGTAGCCTGGTTGTGAATTCTATGAATATGAAACAAATATTATTTCTAAATTGAGACCATTTGAGAAGGTCTGTGAGAGAGATGTGTTCCTCCAGGAACACTCATGTAATATACACTGAGTATGCAAACACCTTCCTAATATTGAGTTGCACCCCCCTTTGCCCTCAAAACAGACTCAATTAGTCTGGACATGGACTCTACAAGGTGTCGAAAGCGTTCCACAGGGAAGGCCCATGTTAACTCCAATGCTTCCCACAGTTGTGTGAAGTTGATTGGATGTCCTTTGGACCATTCTTGATATACATGGGAAACTGTTGAGCGTGAAATATCCAGAAGCGTTGTAGTTCTTGACACAAACCGGTGCGCCTGGCACCTACTACCATAACCCGTTCAATTGATTAGAAACGTTGTTTGACTTGTTTGGACGAAGTTGTTGAACGAGTGGAATTACTGAATCAAACGCTCCAACTAAACTGACTTTTTTGGGATATCAAGAAGGACTTTATCGAACAAAACAACCATTTGTTGTGTAGCTGGGACCCTTGGGATTGCAAACAGAGGAAGATCTTCAAAGGTAAGTGATTTATTTTATCGTTATTCCAGATTTTTGTGACGCCTCTGCTGGTTTGGAAATATGTTTAATGCTGGTGTATGCGGGCCGCTGTCCTCAGATAATCGGCGTAAAGCGTTTTTGAAATCTGACAAAGCGGTTGGATTAACAAGAAGTACTACCATATATGGGCATATTAATTTATAAGTGTAGGCCTAGCTAATGACCTCATTTCAAGAGGTCATTGCGATTAGTGTTGTTAAGCATCAACGAAATAAACATGGAATACGTTGATACACACTGAAAGCTGGGTCTCCACAGATCGTGAGAATATCTTAGTTGTCTGCCTGTGGCCTACCATTATTGATCACCAGCCCCGAGACTCTAAATGTTTATTTTACATAAAGTTTTCACCAAACAGCAAACATGTCACAAGGTAAGCTTTGATTAAGTCTGTGTTTGAGCTATAGCTACATTGGGGGATATCAAATTAATCCTTAGGTTGGTAGGAACAAATCTAGCCTATGCCAATGTATCTGATGATGTATGACTTAATGGCAACATCGAATGTTTACCGAGTGACTATATCTTTGCGAATCAAAAATATGATGTTGCCTGCTTACACAGTGTAGGCATCCATATCATCTGTATGTCCCCTGACACCACTACAATGTTTGAGAGAGGTTGGTTTTGTGGAGATTTAGTTTTTATAGTGAACAATAACTTTTAGGCACATCCAGTGTGCAAAAACAGTGCAATTACCACATTCAGACACTTTGGAGAGGTTGAAAGGACACTTGAATGTACCCTGGATACCGCATAACATTACCACAATGTTTGAGTGAGGTTGATATGGTGGAAATTTCATTTTTATACTGAACAAATTGCATTTAAAGATTCAAAATATGTAATAGCACTGTAATTGTCTAATTTACAGACATATGCCACTTTGGAGAGGTTTAGGGACACTTGGAAATGTCCCGTGACCACACCTGACACCACTTACTAAAACATCCGCCCATTTCTAGTTGTTAGGTCAATCAATCCCATTTTTTTCTGATATTGTTCACATTTTGTGGAAGCCCTCTGATGTGTTTCCAGCTCAAGTTGATCTTGTGTATTCTTAACTATGTAACTTCTATCTTCTGATAATTTCCTCATAATCTCCCAGATGTCTTCTTTCCAAATATACCACGTTTTTCCATGTCAGAATCATGTAATTACACACAAATAGCAGTTACTTTTGGTTATGTCTACTTAGGAGGAAATATATGTTTTGCCATTACATTTATGAGGTTAAAAGCAAGGATAAACTGATATCACAATATGCCTTGCTCATATCCATATCCACTAATAACTAGGGTGAAAAATGTAATCCTTAATTCTAGAAAACTGCATGCCTTGCTCATATCGTTATCATATTGAATTGTCAATAATAGTGCCCACTACTGATATCTAGGATTATAAATGTTTAATTCTAGAAAACTGATGTCTGCAGTATCAGTGGATATAATTATGTTTTAGTGTGTGTGTGTGTGTGTGTGTGTGTGTGTGTGTGTGTGTGTGTGTGTGTGTGATCCTTAGTGATTTAAAAAATCGGATGTAATAATATATTTTATTATATTCATAGTTCCTGGTTACAGCTACAAGTCCAGAGACACCAGCCCCGTGTACAACTGGGATACAAAAGGGATACTTAGGATTTTGGCAGATAAGCCATTTATCTACTTCCCTAGAATCAGATGAACTTGTGGATACCATTTTTATGTCTCTGCGTGCAGTTTGAAGGAATATAATAACTAACGTTAGTGGAATTGCTAACTAGCATTAGCACAATGACTGGAATATGGTAACTGCTATCATACTAGTAGATAGACTTCCCGTCATTGTGCTAACTTCCCCCACTTCATCTGGGATAAGTGGTCTATTCACTTGCTGGTTAACAGGGTGCCAAGTAGGATTATCAATTGATCACTGGCAGGACTGGATTCCTATAAGCTTAACTGGCTGCAATGTGAAAGGACTTGCACTTGACTTTGTGCAAACTGGAAACCACATATGAGGCTGCTTTTATTGTAGCTGGGGATTTTAATAAAGCATATTTGAGGAAAACGCTACCAAAGTACTATCTGTGGCACAGCATCGCAGTGCTAGCTGCTTCACAACAGATCCTGGTTCGATCCCAGGCTGTGTCACAGTTGGCCGTGACCGGGATACCCATGAGGTGACCCACAATTGTCCAGGTAAGGGGAGGGTTTGGCATGCCTGATTTTCCTTGTCCCACGCTGTCTCACGCTCTAGCAACTCCTGACACGGTCGTCAGGTGTACAGTGTTTCCTCTGACACATTGGTGCGGCTGGCTTGCGGGTTAAGCAAGCATTGTGTCAAGAAGCAGTGTGAATTGTTAGGTTGTGTTTCGGAGGACGCACAACTCTCCCGAGTCCGTATGGGAGTTGCAGCGATGGGACAAGACTGTAACTACCAGCATGGATATCACGAAATTGGGGAGAAAAAGGTGTATTATTTTTTTTACGAATGTAAAATAAGATTAACAAAAATATTTACGAAATAAAACACTCCAGCCAACATGCTCTGAGGAAGCGGATATGGATGCAGTCTGGGCCGGCAGCCTTGTGAGGGTTAACACGCCTAAATGTCTTACTCATGTCAGCTACAGGGAACGAGAACCCACAGTCCTTGGGAGCGGGGCTGGTTTTCCCTTTGAAATCCGTGATTGTCTGTAGATCCTGCCAGCTAAGTCTTGTGACTGAGCCGTTGAATTGCAACTCCACTTTGTCTCTGTGGAATAACTACACTGTGCCACGCGGGAGGCCCAGCTGGCTGGAGTGTTATCAATCTCTCCCTATCCCAGTCTGCTGTCCCCACTTGCTTCAAGATTCCACCATTGTTCCTGTACCCAAGAAAGTAAAGGTAACTGAACTAAATGACTATCGCCCCGTAGTACTCACTCTGTCATCATAAAGTGCTTTGAGAGGCTAGTTAAGGATCATATCACCTCCACCTTACCTGACACCCTAGACCCACTTCAATTTGCATACCGCCCCAATAGATCCAAAGATGATGCAATCACCATCACACTGCACACCGCCCTATCCCATCTGGACAAGAGAAATATCTATGTAAGAATGCTGTTCATTGACTATAGCTCAGCCTTCAACAACATAGTACCCTCCAAGCTCATCATTCGTCTCTGGGCTCTGGGTCTGAACCCCGCCCTGTGCAACTGGGTCCTGGACTTCCTGACGGGCCGCTCCCAGGTAGTGAAGATAGAAAACAACACCTCCACAAAGCTGAGTCCTCACCCCCTCCTGTACTCCCTGTTCACCCATGACTGTGTGGCCAAGCACGCCTCCAACTCTATCATCAAGTTTGCAGACAGTAGTACAACACAACAGTAGTAGGCCTGATTTCCAACAATGACAAGACAGCCTACAGGGAGGAGGTGAGGGCCCTGGAGGAGTGGTGCCAAGAAAGTAACCTATCCCTCAACGTCAACAAAATGAAGGAGCTGATCGTGGACTTTAGGAGACAGCAGAGGGAGAACGCCCCTATCCACATCAACGGGACCGCAGTGGAGAAGGTGAAAAGCTTCCTCAGAGTACACATCACTGACAATTTGAAATGGTCCACCCACACAGATAGTCCGGTGAAGAAGGTGCAACAGCGCCTCCTCAACACCAGGAGCCTGAAGAAATTTAGCTTGGCCCATAAGGCCCTCACAAACTTACAGATGCACAATTGAAAGCATCCTGTCGGACTGCATCACCGCCTAGTATGACAACTGCATCGCTCGCAACCGCAGGGCTCTCAAGAGGTTGGTGCGGTCTGCCCAGCACATCACCGTGGGCACACTACCTGCCCTCCAGGACACCTACAACACCCGATGTCACAGGTAGGCCAAAAAGATCAACCACCCGGTCCACGGCCTCTTCACCCTGCTGTCATCTAGAAGACGAGCTCAGCACAGGTGCATCAAAGCTGGGACCGAGAGACTGATGTTTTCTGTTGTTGTGATTATGAGACTATTTCCATCACCAATGTAATTTCTATAAAACCGATGTCTGCAGCATCAGTGGATATAATGACTTTCCTATGTGCAAGAGATCTTCAATATCTTACAAAATTTGGTCTAATTAAAATGTTCATGTGTGTAAGAGATCGTTAAAATCATACACATTTTTGGCCAAATACATGTTTTGTGTTACATCGTACTTGAATGTACACAAAACATTCTATTGAAATTGACCCTTAATCACAGTTTAAATCTATGGTCATAAGTCACGCCTGCTGGGTCAGGTTCTGCCTGACACTACATCATATGTTCTAAACAGCCGTCAATCACAAACAACCCCATCTTTAAATTACACTATTTCAAGATATTATGAGCTCTTGGGATTATTAGGATACATTAATTATTCAAAGACTAATGTACCATATTTATAAGTCCCCTGATTATACCACAAAATAAAAAATATAATTTCCCAAATGGACACAGTTAATAGAGACGTATTTACTTTTACATCAATGTTTATGAATACCATAAACTCTCACATTAAATATTTATGGTAGGCCTTCATCAAAAAGTACTAAAGTATTTTCTTTCCCATGAAAATATTGAGACTATTCCTCTCAGGTTGTTGGAAGCTTACAGCGGAGTTTCCTCTATGCCTTTTATGCCAGCAGGCTAAATAGAAATCCCTGCAGTGGCTTAGCAGTCTTGCTGTAGCTGATACCTCCAGTGTGGCTCAGGGAACACATGATACATTTCATATTTTCCAAACTAAAATCCAATTATTTGCTCAAAGCTTTCTCCCTTAGCACTTTCTAAGCAGTTCAAGAATTCAATGCTAATTCATATTTTTTTTCTCTGGCCCTTTTGGGGAAGTGTCCAAAGTCTCCAACAGGGCCGCTTGGTGTCCTTCAGGTCTGTAATGGAAGTAACACCTGTGGATTTATACATTTTAGAAAATTGGAGCTGGGCTATACAGGATCAGAGAAGAGTGAACTGATTCCTAAGACTTTGAATGACTGTAAAGAGAGATTTACATTTTACAGCATTTTTCAACAAATTGGCCAGTACATAATACTTTCATAGAAAACTATTATTATTCTGTTGAAGTCTGTTGCGTAAAACACATTTCCTATACATACACCAGATAAGGATTCTTTCAAAGCCACCTGGTGTTGGTACTCCATGTGTAAATACTATTCAGGGCTGTTTCTAGAATTTCAGCCCCCCCATTTATATGGCCCCCTCCTAAATTTGCAGCTTTAAAGCAAATTTCTTGCAGTTCTACACATTTTGTCAGACCATGAGACATCCTGACAATTGGTCTTCTCACAAAATTATCTGTAGCGTCCGAACGGTTTGGCCTACAAACTATTATTGAGACTATGACCACTCTATGGAAAGGTGAGACTCTCATGAACATGTACATGTTGGTTGTTTTCCCCACACACCTCACAACTCTAGTCTGAAGGTCCCCCGGTACCAGTTGAAAAGATTTATGGAAGTACAGTATATATGGAGACTGTTTAGTACCAGAAATTAGGGGTTAAATACAGTACAAGTCAAACAATGAATGCTTCCTGATTTTTCTTATATCTCTCACATATAGGACAGACAGTTCAGAACAAACTTCCTTTTGATATTTTTTGGGGGGCACTATCTTTTGTTCCATGTAGTGAATCTGTAATTCAATGCGTTTGCATGGGCTGATAGCCAAATAAAAACAATCATCAAATAATTGTTTTATACAGTACTGTGCAAGAGATTTAGGCAGGTGTGAAAAAATGCTGTAAAGTAAGAATGCTTTCAAAAATAGACTTGTTAATAGATTGTATTTATCAATTAACTAAACGCAAAGTGAGTGAATAGAGGAAAAATTTAATCCACATTTGGTGTGACCACCCTTTGCCTTCAAAACAGCATTAATTCTTCTAGGTACAGTTACACAAAGTCAGGGATTTTGTAAGCATATATTCAAGTGTTTGATTAAACAATTATACCAAACAGGTGCTAATAATCATCAATTCAATATGTGGGTTGAAACACAATCATTAAGTGAAACAGAAACAGATGTGTAGGAGGAATAAAACTGGATGAGGAACAGCCAAACTCAGTTAACAAGGTGAGGTTGTTGAAGAAAGTTTACTGTCAAAAGTCATACACCATGGCAAGACTAAGCACAGCAACAAGACACAAGGTAGTTATACTGCATCAGCAAGGTCTCTCCCAAACAGACATTACAAGGCAGACAGGGGTTTCCAGATTTGCTGTCCAAGCTCATTTGAAGAAGCACAAAGAAACGGGCAACGTTGAGGACCGTAGACGCAGTGGTCGGCCAAGGAAACTTACCGCAGCATGAAAGCATGGTGGAGGTGTGAAGCATGGTGGAGGTTCCTTGCAAGTTTGGGGCTGCATTTATGCAAATGGAGTTGGGGATTTGGTCAGAATTAATGGTCTCCTCAATGCTGAGAAGTACAGGCAGATTCTCATTCATGATACAATACCATCAGGGAGGCATCTGATTGGCCCCAAATGTATTCTGCAGCATGACAATGACCACAAACACACAGCGGACGTTATTAAGAACTATCTTCAGCTTAAGAAGAACAAGGAGTCCTGGAAAGGATGGTATGGCCTCCACAGAGCCCTGATCTCAACATCATTGAGTCTGACTGGAATTACATGAAGAGAGAGAAGCACCTGAGGCTGCCTAAATCCACAGAGGAACTGTGGTTAGTTCTCCAAGATGTTTGGGCCAACCTACCTGCCGAGTTCCTTCAAAAACTATGTGCACGTGTAGCTAGAAGAATTGATGCTGTTTTGAAGGCGGTGGTCACACCAAATATTGATTTGATGTAGATTTTTCTTCTGTTCACTTACTTTGAAATGTGTTAACTATATACTATTAACATGTCTATTTTTGAAAACATTCTTACTATACAGCATATTTTCACCTTTTCATACCTGCCTAAAACTTTTACACTGTACTGTACATGTAACGGATGTGAAATGGCTAGCTAGTTAGTGGTGGTGCGCGCTAAATAGCGTTTCAATCGGTGACGTCACTTGCTCTGAGATCTTGAAGTAGTGGTTCCACTTGCTCTGCAAGGACCGCGGCTTTTGTGGAGCGATGGGTAACGATGCTTCGTGGGTGACTGTTGTTGATGTGTGCAGAGTGTCCCTGGCTCGCGCCCGGGTATGGGCGAGGGGACGGTCTAAAGTTATACTGTTACATACATATATTTGTATACTTCAAGGGGTCTTAAAATTCTAAAGCAAAAAGCAAAATGATCCTTGGTATGACCTTCTTAAAACAACTCCATATACAGTAGCTTAGTAGCTTAGTAGCCCCCCCCCCCTCCCCCCAGCTTAGACAGGGCTTAGACTCTTATGGGAGATTTAAACCTAATTTCCTGCAATTCTATACATTTTGTCACGAGTAAAATTGACAAACCAAATCAATGGGGGGCCCTTGGAGGTCAGGGTCCCAGGGAAAGTGCCCTGCATGACTGGTTAATAATGTTGCTATTACCTAGAAATGGTACTGATACTATTTCTATCTTAATATCAAGTGCAACTGACTTGAAATGAGCTAATCACATGCATATGAATCCCATTGTAAACTACCTCAGAGCCCTGAGCCATATGTATCTGTTGAAGGGCTGAAACAAACAGTCATATTGATCCAGAGACGTTAAGAATGCCTTGTATTGATTTACCCTTTTGGGGAACCCAGTTAACACATCGGAAACGCATCCAGCCTGCCCACCCGGCAACAGATAAGAACAAACAGGGCCCTCCAGCTAAGAGGGGCAGAGGGTAAGAAAACAACCATCATCCAATAATCTCATCCCCCCCAAAAAGGGGGAAAAAAATAAATATGGAAGAAGAATGGAAGAGGCCTGTATGGCCTACTATATTCAGAATATTTTCCCTTGTTACAGTAGTTGGTACTGGGGTTTTCTGGAGCTTACTACCACCAAACGGATGATTAGTATTAATGGGAGATAGTAACATGCATCCTTCTTGACACCCATCCCAGCTGGAGATGCTGCAGGCTATAAACAGGTTTCTGCATCACAAGTGGATTTTTCAAGCCCAACTCATGAAAAGCAAGACTTCAAAACCATCCTACAAAGTGAGAAATTCCATTGTTGTTTTTGTCTGTGTTTGAGTGACAAGCAACGTAGTCTGCAGGGACTGCTGTATGAAATCTTTGTAAAATGTTCAGAAAGATCTTAACACTTTCTAAAGGGATCAATTCTATACCATGTAAATACAAAGTAAATAACATGTTAATACAATGTTGTTACTACGGTAATTACAATGTAACAATCCAGGTATAGGCGCAAACTGTGAGGTGATTGTAGGAAATCAAGCAAAGCATCACAAACCCAAGTAAAAATAAGGGAGTCGATGATCAAAGTTTCAATTATAGTGCAGAATCAGATATCAACTACTGGCATAATTCATACCCAATGCAGTTGTAGCTACTTTCTTAGTGAAAGTACACCTCTATCATGCTAATTGCAAATGTTGGAAGAGACGCACCGCAGGTCTTCCATCTCAGGTGCTGCTAAAGATGGGATTCCCACAGATACTGCCTCTCTCTCAGCATCAACCTTCTTAATCAGACCATCCATCTGTTCAGGGGATACACACCACACACCTCAAGCTGCCACTGATTCAATTGACTGTGTGTTGTTGGTTTTCCCTCAGCCAGAATTTTCCGAGATAGATTGTTTGCTGGTATTTGAGGAAAGGATATTCAAGCAGGCTGGGAGGCAAGGAGGCTGGATGGAAGAGTTTGCCAATAAATAGGCTTTATGAAAGGCTCAATTCAATCTGTGTTTATGTAGTTTTGGCAGGTTGACTGAATTTTGCCCCAAAGTTTCCGCTCACACATACAACTTATTATCACATCCAGCATCAAAGTGATAATATCAGCTGGATAATATACACTTATTGTACAAAACATTAAGAACACCTGCTCTTTCCATGACATAGACTGACCAGGTTAATCCAGGTGAAAGCTATGATTCCTTATGATCCACTTCAATCAGTGTAGATGAAGGGGAAGAGAGGATAAAGGAGGATTTTTAAGCCTTGAGACAATTGAGAAATGGAATGTGTATGTGTCACGCCCTGGCCATAGAGAGGCTTTTATTCTCTATTTTGGTTAGACCAGGGTGTGACTAGGTTGGGCATTCTAGGTTCTTTATTTTTTTGTTTTCTATTTCTTTGTTTTTGGCCGAGTGTGGTTCCCAATCAGAGGCAGCTGTCTATCGTTGTCTCTGATTGGGAATCATACTTAGGCAGCCTTTTTCCCGCCTGTGTTTTGTGGGTAGTTAGGTTCTGTTTAGTGTCTGCACCTAACAGAACTGTTTTGGTTTTTCACTTTGTTAATTTGTTTGAGCGTTTTTTGAGAAATAAAATATCATGAACACTTACAACGCTGCGCTTTGGTCCAATCCTCATTCCGACGAGAGCCGTGACAGTATGTGTGCCATTCAGAGGATGAATGGGCAAGAGAAAATATTTAAGTGCCTTTGATGTATGGTAGTAGGTGCAAGATTAACGTTGGGAGGGACTAGCAGGATGCACATAAATGTATGCAGACACACACTGCACCAAACAGATCTTTGAATAGCTCAAAACAATCTACGGACCGGTGAAGTCTTGCACATCACATCTGAGATCAGCAGATGGCAAAACCATACTTAGAGACAAAATAAGTATTGCAGAGAGGTGGGTGGAACACTTCAGCAATATCCTGAACAGACCATCCACTGTCAACCCCTAAGCCATAAACCTGATGCCCCAAAAGGCCATCCATCCAACATCACCTGGACAATCCACCTACATTCGAGAAACTGAAAAAGCTATCAGCTTGATGAGCTTGGGGAATGCACCAAGTAAAGACTGTATCCTGGCCGAACTCTATAAGACTGCTGGCTCAATACCGGCAAAAGTACTCCATGACATCTTTACCAGCATCTGGGAAATCGTGGAAATGCCCCTGGACTACAAGAATGCTACTGTCATGATGTTGCCCTCTTTGGGTACAGCGAGTACCATCCCCCTCTCTCTGTCTCCTACACCTAGGCTGCTGTGGTCAGAGAGGTTGTACATTTCTGCAGGAGATGATCTCCTCATGGCCACAGTATAGAGACAGAGTGAATTTTCATAGAGAACAAAGGAATTTCTTCCACCTCACAGAACTTGAGGTCTGAGCAACATTTATGTTCCGGAGAAGGTATAAAAGATCGGTGAAGAATCCAGCTATGAACTGGTCCGTTTGGTGCAATAGCAAAACACAGTTTAGCTTGTTGTTAATCCACCTGGCGTGTCAGATTTCAAAAAAGCTTTTCGGCGAAAGCTATCCAAGCGTTTATGTTAGGACATCTCTTTCTGTAGACAAACATTACAAACAGCTAGCAGCAAAGTAGATTGGTCACAAAAGTCAGAAAAGCAATAAAATGAATCGCTTACCTTTGATGATATTTGGAAGTTTGCACTCACGAGACTCCCAGTTACACAATAAATGTTCCTTTTGTTCCATAAAGTTTATTTTTAAATCCAAAAACCTCCATTTGGTTGGCGCGTTATGTTTAGAAATCCACAGGCTCGAGCGGTCACGACGGGGCAGACAAAAATTCCAAATAGTATGCGTAATGTTCGTAGAAACATGTCAAACGTTTTTTAGAATCAATCCTCAGGTTGATTTTACAATATATAATCGATAAAATTTCAACCTGACCGTAGCTTTTTCAATAGGAGTGAGAGAGAAAATGTCTGCTCCAAGCTTCTCACGCATGCAAAACTATGCTGGCACCCAGCCATCCAATGACACGATGTGATCTTTCTCGCTCATTTTTCAGAATAAAAGCCTGAAACTATGTCTAAAGACTGTTCACACCATGTGGAATCCATAGGAAAAGGAATCCCTTTAAATTAGTCTTTCACAAATAGTGGGGCGCGCCCCCTTGTGTGGGGCTCGGAGCGATGCCAGGGGGGGGCGTGTGTGACCCAGGGGAACATGCTTTTTTTGCCGCAGGGAGTAGTTTTTTTTTGCACTGAACAAGAGCACACAGCACAGAGCAAGAGATAGGAAGTGCAGATAACAAACCCTTGCGATACACCATGGAAAAAGATTTAACAGGGATGAAAAGAAAGGCGGAGAGAGACGGAGATAATGAGAAAAACGTAAGTCTCCCGAAAGCTAAGACGAGTAAATATGACGAAGTGTATGTAGCCCTTGGCTTCACTGTGACTACGGTGGGAGACGAGGAAAGACCGGTATGTTTACTGTGTCTAACCATGTTGGCAGTGGACAGCATGTAGCCAAATAAATTAAGGCGTCACTTAAAGACATTACACCCCAATCAAGCTGATAAACCGCTTGAGTTTTTTCAGCGAAAATGTGCCGAATATTGCCAACAATCGTCCCGCTTTGTGAATGTTACTTCAGTAAACCAGCGAGCACTGTTA
The DNA here is from genome assembly GCF_057628025.1 of Oncorhynchus mykiss. Lineage (NCBI taxonomy): Eukaryota > Metazoa > Chordata > Actinopteri > Salmoniformes > Salmonidae > Oncorhynchus > Oncorhynchus mykiss. Next base: position 64,829,313 of record NC_143029.1, read on the forward strand.
GCATCATATAAGGTGGCTTACCAAATTGCTCAGTGCAAAAAACAACACTCCATAGCAGAGGAGCTGATACTGCCTGCAGCATTAGACATGGTCTCTGTCATGCTGGATGACGCAAGTGCTGCAAAAATGAAAACTATCCCTCTGTCCAATGACACTGTCGCCAGACGTATAAATTACATTGCTAACGATCTTAAAGAACAGCTGGTAGATAAACTCAAAGACAACCGTTTTGCCTTAAGTTTGATGAAGCAACTGACAGCAACAGAGACTGTTTGTTTATCGCTTATGAACGTTTTGACATGACAAACTCCCTGTGTGAGGATCTACATTTTTTGTAAATATGTCAGAGACAGAGTCACAGCTGAAGAGTTATTCAAAATGCTGGACTGCTTCCTGACTGAGAATGGGCTAAAGTGGAAGAACTGCATTGGTGTTTGCAGTGATGGTGCACAGACCATGGCAGGGATGAGAAAAGGACTTTGGGCACTCATCAAGAAGGCCTCACCTAATGCTGAGTGTACACACTGTGTTATACACAGAGAAGCACTGGCATCAAGGCACCTTTCCTCTGAATTAAGTGAGGTTATGACTGACATTGTAGGTGTAGTCAATTTTATAAAGACCAGACCACTAAAAACAAGAGTCTTCTCTGCTATCTGTGAGGAGATGGGAGCTGAACATCAAGCTGTGCTGTGTCACAGTGAAGCAAGGTGGCTGTCACGAGGAAAAGTCTTGTCCCGAGTTTTTGGGCTCAGAGAGCAGATAAGAATGTTTTCGGAGCAGGAGCACAAGCATGACCTCGCAGAAAAATGTAGTGATGAGAACTTCCTGGCAAAACTGGCCTATCTGAGTGACATATTTGGAAAGCTAAATGAACTAAATCTACAGCTTCAAGGGAAAGATAAACACCCCCCTCAGGTCACAGACAAGATCAGCTCTTTCACTCAAAAGCTTGCAATGTGGGGCAGGCGACTTGATGAAGGAAATACTGATTCATTCGAGAACCTGCATGACACTACTGACTATGATGCCACCTCAGTGATTCCATATATTAAGGAGCATATTTCATCACTGATGGAATTCTTTAAAAAGTACTTCCCTGAAAACAGTACCCAATATGACTGTGTGAGAGATCCTTTCAATGCACCAGCTCCAACTGGTTTCAGCTCTGCAGAGGAGGACCAGTTCATTGATATGACGTCTGACTCCACATTGAGACTGAGGTTCACATCACAGACACTGAGTGAATTATGGCTGAGTGTAGAGAGGCAGTATCCACTCTTAGGGCAGAGTGCCATGGGCATTCTTCTTCCTTTTGCAACATCTTATCTTTGTGAGACTGGCTTCTCTGCTGTTGCTGCACTGAAGACCAAGTACAGGTCCCAGCTAAACATTGAGCAGGAGCTGAGAGTTGCAGTGTCATGCATCAAACCCCGCTTCAAAAAGCTGTGCTCTGCAAAACGTGCTCATTGCAGCCATTAATCCTGATTTCCTCATTTTGATTTTCAAAAATCAACACAAATTGTTTTATTCATTTTTGTTTTATAGGTCAAAGTGTTTCATATCCTGAGTTAATGTTGCTGATCAATTTTAATTTATTATTATTTATTGATTATATTAACTTTTATTTTTCAGTATCAAATGGTCAAAAAATGTTTACAGTTTCAATAAGGATTTATTTATTTTTTGTGGAAATTTCAGGCAAATTGATGCACTTTAAGTCTTTTCTGTTACAGACTAAAAAACAATGTTAATAAAGTTATTATTTGTTGTAAGTTGATCTATATTTCTTTATTTTTTTATTTTCTTTAATGTTAATAAGGATACAATGTTATACATAGATGTACTTATAACAATTTTATAGACAAATTATACTATTTACAGTCGCGGCGGAGTTGGGGGGCGCGAAATGTTTACTTCTTCCTAGGGGGGGCGTAACAGAAAGTAATTGAGAAGCACTGCTTCAAATGGAGGGAAGGCATGCAATGGAACAGAGAGGTTTCAGGAAAAACAGCACTTCCTGGTTGGATTTTCCTCAGGTTTTCGCCTGCAATATCAGTTCTGTTATACTCACAGACAATATTTTGACAGTTTTGGAAACTTTAGAGTGTTTTCTATGCTAATCTGACAATTATATGCATATTCTAGATTCTGGGCCTGAGAAATAGGCAGTTTCATTTGGGTACGTTTTTCATCCAAACATCAAGATACTGCCCCCTACACTCAAGAGGTTCAACTCCTAAACTATCAATACCGACAGAATAAGAACAAGTATTGATATTAATTACTAGTCTGCAGCTAGGAATTCGGTATCATTGAACGTGAAGACCGACAACCGGCGAAACATCTATCCATAATGACATGAATGAATGTCACTCTGAACCATCCATTCTAACAACGACAGAGAGAGAAACGGACAATTCTACAAAAGAAACAAACTTTTCAACAGCGATCAAGAAGACACACTGAGTGTAAATATATATATTGATCGCAGTTGTTCCCGAATGAGTGAGCGTTCATGTGCAAAGGATTAACATTTCAATTGTTATAATTATCAACTCTATATTGACTTCTCAGCTGACCCCCACTCCCCTTTTGTCTAACAAGCCGCCATGCCGGTTTAGTCCACTAGGACACATTCCTCTATCATTTCTTGTAACCGTATTTACTTTGTTTGTTTGTGTGTGCACTTCTGTGATTGTTTAGTTAGTCAATAAATAAATGATTTAAGACAATTGCTGTATGGATGACTCATAGTGAAGACAGGGTTCGTGCAGATAACCAACAATTTACGACGTTTGGAATGAGACTAACGTGAGGTAAAATAAATAATTAATTCATTCAGAAGACTATTGATCAGATATGAAAATATCTGAAAAGTTATATTAGGAAAATTATAACTTTGTAATCTGAATATTTTTCTTGGTGCCCTGACTTCCTAGTGAATTACATTTGCCTGATTAGTTAATCACGAAATGATAATTACAGAGAATCTTTGATAAAAACTAAAAGTCTTCAGTTAATGATAGTAAAGACACGACACTACCATTGTTGCCCTGTATAAAAACAAAGGCAGCAAAGAAGACTGTGGCAACTATAGAGGGATTGCACTTCTCTCCATAGTTGCCAAGATCCTTGTCTGAGTCATCCTTAATAGGCTAACCTCCATGTCAGAAGAGAACCTTCCAGGAGCGCAATGTGGATTCAGGCCTGGTCACAGTACAACGGACAAGATATTTACCATTAGACAAGGAAAATGTATTGAGCAAAACATGGACCTCTACTGCATGTTCTTAGATCTCACCAAAGCTTTTGACATGATGAACAGGGATGGGTTATGGAAGATCCTCCACAAGTTTGTCTGCCCGAAAAAACTTGGCTAAGGACCTTAACAAAGGCATCTCCATCAGACACAGGGATGATGGTCAATCTATAACCTACGCAGGCTCAGAGCAAAGACCAAAACACAAAACACAAGAACTTCTTGTCCTCTTTGCTGTGCCCTACTCACAGACTCAGAGGCATATCTCCAGTCTTTGGCAGACAATTTTGATGAAGCTTGCAAGAGTTTCGGTCTTACCACCAGCTTGGAAAAACTGTCGTTCTCAGTAAACCATCACCCCTGTCCAGCCCAGTGATCCCCAGCATCCACTTAAGTGGATCTGAGCTTCAGAATGTCAACCACTTCACATATCTGGGGAGCACCATCTCCAAGGATGGCTCACTCAACCAAATAATAACTAGCAGAATCCAGAAAGCAAGCCAGTCATTGGGAAGGCTGAGGAACAGGATACTAAATCAGCATACCATCACTCTTTCATCAAAGATGAACATCTAAAATGCAGTAGTCATCACAACTCTGTTGTATGGATTGGAAACTTGGACCTTGTACAGTTGCCACATCAATTGGCTGGAGACATTCCATAAACAATGGCTGAGATCTACACTAAACAAAAGTACTGTATGTGGACATCCCTTCATATTAGTCGATTCAGCTATTTCAGCCACACCCGTTGCTGACAGGTGTATAAAATCGAGCACACAGCCATGGAATCTCCATAGACAAACAATGGCAGTAGAATTGCCCATACCGAAGAGCTCAGTGACTTTCAACGTGGCACTGTCATAGGATGCCACCTTTCCAATAAGTCCGTTTGTAAAATATCTGCCCTGCTAGAGCTGCCCCAGTCAACTGTCATTGCTCTTACTGTGAAGTGGACACGTCTAGGAACAACAACGGCGAAGGGATAGGCCATACAAGCTCACAGAACGGGACTGCCGAATGTTGAAGTGCATAGTGTGTAAAAATCGTCTGTCCTCGGGTTGTAACACTCACTACCGAGTTCCAAACTGCCTCTGGAAGCAACGGCAGGACAAGAACTCTTCTTCGGGTGCTTCATGGAGCTTCACGAGCAGCTTCACGAGCAGCCACACACAAGCCTAAGAACACAATGTGGAATGCCAAGCATTGGCTGTAGTGGTGTAAAGCTTGGCACCTCTGGAGTGACGAATCACGCTTCACCATCTGGCAGTTCGACGTACGAACCTGGAAAATCTTAATGCTACAGCATACAATGGCATTCTAGACGATTCTGTGCTTCCAACTTTGTGGCAACAGTTTGGGGAAGGCCTTTTTCTGTTTCAGCATGACAATGCACCCTTGCACAAAGTGAGGTCCATACAGAAATGGTTTGTCAAGATCGGTGTGGAAAAACTTGACTGGCCTGAACAGAGCCCTGACCTCAACCCCATCGAACACCTTTGGGATGAATTGGAATGATGATTGCACGACAGGTTTAATCGCCCAACATCAGTGCCAGACCTCACAAATGCACTTGCGGCAAAATGGAAGCAAGTCCCCTTAGCAATGTTCCAACATCTAGTGGAAAGCCTTCCCAGAAGAGTGGAAGCTGTTACAGCAGCAAATGGGGAACCAACTCCATATTAATGCCCATGAATTTGGAATGAGATGTTTGATGAGCATTTGTCCAGATACTTTTGGCAATGTAGTGTATTATGGGTATCTGGTGGCAAGACAAGGTATCCAACATGGGGAAAGTACAGAAAGCTAACAGCACCAGCATTGAGGCTAAGATCATTAAGGCACAGCTCCAATGAACCGGCCACACCATCAGGATGCCCAACAACCGTCTCCCAAGAAGGATCTTCTTTGGTGAGACTGCAGCAGGGGCACTGGAAGACCGACCTAAAAGTGCTTCAAATACAACCTTAAACGGCCTCAAGTTCTGTAATGTCCAGACCCAGCCAACTCACAGACATCACCTCTACCCGATCAACCTGGCACTCCAAAACCCTCACAGCAATAGACAAGTTCGAGCAGGATAGAAACAATCCTCTAACTGCAGCCATAACAAAGTGTCATTCCCGCATAACCGGACCCACAACCCCAGCGGAAGCATATGTCTGTCCCTCATGCCTCAGAGTCTGCGCTTCAAAACTAGGACTCCTGAGCCACTCAAGAACTCACAATAAACCGAAGTGACATGCACAAGTTATCATAGTCGAAACCAATGGACTACCAGAGGGAGAAAGGTACTAGATACCCAGCACACCGGTTTGACTGTGTCAAGAACTGCAACACTGCTGGGTTTTTCAAGCTCAACCGTTTCCCGTGTGTATCAAGAAAGGTCCACCACCCGAAGGAAATCCAGCCAACTTGACAAAACTGTGGGAAGCATTGGAGTCAACATGGGCCAGCATCCCTGTAGAACGTTTTTGTTACCTTGTAGAGTCCGTACCCCAACGAATCGAGGCAAAAGGCTTTGCAAGTCAATATTAGGAAGCTGTTCTTAATGTTTTGTACACTCAGTGTATGTGTCACGGGTGCCTATGGTTCTATTTAATCCTTTTCCCTCATGTCCTTTTTTTTTAATTGACTTCAGTGCTTTAATATTTATTTATTCCTAGCGTGTACAGTTTTAGATTACTTATTTACTTATTTGAATGACTTCCTTTCCATTGAAATGGTTAATCCCTTTTGAGTGCTTGTCTCATGTTGTCGGAATGAGTGTTAATTAGGGACCTGAGCCACGCCCCCGACACCTGAGAGTATTGGGGTTACGATCTGCCCGTGCACATGTTCAGGAGAGCTTCAAGCCAGCAATAGAAGAGGACAGCTGTCACAGGCTGCGACAGCCACACCACCACCACCACCACTACCGCCGCCACGTCTGGGGAGCAGGGACCGGATGAGTGTGACACTGCTCGGGACGATCTGAACAGAATGACCCTGCTCTGGATGAAGAACCAAACAACATTTAAGTGCGTACCAATGACTTCCAGTATGATGATGTTACTGATAAAGCTTTCTCCACCCTTTCCAGATGTGTCCTGCTACGACGAGTCTGCAGAGGCCGCGATTACCGCATCGGAACCCCATGATGCCAACGCCGAAGCGAAGAGCACTCCATTCCAAACAACTATGGACTCTAGCGTGTGTGAGTGGGCCCGGGCCTTTCCTTATGTTTTGTTCTGTGTTGTTTTTATCCTGTAAACCCATTTTAATACTAAGAAAATAAAGACAGGAAAGAACTGTATACACTGATTGTCTGCCTCCTGCTTGTGTTAGTGGTATAGGGATTGAAAGAACTTTGGTTTTTGACATGTTTGTGTGAGTAGACATCATGTTGTCAGCTGTATAGTATGTGGTACAGTAGGCTACATAGGGTTTTTGAATCACTTTTTAAAAAATCATTCCCATATGGGTGTTCAATAATATACTGCTGTATGAATCCTATATCTTAATAAAACATAAATGAGCTCATACAGGCGTAATGCAGGTTAGAGAAGAAGAGTCAAAGATTTAACCAGCAGCGCTACATTTGCAGTCCCCTGCTGTCCTGCTAAGAGCCCCATCCTGAGTCCTGACCTTCAAGGATTGAGAAGTGTATTTGCTGTCATGATTTAATTGAAAGTGCATGTACCGCACGGTGATTTGCATTACAATCGCCTTTTTTAATTGCCCAAGAAGCCTATGCATGTTTTATGAAGAGTACAGTGTCAAAGGCAACATTTTAGTGACTGTCAGGGCAGACTCAGTGTGGGACTGGGACATACAGGCTAATCCGTGTTGAGAGAGTGTCATTCTAGAGTATGAGAGTATAGAATTCACGATTATTTGCTAATGGTTAGTACTGCTGGTTACTATGTCACATGTGAGTAGTAGGACTGGTTGTCTACAAACATTGTTTGATGTGTTCTGCATTAAGCAATCCATTACAATTCTGTGCCATTACCTTTTTGACCTTTGTGAGAACAATAGCATTATCAGATCTCCAATCAGATCTAAAGATTTTCTGAAGTCTTTTGGGTAACACAATACTTGACACCCAGCGTCATAATATGTTATGACACGGTTATAACCATGTCATGATATGTCACAATAGCTGACATAACTTGTCTTGACCCTGTAATTGTTATATATTTTATTTTATTTCTCCTTTATTTAACCAGGTAGGCAAGTTGAGAACAAGTTCTCATTTACAATTGCGACCTGGCCAAGACAAAACAAAGCAGTTCGACACATACAACAACACAGAGTTACACATGGAGTAAAACAAACATACAGTCAATAATACAGTAGAAAAATAAGACTATGACGTGAGCAAATTATGTGAGGTAAGGGAGGGAAAAGCAAAAATAAATAAATACAGTAGGGGAAGAGGTCGTTGTTTGGGCTAAATTATTGTTGGGCTATGTACAGGTGCAGTAATATGTGAGCTGCTCTGACAGCTTGTACTTAAAGCTAGTGAGGGGGAAAATGTTTCCAGTTTCAGAGATTTTTGTAGTTCGTTCCAGTCATTGGCAGTAGAGAATTGGAAGGAGAGGCGGCCAAAGGAATAATTTGTTTTGGGATGACCAGAGATATACAACTGCTGGAGCGCGTGATACAGGTGGGTGCTATGGTGACCAGCGAGTTGAGATAAGGGGGGACTTTACCTAGCAGCGTCTTGTAGATGACCTGGAGCAAGTGGGTTTGATGACGAGTATGAAGCGCGGGCCAGCCAACGAGAGCGTACAGGTCGCAATGGTGGGTAGTATATGGGGCTTTGGTGACAAAACGGATGGCACTGTGATAGACTGCATCCAATTTATTGAGTAGGGTATTGGAGGATATTTTGTAAATGACATCACCGAAGTCGAGGATCGGTAGGATGGTCAGTTTTACGAGGGTATATTTGGCTGCATGAGCGAAGGATGCTTTGTTTGCGAAATAGGAAGCCAATTCTAGATTTAACTTTGGATTGGAGATGTTTGATGTGAGTCTGGAAGGATAGTTTACAGTCTAACCAGACATCTAGGTATTTGTAGTTGTCCACATATTATAAGTCAGAATCGTCCAGCGTAGTGATGCTGGACGGTCGGGCAGGTGCAGGCAGCGATCGGTTGAAGAGCATGCATTTAGTTTTACTTGTATTTAAGAGCAGTTGGATGCCACGGAAGGAGAGTTGTATGGCGTTGAAGCTCGTCTGGAGTGTTGTTAACACAGTGTCCAAAGAAGGGCCAGAAGTATACAGAATGGTGTCGTCTGTGTAGAGGTGGATCAGAGACTGACCAGCAGCGACATCATTGATATATACAGAGAAGAGAGCCGGCCCAAGAATTGAACCCTATGGCACCCCCATAGAGACTGCCAGAGGCCCGGACAACAGGCCCTCCGATTTGACACACTGAACTCTATCAAAGAAGTAGTTGGTGAACCAGGCGAGGCAATCATTTGAGAAATAAAGGCTATCGAGTCTGCCGATGAGGATGTGGTGTTTGACAGAGTCGAAAGCCTTGGCCAGGTCAATGAATACGGCTGCACAGTATTGTTTCTTATCGATGGCGGTTATGATATCATTTAGGACCTTGAGCGTGGCTGAGGTGAACCCATGACCAGCTCTGAAACCAAATTGCATAGCAGAGAAGGTGCAGTGGGAATCAAAATGGTCGGTAATCTGTTTGTTGATTTGGCTTTCGAAAGACCTTAGAAAGGCAGGGTAGGATAGATATAGGTCTGTAGCAGTTTGGGTCTAGAGTGTCCCCCCCTTTGAAGAGGGGGATGGCCGCAGCTGCTTTCCAATCTTTGGGAATCTCAGACGACACGAAAGAGAGGTTGAACAGGCTAGTAATAGAGGTTGCAACAACTTCGGCAGATAATTTTAGAAAGAAAGGGTCCAGATTGTCTAGCCCGACTGATTTGTAGGGGACCAGATTTTGTATCTCTTTCAGAACATCAGCTGACTGGATTTGGGAGAAGGAGAAATGGGGGAGGCTTGGGCGAGTTGCTGTGGGGAGTACAGTGCAGTTGACCAGGGTAGGGGTAGCCAGGTGGAAAGCATGGCCAGCCGTAGAAAAATGCTTATTGAAATGTTTAATTATATTGGATTCATCGGTGGTGCCAGAGTTTCCTATCCTCAGTGCAGTGGGCAGCTGGGAGGAGGTGTTCTTATTCTCCATGGACTTTACAGTGTCCAATAACTTTTTTGAGTTTGTGTTGCAAGAAGCAAATTTCTGCTTGAAAAAGCTAGCCTTGGCTTTTCTAACTGCCTGTGTATGTTGGTTTCTTTTCCCTGAAAAGTTGCATATCACGGGGGCTGTTCGATGCTAATGCAGAACGCCATAGGATGTTTTTGTGTTCGTTAAGAACAGTCAGGTCTGGAGAGAACCAAGGGCTATATCTGTTCGTGGTTCTAAATTTCTTGAATGGGGCATGCTTATTTAAGATGGTGAGGAAGGCATTAACATTTTTTTACCAGGCATTCTCTACTGAAGGGGTCAATATCCTTCCAGGATACCCGGGCCAGGTCTATTAGAAAGGCCTGCTCGCTGAAGTGTTTCAGGGAGCGTTGACAGTGATGAGTGGAGGTCGCTTGACCGCTGACCCATTACATATGCAGGCAATGAGGCAGTGATCGCTCAGATCTTGGTTGAAAACAGCAGAGGTGTATTTAGAGGGCAAGTTGGTTAGGACGATATCTATGAGGGTGCCCGTGTTAACGGCTTTGGGGTGGTACCTGGTAGGTTCATTGATAATTTGTGTGAGATTGAGGGCATCAAGCTTAGATTGTAGAATGGCTGGGGTGTTAAGCATGTTCCAGTTTAGGTCACCTAAACTAATGACACATATTTTTAGACCTGTTGTGACATATTGCGTTATTTTATGGATGGTTATGACACCTACATAAAAGTGTCAAAAGGCACAAAACCTACCATGGTAATTATTTTATGGCTAGTTATGACACCTACATAAGAGCGTCAAAACCCACAAAACCTACCACACAATGCAAAACATTACATTACACCAAAGCCTACTTGTCAACAGTGTGTTTATGTTATATAACATTTACTGAAGTTCTTCATTGTAATTCTGCACACATTGATGTCAGACATGCACATACCACAATGCTCTGTTTCTGATGACTTGGGTGAATGCAGGAGCAAATATCAGGAGCAGAATAAGACACTCTCTTTTTGACTGTTGGCTGTCATAAGGGCATGTACCTGATACGGCTTATATGATTATGATGGTCATAATGCTTCTTGACAGTGTCATAAGTTGTATTTTCTTAGTCTAAGTAAAGTTACACAGTATGGTCATAATGCATTATGATAGTGTCATAAAGTGTATTTATGATAGTGTCAAAGTTATTTAAAATTTGATAAAAAACATGAATTCATAACAACAACAAAAACGTTCAAATGAAAGGGACATTTTTTGACAGTTATGTACAGTAGTTGTCATAACCAGCCATAAAATAACACAATATATATCACAACAGGTGTAAATATATGGGTCATGAAAGTGTTATGACCATATTATGACAGGTTTTGAAATGTTATGTCAGCTGTTGTGACATATTATGACTTGGTTATGACTGTGTCATAATATGTTATGACGCTGGGTGTCAAGTAAAGTGTTACCGTCTTTTGTAATAGCGTGTGTAGGTATACTTCAATTATTTTAGAATGGACTTTGGATTTTTAACTAAGGATGCAATAATGTTTTTTCACTTCCAATTCCAGTAACATGAATAACAGAGCCTATTGGCATTACATCCTTCCATAGAGAGATTGTGGGCCAATGACTAGTCTAAGTCTATGACCTTATCACTACTCACTTTCCTGCCTAATTTCTCTCGGAATTGCAAACGGTTTCCTCTGGCCACAGTGTATTTGTGGCAGCTCAGCATACAGTAACTGGATTATTTGGCATTCTCAAATCTGAACGTCAAACATTGGGAAAACCCTATTGGTTAGCGGTAAGTGTCTTTATTTCCATGCAGTCAACACGACACAAGCTAATTTTAAACTTCCCCTCGCTGAAAGTAAGCTTTAATAATGTGTGCTGCTGGAGATTTTTATCTTGCTCCAGTACTCTGCTGATACCCTTGTACCCTTGTACCCATTAGGAGATTAGGTGAGCTGATCATGTTCGGCAGTGATATGCATCCAAGTTCTCTGTGTATCTAGGTTGTGTTGTGGTTTCATACCCCCAGTCTTAGGCTCTGAGCAGTGCTGGAAATCTTCACTTCCATGAATTGACATTGATAATGCCCCTCCAAGATGTGAGCATATGCTGGGGATGAGGTGCTGCTGTTATATTATACAGAATATTTGGGGATTTTTGTGTGTGTTGTATTAGACAATATCCCAAGTACAAGTTCTGGCTGAAAGCCTTTGATCTCCTTATATTGATGGGTTTCTTGTTGAAATAGTTTTTTTGTTAGGTTTATGTATATCAAGGTGTGGATGAAACAGAAGATATATTGTGAAAAATGCATATTCATCAGAATGAAAACAATAATTTCACTGCTCTATGCATATATTGAGGTGCAATTTATTTTCTTAATTCACATGCGTTCTTAATTATTCTGACAATGTGAACTGAGAGTGAAATGTGGTGCACTAATACAGTAATAATAAACCCAATGCCTTCTCATTACTTCAAACCTCACTATAATGTTCTCTTTATATCTCAAGGACTATTGCTAGTACAGCACTGATACCTTATGCATTTATTTATCTGCATTTCTATCAGCTGTTTAGTTTCTGCAGAACTATCATGCTGCTTATGAATACAATGTTCCTCTCTGTAGGAAACACTGTAGTAAATATCTGTTCACAAAATGTACAGTTCTCAGTGATTTGTGTTGCTTTTGAGCAGTGGTGTAAAGTATTTAAGTAAACATTTTTGGGGTATCTGTACTTTACTTTTATTTATGTTATGTTTTTGACAACTTTTACTTCACTACATTCCTAAAGAAAATAATGTACTTTCTACTCCATACATTTCCCTGAAACCCAAAAGTACTAGTCACATTTTGAATGCTTAGCAGGACAGGAAGAAGGTGCAATTTACGCACTTATCAAGAGAACATCCCTAGCATCTCTATTGCCTCTGATCTGACAGACTCACTAAACACAAATGCTTCATTTGTAAATGATGTCTGAGTGTAGGAGTGTGCCCCTGGCTATCCGTAAATAGAAAAAAACAAGAAAATGGTGCTGCCTGGTTTGCTTAATATAAGGAATTTGAAAGGATTTACCCTTTTACTTTTTACTTTTACCTTTTACTTTTATATTTTAGGAATTACACAAGTATATTTAAACCAAATACTGTTAGACTTTTACTCAAGTAGTGTTTTACTGGATTACTTTTACTGAAGTGCTTTAAGGTATCTTTACTTTTACTCAAGTACGACACTTGGGTACTTTTCCACAACTGCTTTTGAGCAAGGGTAGCAGTCACTTATTCTGTTTTGAAACACATTTGAAACACATTTCATTCACTGCTGTTAAAGTGTTCTTCATGTTGAAAGCAAGAAACAGCACTGTGGTTGCTCAGTTGTCACAACATCAGCATCAGATCCTTGAAAAGAAGATGAGGATATAGCAGCAGTCCTCCAGTCCTGTAGATTTGCTGACGAGCTAGGTCTAGGCTTGTGTTGTGATTGGAGGACTCCATGGGAAAGCAGACAAGAGGTGTTGGTTGGCCAAAATAATAAACTCCTCCCTAGTCATGCGTACAGATAGGATTATAGGGCTGGGATCTAATCCCTGGGGTACATTCAGTTAGTTTCAACGTTTGCTACGTTGTATGACGGTTTGTACTGAAGGACATGTTTTTTCAAAACGGTGTGCACCGCTCTTCAACAGCTGTTTGGTGGGTGTGGCCTGATCAATATAGATGTGACCATTTGAAATCGCAAAACTCGTGTAGCACGTTCTATACACAATCTCCCTCTCTGGGACACCATAATCCCACCGTTCTTCAACTGGTCGTTCAGCCCAGTATCGTTTTCATATAATCAAATGTTGCCTTTGCAGCCTGAATGGAGGATGTTTTATGTACTAACCAGTTGCTGGGGAACATGAGTGTGTTCCCCAGTGGCAAATGACAAAAGACGTAAGGAATAATAATGCTGTCCTGAGGGAGGAAGGCTACCCACGGGAGCTCACAGACTACACTGTCCTGCAAGAGTCGTCTCTCACGGCCAGGGTCAGGGTTCAATTAGACTGTTTGTTAGTAGGTCAAGATGCAGATGTCGGCAGCAGAACAAACTTCAATCACAGATAAAGACTAGTTAGATTGTTATAACAGCATAACTAGCTAGCTAGCTGAAGTGATCAGCTGATAGCCCCCTCCCCCCACACTCCTTTTCCTCCCCTCCCCCCCACACTTCTTTTCCTCTCTGAGTAGTAGGTTAGCTAGCTTGCTTACAGTGGGAAAAGTGTGTTTTTGCAGAAAATAAGAGCCTTTGTTAAAAAAAATACACGTTGAAATTTGGCTACAGGAGCAGTAGAGGATTATGTATGTAAGGAATTCACTTTGAGCACCTGCCCTCCTCCCTCTGGACCTACAGTGGTTCCTCCTTTAAAAGTTGCGTCATACTGCGGCACACCTTGCGTGCTGCTGCAGCATTCTGTGGCACGTCATTTAATTCTCAGCCATTTCTTCTGTTACTGCAAGTTATTGCTAGTTTGACCACCAGAGGGCATCATTGAGAAGCATTTGATAGTCTTCCATATTGGCATTACCAGAGAATTTAAAACCTTTTTTGTAATAACTTAGTATATGGGATTGATTTGAAGAAAATTTTCTTAATTAATTTGGTATTTCAATTCAGAGAAAATGAAAATTGAAACCCTAAGGGTTTCCGTTAGGATGGAATGGAAAATATGGAGCTGTACAACGTGATTGTCGGGAGTAGACTACAGGATTGGAGGATTCTAAATAGTTTGCCTTCATTAGACAACTTTGTTCCAATATTTCTGTAAATCAGAGATATTTATTCCCATAGTAAATCGTTATGGATCTATAACTAAATCAACATCTGAATTTTGAAAGAGTATTTTTTTATGGAATTCTAATCTTCACTCCAGTCAAAACAGGCTCTGCGAACATTTGAATCCATTCATTTGATATGGGCTGGCACTAGTGTTCCAGTTTAGCCGACGTTCTTATGCCGTTTTTCAGCCTTGGGTGAATTTTGACTCGTTCTATTGTCCAGGTTATAGATAGCCAGAGCGAATTTACGAAAGTATCCGAATGTCCATTTAGAAAGTACAGCGACTATACCATTTAGCTAAGCTCAGAATGACGAGAATAATCAAGCCAATAAACGTAGGGAAGTTAGATAGCCTATAGTTAATATACTGGCAAGTTTGATGTATAACTACTAACGATAGGTTGCTAGCTAACATACAGGTACATACATACTGCTGTAATGATATGCTATGTGGTTTGTAAGGACAGCGTAGCTAACAAATTGTCAGTCAACATAACGTGTAAGGTAACTTATTTGAAAAGTCATTACTTTATTACATTGTAGTAGCAAGCTACCCCTTGTTCGTTAGGGCAAATCTGGTTTGTGATAGGAGGGGGGGGGGGGGGGGGGGGTTCACACCTAGCTTGGCTATTAGACCATTCTTTATTAAAGGTTGAATAGTCTATTGTTCAGCTATTAAATTGTTGATCCCATCTCATTCCTTTCCTTCTTCCACACGTCATCATTCTGCCCCTGAGTGGCTTTTTGTCAAGAGCAAAACCTTTTTTATTTTCAATCAAAAATAATTGTTCTGAAAGCAACTTTTTTCCGACACAAAGGAAGTCAAAGTGGACACCTACGAAGATGACACCTCAGATAAGCAGTACTGGGCTATATTGACATATCCTAAAAATGACATCCGCTGCTTTAGATTGAATGGTCATTTGTCAGTTGTTGTTTTCATATCTATAAAAAATAAGATGTTTTCTTTACCTTCAGAGAGCAAGCTGATCAAGGGGTCAAAAATGTAGATATTGCCAGATGTTCACTGTCCGAGGAACAGGCCGTGGAAGCTTTATTGCTGGCAAAGTGTCCATAACCAGAGCTAATTAAACTCTCTGTTTAAAAAAATTATGTTTTCTTTTTCTCCATCTCTGCCTGTCTTGTTGTACATGGAACCTGTCTCACATGCATTAATTAAAAAAAACTTAAGATGTCAGCTGCTAATTTTCAGATTTACACCACATAAACACAGCCATTTTCACTGGACTATCTGTTGCTGTCTGTTGCTGCCAAGTCATGATTTCCCTGGGGGTTAGCTTTGCAATAACCAAGTGGTGAGAATTTTAGCCCTCTATTTTTAAATGTTTCAGGCACACTCCGATAGGTGTCTGCGTCACATACAGTATAATCTATTGACATTATCTTGTATTGTTTGTCCTCATGTGACCACACACACACAATAACAGTCTCTCTTCTTCACTTCATCCCTCTCCCCCTTCTCCCTAAACTCTCTAGGTTATATCAGCTGTTTTGGTGAACCCCTCCCGCATCTGAACTGGCTGACACAGAGGGCACAGCATGAGGTGAGATGTCACTTGGTCATGTCAACAGGAAGTATTATTATATATTATTTACAAATCAATCATGTTTCTAGTCTATTGCATAGTTACAATGTGTAATCATTGATGTCCCAGGAGCAGAAGTGGGAAACACTGTTGAAGTGTGTAATTGTAATACATACATGCAGACACAGCATCATTCAAATAATGGAGTTTGATATGACTGAAAAATAATGTCTCAGAGATTCATACCTGAACCGCACCTTTACTTGCCAAGGAAGAGTACATGATCAGTGAATATATTCAATGTACAGGCTACAATGTGGGAATCTCATGCGTGGTAATAACTACAGTACATGTACTGTATATAGGACTTGCATCCTTAGCGTAACAAAGTTATTATATTCTACTCTATCCATATGTAACAGTATAGCTTCCGTCCCTCTCATCGTCCCAACCTGGGCTTGATCCAGGGACCCTCTGCACACATCAACAACAGCCACCCTCGAAGCATTGTTACCCATTGCTCCAAAAAGCCGCTGGGAACAACTACTTCAAGGTCTCAGAGCGAGTGACGACACTAGCTAGCCATTTTACGCCTGTTACACCAGACTTGAAAAAAACGAAATATACACAGTGAGATATTTGGCGAAATAGACCGGCATGCCTCTCCATAGGAAAACAATGGTGGGAGCTCAGCGTTTTCACACCGGTCACACATAGGCTTCATTAATTCCATTCAGACTTGAAGTTGATACAACAACTATGATTGCTGAGGTTCATAGATTTGTATGAATATTATTTCAGGGTTTTAACACTGATCGGCTACATATTGTACCTAGCTACATATGCATAGGCATACAGTTATTTTTATCCTTCCACTACACAATATGAAAGTAAATAGTTAGCTATGTTACTTCAGCTGCATTTTAAGGCAAGCTGACACAATTGTACATTCAATTTGCAGTAAATGCTTTAGCTAGCTAGATTCTTTACATCCACTGTTTCACAAGACGACAGCCTGGTTTGCTGGTTTTCACAGGAGTTCTTAAACTATTAAACAACATGAATTACAAATTAATTCTCCCAACACTAGCTAGCTGGCTAATGTCCCCACCCACTTTGCCAAAGCACAGCCCCCACACCAATAGAGGGATATCTTCAACCACCAACTTACCATTCTGAGACAAGGCTGAGTATAGCCCACTAAGTGCACGGCAGGACCAAATCGGAAACATAGGTAGGAGCAAGCCCATGTAATGCTTTGTAGGTTAGCAGTAAAACCTTGAAATCAGCCCTTGCCTTAACAACAGGAAGCCAGTGTAGGGAGGCTAGCACTGGAGTAATATGATATTATTTTTTTGTTCTAGTCAAGATTCTAGCAGCCGTATTTAGCACTAACTGAAGTTTATTTAGTTCTTTATCCGGGTAGCCGGAAAGTAGAGCATTGCAGTAGTCTAACCTAGAAGTAACAAAAGCATGGATACATTTTTCTGCATAATTTTTGGACAGAACATTTCTGATTTTTGCAATGTTACGTAGATGGAAAAAAGCTGTCCTTGAAACAGTCTTGATATGTTCGTCAAAAGAGAGATCAGGGTCTAGAGTAACACCGAGGTCCTTCACAGTTTTATTTGAGACGACTGTACAACCATCAAGATTAATTGTCAGATTCAACAGAATATCTCTTTGTTTCTTGTCTAGTCTATGAGACCAAGCTGTCAAAACCCATATTAATAGATTGTTTTTTATAAATAACGTTTTGTTGCATTTAACTGCCAAAAATGCTATTATAGAGGTAATTTCTTTAGTATGTGATGTCAGAGTTCAGCATCTGGGAGTAATTGGGGACTGCGACGAGACCTCTGGGGGCATGTCTCGTTATTATGGACATACCTCTCCCCATCTTAGCTACTGTTGCATCAATGTGTTCTGACCTTGACAGTTTACAATCCAGGGTTACTCCAAGCAGTATAGTCTCCTCAACTTGCTCAATTTCCACATTATTCATCACAAGTGTTAGGAGTGTGTATATGAGGCGAAGTCAGGTGCAGGAGAGCAGAGTGTAGTGAACAGGCCCACCTTTTATTCCGGTCCAAAATGACAGCACAAAGTAACATAAAATGTGCCCAAACACGGAACATAGACAAAAAGTAATGTGCGTAGCAATATCCACAATTCCAAAATACACGTAATACAAACAATCTTCCACAAAGACATGATGGGGAACAGAGGAATAAATACATATGGATTGATTGGGGAATGCAAACCAGGTGTGAAGGGAACAAGACAAAACAAATGGATTCATGAATAACGGATTGGCGATGGCTAGAAAGCCGGTGACGTCGACCGCCGAACGCCGCCCGAACAAGGACAGGAGCCGACTTCGGCGGAAGTCATGACAACAAGATTTAGTTCAGGTTTAGGGGTTTTCTGAATGATTGGTCCCAAATACAATGCTTTAATTTTTTTTAAATATTTAGGACTAACTTATTTCTTGCCACCCATTCTGAAACTGACTGCAGCTCTTTGTTAAATGTTACAGTGATTCCACTTGCTGTGGTAGCTGACGTGTATAGCATTGAGTCATCAGCATACATAGACACACAGATACTCAGAACCTGTGGCAGGTCATACGGCTGCTGTCCCTGTACAGGGATCAACATCAGCGGACATCAGCGGAAATTTCCGAGTGACAACTAATAGTACTCGATACAACTCAAACTTTCATTAAAACACACATGCAGGGTACTCAATTAAAGCTACACTCGTTGTGAATCTAGCCAACATGTCAGATTTTTTAAATGCTTTAAGCATGAGAAGCTATTATCTGATAGCATGCAACCCCCGAAATACCCAAAGGGGACGTATAAACAAAATAATTAGCGTAGCCGGCACTACACAAAACGCAGAAATAAAATATAAAACATTCATTACCTTTGACGAGCTTCTTTGTTGGCACTCCTATATGTCCCATAAAAATCACAATTGGGTCTTTTTTTTCGATTAAATCCGTCCATGTATACCCAAAATGTCCATTTATGAAGCCTGTCTGATCCATGAAAAAGCACAGTTCCAAAACGCACCGTCATTTTTTTAAATTAAAAAAGTCACCTATAAACTTTGACAAAACACTTCAAACTACTTTTGTAATCCAACTTTAGGTATTAGTAAACGTTAATAATCGATCAAATTGATCACGGGGCGATCTGTATTCAATAGCAGCACGTTTTGAAAACATGGTCCACATTCTCAATTTCATAACTTCCTCTGGTGTGCTCGACGACAGGAAGTGCCTATTCCTCTATTGCCTATTTTACCAAGGATTAATTTAAAGCTGTAGGCATTGTAAACTGGTCCCTATCTATTTTCCCTTGGCATAGACAATAGAGACTGGTGGAGGGATATTATTATTTTTTTTTTTGTGAACAGTTTTCCTTGGGATTTTTCCTGCTAAACACGTTCTGTTTTAGTCACAGACATGATTTAACCAGTTTTATAAACTTCAGAGTGTTTTCTATCCACACATACTAATCATATGCATATACTATATTCCTGGCCTGAGTAGCAGGACGTTGAAATGTTGCGCGATTTTTAACAAAAAGCTGCAAAAATTTGCAGCCTCTTTAACAGGATAAATTATTGAAAAAAGTAAGGGGCCTAGACAGCTGTCCTAGGGAATGCCTGACTAGCCGGATTATGTTGGAGAGGCTTCCATTATTAATGAACACCCTCTTTGTTCTGTTAGACAGGTAACTCTCAATCCCCAATATAGCAATGGATGTAAAGCTATAACTCATATGTTTTTCCAGCAGCAGATTATGATTTATAATGTCAAAAGCTGCTCTGAAGTCTAACAAACATCTCCCACAATCTTTTTACTATCAATTTCTCTCAGCTAATTATCAGTCAAGTGACATGTTGAATGCCCTTCCTTATAAGCGTGCTGAAAATCTGTTAATTTGTTTACCGTGAAATAGCACTGTTTCTGGTCAAACACCATTTTTTCCAAAAGTTTACTAAGGGTTGGTTACAGGCTTATTGGTTGTCTGTTTGAGCAAGTAAAGGGTGCTTTGCTATATTTGGGTAGAGGAATGACTTTTGCTTTCCTCCAGGCCTGAGGGCACACACTTTCCTGCAGTCTTAGATTGAAGAAATGGAAAATAGGAGTGTCAATATCGTCTGCTATCATCCTCAGTAATTTTCCTTTCAATTTGTTAGACCCAGGTGGCTTGTCATTGATGCTAGACAACAATATTTGTTCACCTCTTCCACACTCAGTTCACGGAATTTAAAATTACATCGCTTGTCTTTCATAATTTGGTTAGTTATGCATGGATGTGTAGGTTCCAAATTAGTTGTTGGCATGTCCTGCCTAAGTTTACTAACCCTGCCAATGAGGACCATCTGATTCAATGATTGATTGAGCCGAGTTTGCCTTTTTTCCCAACATTTCATGTAAGGTGTTCCAATTTTACTATACTTTTTTAAATGTAATTTATCTTTGTTTCATAGTACAGTTTCTTTGTCAATGTACAGTATGTTTTCCAATCGACTGTGCAGCCATACTCATTTTCCATTAATTTTGCCTCATCCCTCAACCATAAAATTGTTAAATTCCTCATGAATCCACACTGATTTAACAGTTTTTACAATCATTTTCTTAACTTCTTATGGCTGCAGGGGCAGTATTGAGTAGCTTGGATGAATAAGGTGCCCAGAGTAAAAGGCATTTTCCTCAGTCCCAGTTGCTAATATATGCATATTATTACTACACTTGGATAGAAAACACTCTGACGTTTCTAAAACAGTTTGAATGATGTATGTAAGTATAACAGAACTCATAAGGCAGGTAAACACCTGAGAAAAAATCCAAACAGTGGGAAATCTGAGGTTTGTCGTTTTTGAACTCAGCCCTATCGAATACACAGTGGGATATTGGTTATGTTGCACTTCCTAGGGCTTCCACTAGTCAACCGTCTTTAGAAACTTGAATGAGGCTTCTACTGTGATGTGGTGCCAGATGAGAGCTCTTTGAGTCAGTGGTCTGTCAGAGAGCCAGGTCCTGGCCATGCGCATTTCACATGAGAGCGACCTGCGTTCAATGGCTTTTCTACAGACAATGGAATTCTCTGTTTGGAACGTTATTCAAGATTTATGATAAAAACATCCTAAAGATTGATTCTATACTTAGTTTGAAATGTTTCTACGACCTGTAATATAACTTTTTGAACTTTTTGTCCGACGTTCGGTTGGACCTGCACGAGCGTTTGGATTTGTGTACTAAACGCCCTAACAAAAGTAGCTACTTGGACATAAATAATGGACGTTATCGAACAAATCAAACATTTATTGTGGAACGAGTATTCCTGGGATTGCATTCTGATGAAGATCATCAAAGGTAAGGGATTATTTATAATGTTATTTCTGATTTCTGTCGACTCAAACATTGCAGATCAAAAAAAAAAATCTGAGCGCCTTTCTCAGATTATTGCATGGTTTGCTTTTTCCGTAAAGGTTTTTGGAAATCTGACACAGCGGTTGCATTAAGGAGAGGTATATCCATCATTCTATGTGTAACAGTTGTATTTTCATCAACATTTATGATTAGTTTTTCTGTAAAATTGATGTGGCTATGCAAAATCACTGGATGTTTTTGGAACTAGTGAATGTACGCGCCAATGTAAATTCAGATTTTTTGTATATAAATATGAACTTTATCAAACAAAACAGACATGTATTGTGTAACATGATGTCCTATGAGTGTCATCTGATGAAGATCATCAAAGGTTAGTGATTCATTTCATCTCTATTTGTGCTTTTTGTGACTCCTAGTTTTGGCTGGAAAAATGGCTGTGTTTTTCTGTGGCTTGGTGGTGACCTAACATAATCGTTTGTGGTGCTTTCACGCTAAAGCCTATTTGAAATCGGACACTGTGGTGGAATTAACAACAGATTACCTTTAAAACGGTATAAGATATATGTTTGAGGAATTTTAATTATGAGATTTCTGTTGTTTTGAATTTGGCGCCCTGCACTTTCACTGGCTGTTGTCATATCGATCTCGTTAATGGGATTGCAGCCCTAAGAATTAATGGGTGTATTCTTATTAGTAACTGGAATGAGCAATTTCATAAATGGTTCAAATGGAGCGTCTGGTTGCTCCTCATTACACACCACAGACCAGCAACTATTCATTACATCTTCAACATAGGAATCACAAAACTTTTTGTATCACCTCTTATACACTATATTAGGTCCAGCCTTTGAAACTTTGGTTTTCCTAGATATGGCTACTATATTATGATTTCTACATGGATGTGGATACTGCTTTAAAGCAGATTTCTGCAGCATTGGTAAATATGTGATAAATACATGTGAATGATTTCATTCTTGACTGATAACCTGAACCAAGTTGTGGTCACTGGTTACAGTTATAAGCTTTTTCTTTAGTGGGCAGCTTGATGAATGCCAGCCAATATTTAGGTCACCCAGAAAATATACATCACTGTTGATATCACATACCTTAACAAGCATTTCACACATTATCCTTACACTTACTGTTAGCACTCGGTGGTCTATAGCAGCTTCCCACAAGCTTGGGCTTTAGGTGAGGCAGGTTAACCTGTATTACTTCAACAGCATTTGACAGGAGATCCTCTCTAAGCTTCACAGGAATATGACCCTGAACATAAATGGCACCACCTCCACCATTGGCATTCCTGTCTCTTCTGAAGATGATGAAACCATGTATTGCTACCACTGTATCATCAGGTATTATCTAAGTGAGTTTCAGAGATACTCAGTATATGAAAGTTATCGATTTCATGAACCTTGTTTCTTAGGCTACATATGTTAATGTGGGCTATTTTCTGGGATTATTTATTGTTTTTATTGCTTTACTGGGAGGCTTATCAGACATGACAGTGATGTTTGAGGCATCACTACAGACCCTGGTTCAATTACAGGCTTTGTAAATTGTAAATTTTGTAAATAAGAATTTGTTCTTAACAGACTCGCCTAATTAAATAAAGGTTCAATTTAAAAAATGCTGTTTTACGAGATGTTATGAATGCAGCATTAGACCAAGGCTCTACCTCTTCAAGAAAGTGTGGCTATGTCTGATGCCACCAACTGGATTATGGATTATTGTAGATGGTAAATATAATTTTCCTGTTAGACCTTGTTATGATATTCAGAAAGTATCAGAATTGTCCAACTAAGTGGTAAGACCTTAGTGGTGAAAGGGTAAGCTTCAACTTCGTGACACTTCAACCACAACCTTTAAAAAGTTCACAACCATCATCATTCCACTGATATATCCCTCATGGGGTTTTAATCAATTTCTTGTCAGTCAGGTAGAAGCATCAATGAGTGTTTGTTCACCTCTGTGTCTAGTTATTTGGTTATGATTGCCTGCTGAAACATGAATTCACATCTCTGTTACAGAATATTTTCTTGAAGGCAGGGGTCCTGCTGCCTGCTGACAGCCCAGGTTGCACTTAGTTCTTCAGATGTATCATGCGTTTGCCCAGGCACCCTCCTGCCTCCCCTCCCCTTGTCAATGTGTGCTGAGCTGGGAGAATCATAGTGAGATGGCCACAAGCAGTGTCTGGAACGCCCACTAGGGGCTGCACTAGTAGAGGAACAGCACAGAGAGATCAATACAGCACAATGAGAGAAAGCAAGGCGAGAGAGAGACAGAGGCAGAGAAAGAGAGCAAGAGCGAGAAGTACACATTGCCCAGCTTCCCCACTGCAGCCGTGAGAGGCAGAGAGAAAGGAGAGCTCACAACTGAGCAGCCGTCGTAACAACGAGGCTGACAGATTGATACTTGGCTGAGAGATCGATATAGTCGCCAAAAGACACTGGGAGAGTGAGAAAGAAACCTCTTGGAGATCAGTGTAGAGTAAGCGAAAGGGACCTGCACCAGAGGGAAGATAGAGATAAACCCGAGGCAAATTTAAATTGTTCATCTGGCTGATTTCTCCAACTGGGTAAGTTACACTGCATGTTTAAATTATGGTGAAATGTATGGCAGGTGTAGCTCTTTTCCTGGCGGGGGTTTGGTTGAGGGTGGCAAGGTAACACAATAATAGGGGGCTTTATATCAATAAAAACATAACGATGAGAGCAGATGGGCCACAACAATATAAGGCTAATGACCCCCAAGCAGGGACTAAACAGTGGACAAAATCAGGAAACTAAAACACTCTGTTTTTAGACTTAGATCAAGCACTAGAGCAATTTCACATCTTAAATTCAATGATATTGATTGCATTTCACAGGCTATTATTCAAACAATAAAACATTTGTTTTTCTGAAATCCAAAAGAACCTGCATATCACAAAAAAATCTGTATTGTTCATTAAACTTTTTTTAAAAAACCTAGTTTGCTGCTCTCTACCTTAACCTATACTATACTATATTGACATATTTTTATACAAATAATTAATCTATTCTCTATTATTACAAAACCTTATCTAACGATGTTCAATTGATCCCTTATGTGTAACATCTATTGACTACTCTAGATGTATAGCTTTTATCTGTGTGCCGTGGATACAATATGAGACATACTCATAACTAAGTTAATGCCAACCAAAGTTTTATGTCTCATTTGTGTTTCTAAGCTGTTTTGCGGGAACACCATGAGCATAATATCACTACGTGTCTCTAATTATTACAAGTATTTCCTTTTTAGTATTCTCTTTATTAAAGTGTCACGTCACACTTTTTCCAAATTACGTTGGATTCTGAGGTTTCTGAATGGATCACTTAGCAAGAAAAGCAGGGATTGTCATTTACAGATGTAGGATCTTAATTTGATCCGCCTGTTGCAGAAAAACGTGTAGTGTATTTGAGGTTTAAAAAGGCTTCTCAAGTTTGTAATTTCCACTTTTTGTTTCAGACTTGATTTTCCCTTACAAAAAATGTATCAACCCCTACCAAAAATATTCATTCATTTATCATCCACATAATAATTCACATATCCTGTTGCTGCAGGATTGTTTTCCTGCTCTAGCAAACTGGCTCAAAATAAGATGCTATATGTCAAATATTTACATGATTTTTCTTCAGAAAATATCAAAGGAACTCAATGTTTCATCTGCTGTTTACATGTGTGAAAAGTTTTAGTGCCTCATGTCAAAAACTCCTGTCTTTTAAATTCTGTTTAACACCAGATCTGTTAACCACCTAGTCACTGAGTCTGGATCACATTGTTGTCTGAACCTAAATCACTGCTATCATTGTATTTTTGTTTATTTCCCCCATTCAAATCTTAGCCAAGTTTTATTGTTGTTTAATTAAAAAACAAAACAATACTGTGTACACATCCAATTATTTTGTAATGCTGTGATAGTCAGATAAGGATGTCATGGTGTGGTGTATCTCGATCTCCAGAAATAATGTTTATCTCATGCTGTTCTTTAAAAAAAATATACACGGCTATATATCTGCTGTTCCACTCGACAGCATCACCCATCGAAGGTTATTATCATAGATTTCAGGTGTCTGATTTGTCGAAGTCAGCTGAGCATATTCTCCAAGATCCAGAGAGTTGGGGGTTTGATGTTAGATATTGTATTGATATTATAATCTGGTGAGGGGGTGTCCTAGGACCTACCCTATCAGATGATTTACAGTGTACAGAAAATACCTCTGTTGGTGCTTTCACTGTTGTGACTGTGAGATATAATTTGGTACATTTTAGGCACCACCTCTGTGTGGTGCCGGGAGAGTCTGCAGGTATAGAGTAATCTTTCTCTGTTGAGAGATATCATTTGGTTATTTTAGGCACTACCTTCTTTCTGTGTACGAATTGTATGTAGACTGGCTGTTAGTCCGTAGGTAGAAAGTAATCAGTCTTCGGATTCATCATACCTTACAGCCTCTCAATTCCCTTCTCCCCTGTGGCCCTGCGTCATTAGCCTGAGCCATGCTTTCAAAGGTTTTCCAAAGTCTCAAAATGTACACACCATTCTCTCTATTTCACCCACGGTTACATCTAGCTTGCTAACCATACAGTGTTCAATGAATGTGAATATGTGTAAAATGGCTGGAAAATCACAAGACATAATATGTCTGTGTCATATGTTAAGAGAATTGATAGAAAAACACCAATTCCTTGTGGACTTTTCTT
Organism: Oncorhynchus mykiss; assembly: GCF_057628025.1. Lineage (NCBI taxonomy): Eukaryota > Metazoa > Chordata > Actinopteri > Salmoniformes > Salmonidae > Oncorhynchus > Oncorhynchus mykiss. The sequence goes on from NC_143029.1 coordinate 64,855,292, forward strand.
TCTTTCGTGAATCATACTTAGAAATAGACTCATTCATTAGGTTAGGTAACAAATATTCACATCATGCTCTTTCTCTTTTCCCCTTCAGCTTATTATATTACTCTAGAGCTCAGGACCGTTTCTTTTTGCACTCTATGTGAATAATTAATATTTACCGGAGTGCCATTGGGTAGCCAAACAACACGATTATGTTAGTCTATGTGGTAATTAAAAATGTACATAATATTTCAATCCTGGGGATTTAGTTCTCTGTTGCGCCCAGCAGTGATCGTGTTAGGGAAGTTTCCCCCATTACTCCTCATTATTCAGCATTCAAATGGAGATATTTCAATCATTTGCATCATCAATCAGATAATATATTCAAACAAACAGAGCTGCCAAAACATACCAATAGCCAGATCCACCAACATCTGTATCATTGTGTTTGTATTAGGCTCCTGTAACAAATAGACTGACATTGTGATTAACAGCTTTTTGAACAACAGAGCAACTGAGGACTGATAGTCTCTGGTTCCATCTATCATGAAATCCCATATTAAGACTTAAAAAATAAAACAATATTCTAAAACTTAAAATCAAAGGTCATTAGTTAATGACAGTGGATGCATGCAATGCACAATGATGATACAGCATAGAGACGCTATGTGGATGCCCTGGGATATACACCTTCCACACACAGTCTTGGTCATTCCGTTGTGGTCATCATGGTCCATTCTGTCATATTCTCAATCTGTTTGATAAATGGTCTATAGACCCTGCACTGATTCGTCTCAACCCCTCGCTGAGAAAGCCACACAAGCATTTCCATTTCACAATATCCGAGTAGAGAAAACAGAAAACACAGAAACAGATACACACAGACTCAGGCTGATGCAAATCTTCCTACCTACACAACCCTCTGTTTCCCTGGCGAAAGATAGAGTTAGAGCCCTTTTGAAATGTACAATGTCACTTATTATCATGCAGCTGTGGTAGCATGGCTTTCTCTCCTCGCCAGTGGGGGGAGTTAAAGTGCATTGGCTTGTAGCGGTAGCCAGGCTTCTGGCCTGTGGAGAAAAGCTCTGGAGACCGTCCTCCGGCACAACAACGCACTAGTGTTGAATTTAGACCATGACCGTCTTCATTAATGCGTTTATGATGAATATATGAATTATGCAGATCTTATCAACGCTGTTTCTGTTTGGCTGGTTGCATACTGTAGGAACGTTCTGGGTGTGTGTGTGTCCTCTATTCGAAAAGTCTGCATGCTTATTGAGCACAGAAACAATACCAGACTCAGATAAATGTTAAGTGACAGTGGGCGAGCAACAAGTCAGCAGTTTGGTGGTCGGAAGTCTGATCGGGCAAGATAGATTCTGACTGCCCACAGTTTGCTTTGAATAGCAGTGCTGAGCAGAGAAAATCTGCAATCGATGGAGGGCTAAGAAAGTCCACTTATATACTACTCACTGACAAAGAACATTTGTCTTATCAGCTCTGTTTGATCATGCCTGAGCTAACCGGGCGATTGATTATGCCATAAACCCGGAGGAAATGAGGAAAAAAAAACATCATAAATCAAATATGATTTACAGTAGCTGGACAGAAGCTTTTGATTAGCTTTAATGCTCCTCAGATTCACAGTGTATTACTGCTTGTGTAGATAGAAAGCCCAGAGAACACTAGAACGTAACAGCAATCAAAGGTTAGGAGGGATGATGATGAAGACCATCCATTTTCAGCTAAAAACTATTTGAAAGATAGGCCCACATTCGTTTTTCTTCTTTTTGCTATTTTGTTAGAAAACTTCTAAGATCAGACGATAGAAAGTATCATATTTAGACCTATATTCAAAATCAAATCAAATTTTATTTGTCACATACACATGGTTAGCAGATGTTAATGCGAGTGTAGCGAAATGCTTGTGAAGTTCTAAATCAGGTGAACAGAAGGATTTGAGTTCCTGTATGTTTCTTTCATCACACCATGTCACGTTAGTCATAAGGCATACGCCCCCGCCCCTCTTCTTACCAGAAAGTTGTTTGTTTCTGTCTGCGCGATGTGTGGAGAAACCCGTTGGCTGCACCGCTTCGGATAGAGTCTCTCCAGTGAGCCACGTTTCCGTGAAGCAAAGAACGTTACAGTCTCTGATGTCCCTCTGGAATGCTACCCTTGCTATTCTTTATATTTGTTGAAGCATTTTTTAAATTTTGATCTTCACACCATTCATGGGATTAGGTCATCAGCCCCAGTTTGGCATCATTTCTGTGTAGCCTACAATATGATGCTTCAAATAAATCATTTTGAGGAGAAGATACAGTATCTCTTTTACAAGCATTTGTCTAAGCAATTTCATTTTTATCCACCTTTCCTCCTCCAAACGTAAAGGAACGAGGAGGGCCATGCTAATGACTTCTCATTAGTGGGATGGGATATTGAAACTGAAACTGGATTTCTTCCATTATCCACAGCGTCCATTATGCTGGTGTTATACTTTCTTCCTTCTTGATCCCTGGTCTGTTCTGGGAGATCACCTGCAAACGTTTACAACTCTTAGTTATACTTCTTCTCTGAATCAAACCTGTTTTTAAATACCAAGTATGAAGAGCAACAGAGCAACAGAAACAGGATGTTTGCTGTAGACCTCTGGTCCATGCAGCATCTCCAAGGAGGAGGCAAGCTTAAAGTTCAGTCTCGGCACTCCCCAGCATGCAATGCAGGATGTTCTTAGATGCAAAGATATCTACCCAAGAGATACCTTAGCTGAAGGGTAAATATGTTTGGGGTGTTTAGATTCTCTTTCTCTTCTTATCTGTATTGCAGTATCAGATGTTGCTTCCTAATAGCGTGTAGACAGATACCCAGCATGGAAGCAGAGCTGTATCACTTCATTGCTTATCTAAATCTATATGTGCTTTAGGCCTATATAATGTGGAAACCAATCAGGATTGCACTGCCACTGACCCTCCCAAGTTAATTGATATGTGATTAAGGACTAAAGTAACTATTTGTTCCAGCAATTAGAGAGGAGGGTGTCATTAACCTAATATGTTCTTATAGGCCACACATTTCCCATTCTAAGCACATTGACGCACACAGTCACACATGTACGCATGTACGCACACACACACATACACACAAACAAACAACAATTGTTCAATTTATCACACTCGCCATTGTACAAAAGTATGCAGGGCACTTAAATATGCTTGCATAATTTCAGTTGTTTCTATTTTTAGCCCCAAAAAGCTAAAATAGACGTATCCTAATGAATCAGATGTAGAGGAATAAGCAATTAGCAGAATACACCAGGGTACACTGTCTTTGTTGTCTGCAGTATTTTGTTATATACTTATTTTGGAAATGTGTTTTATTTCAGCTAGTGGCTGTCATTTACCCTTTGAAACCGCCTCTGTGTGCTATATGCTTAGTTTGCTTACACTAGTGAATCCTGTCAGGGGGCTTTCATTGTCGATGTCAAATCCTTATTGCCAAAGGACACTGTGTACAACAAATGTCCATGTGGTTCACTGTGCCTGCATCAGAACGGACAATGACAAGCCAATGGAGAATAGAGTTATCACTGTGCCGTGGGCAGTATTCATGTTTCTACTTTCTACAGTGTTGTTTCTTCTGTGTCTACAGTGTTGTTTCTTCTATGTCTACAGTGTTGTTTCTTCTGTGTCTACAGTGTTGTTTCTACTGTGTCTACACTGTTGTTTCTACTGTGTCTACACAGGTGTTTCGACTGTGTCTACATTGTTGTTTCTACAGTTTCTACTGTTTACACTGTTGTTTCTACAGTTTCTGTTGTGTCTACAGTGTTGTTTCTACTGTTTCTACTGTGTCTACAGTGTTCTTTCTACAGTTTCTACTGTCTACACTGTTGTTTCTACGGTTTCTACTGTGTCTACAGTGTTGTTTCTACAGTTTCTACTGTGTCTACACTGTTGTTTCTACGGTTTCTACTGTGTCTACAGTGTTGTTTCTACGGTTTCTACTGTGTCTACAGTGTTGTTTCTACGGTTTCTACTGTGTCTACAGTGTTGTTTCTACGGTTTCTACTGTGTCTACAGTGTTGTTTCTACGGTTTTACTGTGTCTACAGTGTTGTTTCTACAGTTTCTACTGTGTCTACAGTGTTGTTTCTACAGTTTCTACTGTGTCTACAGTGTTGTTTCTACAGTTTCTACTGTGTCTACAGTAGACTACTGGAACAATTAAAAGCTGCTGTATTAATAATTTTGGGCTTCAGCGGCATCAGAATGGCTTGATACAAAGGACTTCCTGATGGCTCCTGGGCAGTGGTAGTAATTACATCTGTGGCGCTGATTAAATTTAACCAGTAATTAAACAAACATCATTGAGAGCCCAACAATTACACTTTTCTCTTGGCTGCCTCACTCCCATCATCCTGCCTTTATGCCTGCCTGACTTTCTGGCTTTCCAGCCCCCCTGCAGCTGTTGGCCAGTTAGATCATTTTAATTCCAGTTAGACAGTGGTCGGACACATTGATATTCCATGCTTTGTTGACAACCTTTTCCTTCCTCTTGCTAGTTGAGACAAAGATCAAAAAAGCAAACCTCATCTAAGAGGATAGATGAGGTTTGCTTGTGTTGGTGGTCTTTCAGTTGCTAGTTCTCCCCATCTGTGCAGGCAGATGGAGGACCGCTCTCATATAGCTATGTCTGCTGCCAACTCTTCTCCATCCTGCTCTATAGTTTAAAGGAAAGGAAGACTACTTCTCAGCATCACAGCTTCACCAGTATCTGTGTTTTGAGAGCCTGGCCATTATCTATCAACCCTGTTTGTTTCACTTGCTCGGTCAGTGGTGTGGTGATTGTTCTGCTGAGGATGGTGAAAATTGATGTGCACTCATCACAAAAGAGAGCTTCTGAGGCTGAAGCTTTAACATTGAGATACAAACAAATGTTGGTTGGCATAATATTTGAATAGATGGTAGTTGTGGAGGGATGCCAATGCTTGCTTAAAAACTTGAAAAGTGTTTACCGTGGGTATTCAGAGCTGGAGAGGGGAAATCCATATTTTTGTTCTCTTGGTGACCACGGGTGAAAATACAGTTGGCTTTATTGTCTGAAAACACATTCTGTGTTGCATGATATTCAATACTTCTTGCTGAAAGCCGCAGGTTTTTGTAGAAAACCTGCAGCAGTAATGACTGAGGCATTCTAGATAACTGACCTTTGACTAGTTTGTCTAGAATAACTGTCTACTGAACAACATGCATGTCTTTTGTATTCCGTTGCTTCCCCAACTTCAAACTGGCTAAATTAACTTAAAAAGCATATCATACTGAAGTGGTTCTTATGATCTATGAAATCTAACAAATACACCTCACAGTAGTTTGTTACTGTGAATGTGAGCAAGGACATCCTCTCCTGCACCATAACAGAGAACACGCTGTTGTACTTCTCTATAAAGCAGATTCAATGGCTGGATGTGGTTTAATAAGTCACACCTCCCACTTCCAGTCTGATCATCAGCATTTAAAAGCAGTCACACCTCCTCAAGTCAGTCTGCATTCATATTTCTCATTACATGAGCCAGTCCACCCAGAGAGATCACACAATGAGCTATTCTTCGCCTCAGCCCAGCATTCAGTCAGTGGTGCATTGCAAAGGGCTTTCAAAGAGGAGAGGAGACATTGGGACTGGCATGGAGCTTTGTTCCAATTATGCTATTTGGACAAATGTCAGACCAGCCTCAGAGAAAGAGATCATCTATCACAGATCCAGTAAGACCAGCTTCAGTGTATAGAAGATTTAGCAGTCCACTGGAAAAATACTTAGACATAGATGTTGAATATATGGATTAAGTTAAACATTTATTTTGTGAAGTCCTTGGGAGCTAGTGAAATAAAATAGCATTTCCACTGATTTCACTCAATATCCGCTTGACCTCAATGTGCATTGACTTTGTAGACTGAAGCGAGACAGTTAGGGCAAAGAAAAAAAACTGTGACCTTTACAATATTTCCTTAGACATCATGACACACACCAGGCATTTAAACGCCCCAACTTCTCAAATCCTCCCCCACGGAAAGCACTGGGTTGTTCTCAATTAGTGTCTCTTTATGTGTTGAGGTAGCACAGCTCAAAGAACATGATGTAGGCCTGATGAAGTAGTTCTGTTGTTGAATAATTGACCAAGCAGTTCCCTCAAATTTAGACATATCAATCAATGAGGTACAAATCATGTTTTATTTTATGGGTGATTGTTCATATGATGTGTTGGCATACTTATTATTTGTGGAATAGGCTTATGGAATTATTGAAAGTGTTGGTAACCAGACATTGAAATCAGCATGCTGAAATAGAGAAGTCTGTCTATGGCGATAAGACAGCAACCATTTCAGAGTAGGCTGCAATTCTCTTCTCACTAGCTTGGGATGTCTTAAAATGAGGATACCTTTGAAGTGTGATAATTCTAATTGGAATTGGCATAGCGAATGAAAAATAAAGGCATGCTAAGACATCTAAAACAAAACTGTTGTATGGGAAGGAAAATATATATTAAACAATAAGACAAGAAAGGTTAATTGGCTATTTTCTTTTCCAATTATCAGCATGAGCAGTGTAAAAAATACATAAAAACAATAGCTGGTCTATACTATTTGTTTAATGTTGCATATTGCATGGTGCTGCATGCAATACTCACTCTGTTTACCTACCATAGTCGCTCTAGCCAGCAATACTAACCATGTCCAACTGCTTGTCCATTAATCGGTGAATGTTCCAGAGAGGATGTGGAAGCAAGGAGCCATGAAACGAATTAGATAAATGTTTTCAGAGAATATTTAAAAAGGAATGCATGAACCTTATTGAGGCATTCATGCTTGAAATTGGGTAAAATCACATATTGGGAGGTACATGTAAGATCCCATTCGCTCCTATTGTTAATGCTGGAACATTTACCTTTGTCCTCTCTTGTAAGACATGTATGAGGAAGAGTCTGGGTCTGCATCCCAAATGGCACCACATTACCTACAGTATGTAATGCACTACTGCTGACCAGGGCCCATGGAGCTCTGGACAAAGTAGTGCACTATATAGGGAATAGGATGCTCTTTGGAACTTAACCTGGGATGACAACCCCCCCCCCCCCCCCCCCCCCCCACCCCCCACCCCCGCTGCATTCTAAAGCTCTTCAAAGGTCAGTGATTTTCCCATCCTGTCTATAATTTTCAATATACCTGTATGTCAGAGCAATAATATAATATAGAATCCTATTGGAGTGAGGAGACAATAGTGTAAGAATATAATGGGATGGGAGGAAAATAGCTTTAGTGTTTCTATCTACTCCCTCCCCTCACAGCAGGATGGCTATGTGGTGTAGCAGTGCTTTAGAGGGACTGTACGTCTGTTGGGTTTCTCTTGTAAATATGTCATAAAGATATACAGTGGGGCAAAAAAGTATTTAGTCAGCCACCAATTGTGAAAGTTCTCCCACTTAAAAAGATGAGAGAGGCCTGTCATTTTCATCATAGGTACACTTCAACTATGACAGACAAAATTAGAAAAAAAATCCTGAAAATCACATTGTAGGATTTTTAATGAACTTATTTGCAAATTCTGGTGGAAAATAAGTATTTGGTCACCTACAAACAAGCACGATTTCTGGCTCTCACAGACCTGTAACTTCCACCATCATTTGCAAATAAATTCATTCAAAATCCTACAATGTGATTTTCTGGATTTTTTTTCTAATTTTGTCTGTCATAGTTGAAGTGTACCTATGATGAAAATTACAGGCCTCTCTTATATTTTTAAGTGGGAGAACTTGCACAATTGGTAGCTGACTAAATACTTTTTTACCCCACTGTATAACAAACATATATTTCACACCTTAATATTTTATCTTTATACTTTTTATCAATTTAGAATTGTCTACAGGTCATATAACTCCCTTTACCGTTCTGTCCTCACGAGATTGCCCTTTAAATCTGGACGGATCGTTGTGTCAACTTTCGCGCTTTTAAATCATTCAATGTGACAATTTAACAGTGTCAACTCAAATGATAGTAGCGCAGCATACCCATGGCGCAATTTATCCAGAGGAATTGCAACAATAGATGCCTTAACCTGGAATTTGCCAGTAATTCCCGGGTTAGCTCTTTTTAGTTGGAGTAAGAGATGTAAGAGACTTAACCCTGCATGTTAATGAAATGTTGTCACTACATTGTTATTACACAGGTAACTAAGCAAATTCATGTAAAATATTATAAACACAATACCTGCATGAAAATAGGTGTAATATTAATCAATAATATTGATGTGTTATTGTGTTCCAGATAACACTATTGTCTCAGACAGTGATCAAGTAAAAGCTCAGAACGCACCTCAACGAAGTGAAGCAGCACTCTTCACAGTACCATAATTAACATTTTACAGAAGCTCTTATCCAAAGCAAGTGACTTGCTCAAGGGCACATCAACAGATTTTCACCTAGTCAGCTCGGGATCCAAACCAGCAACCTTTCGGTTACTGACCCAACCTCTTAATCACTAGGCCACCTGCTGCCCTAATAACACATCATTCCTACACTTCATCACAACCATGACTTAATGCAATTTCAATTTGCATTTTTCAAGTCTTGATAGGCATAGATACAAGTCTATCTTCAAATCACTGCATTTGTCGCAGCTCTCACACATCCAAAATGTTTAACATCTCAAGTTTAACAGAAATCCGTGTCCACTTTGAATACTAATTCCCTTGTTCTTTTGTGTGAGGCTGCTGTTAGTCACAGCCTGTTTGACACCACCGCTCCACTCGCTGACCGGCTGGACCTACAAGTGCCAAGAGTCAGTCGCTCTTCCAGACTGAGGAGTGCCTTAACATCCCGGTGCCCTGGGCTGACAACACAGCCGCTCACAAGCCAATCCATGTTTTTGTCCACCTTGGCCGAGACTAGGTGCTCCCATTTATCCCTTTGTGTTGTTAATGCTCTACCAACTAAGCAGGATGTTTTTTGAACACTTACACTGCTCTAGTTTCTAGTTACTTCATTAATTTTGGGGCCACTGACTGCTCCAGCACATAGTTGGCCCATGCCAGGCATATTGCAAAAACAAAAAAAATAAGTCCTTGTTCACTGTGCTATATCTGTCAAATACTGTATGTATTTGCCAGTATGGTGGATGGGGGTGTTAGCATCCCCATGCTAATACCAGTGTTCTACTTCTCCTCTAGCTCGGAGGTGTTTCCAAAGCATGGACTGATTTGACAGGGATCAATAAGTACCTCTGGCAGCTGGGATAAAAGACAACACCAGTGTGCAACACAGAATGTGACTGTTTAGCCGATGATTAACCAGGTCTAAATATTAGGTATATAAAAAGATAGGATCTGTATATCCCCATAGTGGTCAGTCAATTCCCCAGAGGATAATTAAGATTGGAAAATATGTCTATATTTTAGGTCACTGCGATGGAACACAGACAGTAGACTGTTGATGGGCCAAGAGGTAGTGTTGTTGCTTGCAGCCACTGTGAAGGGTCGTTAAGGTTTTATCAGTTACTCTCTGGTCTCACTGTGACAAGATAAGTGATTGTCCAAGAATCCCCTGTTTAGAGTGACACCAGATGCTGAGCTGAGGTAGTGAATGAGTGCCTGCATACGGTCGCAACTGTCTCTACAATAAAAGCTTCCCTGTTTCATTCAACATTTTCCATGCCGCATTCACAATAGTAAAATGCATTGTCATGTTAAAGCACTTGACAAGTGCCATTAACAGTTCAAATTCAACCATACTGCGAGAAAGGTTCATGCATATGGTATACATTGCATCCCTATGGTTATAAAACCTTCAGTGCATCTGTCACTGGAAGGGGAGAGAGGTATGATTAAGTACTAAAACAACCTGAGTGTCTTGACCACTCAGCCCCTCCCCTGGCAGAAAGCAGGTGGCGGAATGGATTAGTATTCAGTGCAACACAACATGCTCTGCCTTTTGGGAATAAAAATGTGCTCCTATACTCCCGTGGAGTACGTTATAAGGCTCGTCAGCATGTAGCCTGTAGCTTGCCTCCCCTGTTTGGGGAAAAGGATGACTTATCATTTTCTGATTGTTTTTATTAAGGGCTACATAAACAGCACTCTGAGGCCAAGACATTTATGGTAATGAAGTGAATTTTACATAAAAAGTTTTAAAACTTTGCAGTTACAAGCACACAGTAAGTGACCGACCAATGGAGAAAAGCCCCCATAAAAAGTTTTTGGGGTGTGATTATGAATGGCAACTACATTCACTAGGTTTTGCATAAAAATTAAGAATTGAGAAAACCAGAAATAATGATATGATAAATTAGAATGGAATGTGAATTAATTGAAGAAATATGCATTGTCTCTTTAAAATCCATTAAACCATTGTGTTCATTTATTAATGACGTCCATCTCATTTAATCCACCATGTCATTTAAATGAAGTCAAATTTCACATCCTAAATCCCTTACAATGCCTCTAAGTGCATTTCTTGCGCTGTAGCTAGTTGGCATTTCAACATTTCTGGCATGAATTAATACCATAATGACATTTGTACAGAATTACAAGATTATGAATGTGTTGAATAATACCATTTTGACCCTGTGCAAATCGTAAAACGTAGCCTACATTTGTATGGGATTTAATTGGTAGTTGCTGTCACTGGGTAATCAAAACAGAACAAAAATATCAAACTTTTTTTTCATTAGCTGGGACATCAGTAGATTATTGGGGCTGAAAAGTGACAGTCAGAAACAAAGCTATAGATATTGAGACTTGTTTAAGTAGTTGCCATTTCTGCCTGGATGTTTTGACTTTGTGACTCCCCCCCCCCACTCCCACCCCATGTCAATGTGGTTGCCATGGGAACCGGTCAGGCCTAGATGAAGGGCACATGGGGTGGAGAGGGCCTCTCGAGGCTGCTGGACTCACCGGCTGTGACTCCAGCTCTGTAAATTAAATGTGGTCAACATTGTTCACACTGGTGTGTGGTGGACACACAACACACTCAGGTAATTGCCACACAGCCATGGCTTTGAATTCGAATGTGGGGGATAGCCAGAACTCCTGCTGTTTTACCCTTGAGCAATGCAATAAACCTATGAACCTGTGGTGGTCCCTCAGAAAGAATACTTCATCCGGTAATATAACCTCAACCTGCATTTGAATGAGTCTGCGGTATGGTGCAGCCAAATCATGTAGCAAATCATACACTGCCAAGTGATCTGTCCAATTGGCTGGTTCATAGGGCCTGGGGCAGCTGCACTAATTGAGTGGCGAGCATTTGGCTGGCTATGGAACAGTACAGTGGACTTATGGAGCCTGGGCCCAGATCATATCACCTGCTCTAGTACCAGTTCTGCGGTCAGTTGAGTGTTGACTGGGCATTGTATAGACTGGGTTCAGACCATGTAACCTGCTCTAGCACCAGGTCTGGGGTCAGTGAAGTGTTACTTGGCCTTTATTTAGGCTGGGCCCAGACCTTTAGAAGAGGGCTAACACACACACACTACACTGCTTATCCTGTTTGTGCTGTTGGGTGTTACAGACCCAAAATCAATAGACATTACCATCTGCTCTGGTACCAGGTCTGGGGTCAATGGAGCTTTACCTGGGCTGGCTACAAGAGTAGCGCTAGAGCCAGAGAGCACAGGGCTTTTTAGCCTCTTTTAGGGCCAACCACCATAATTCAGTATGGGCAAAAAGCACCAAGTGTATCATATTATATAGATACATCTTACCTTGTGGTTCAGCTGTTTCCTTGGTCAGCCACTGAGAAATTGTGACCACCCACGTAAATGTGTGAAGTGGTGGGCTCGCTACATGGCCACTTTGCAGCAGCGGCCTGCCATAACGGAGGTTGACACCAATAGAAATAATGAATGTCCTCCATTTGGATTCTGCTGTGTCGGTTTATGACTTTTCGGTAGATGATGTCAGGGCTCTTAATGATAAATGGTGGCACTCAAAGTATATTTCTGCTCAACAGGTAAATCATTCCACCTGAGGTACCCTATTTTCTGGGCTGCCTGGGGATTCAATCTGGCGGTGTGGTGCTGTGATTTGACAGGCTAAGGATTGATCTGATTTTAGGAAATGGCTATTGTCTAGCCAACATTAAAATGAAGCATCTTTTAAAGACTTTAACGCTACCATACTGATTTCTCTTTACCTCAGGATGTCCATGTTGCAGTGTGGGTCTCTAACTGTTACTGTTTTATGAGGTATGTCTTTTTAAAATGAGTTTACCAACATAAGTTTGAGACTGTCGGAAGCCCTGAAGCCTAAAACAAAACAATAAAAGTACTCTTGGAATTATCTCGTCTGAATTATTAATAAAGATTAACTAGTCAGTGGCCACACCCCCGTGAGCCCAGGCATCACATTAGGCGTCATAGAACCACCCCTTCACACCAGACTAAAAAACATGCAGCTGACGCTTCATGTGAAATGGTTTAAACTACAACTATGTGAAAGAGATCCATGGTAAGCCCGGACGTCTCTAATGGTAAAGAAGTCAGAGAACGCCAGGACAGAGTCCCCACGTTGGAATGGCTACAATTCTATAGACCATTAGACCATACAGCATAGTTTTGGCTACACGGCTGGAAATGGTTAAACTCTGAGACTATCGATCACTGCAGAATAAGAGCAAATTCTAGACTACACAAATTACTAGTCCATTCTAACCACCTACAACAACGAAAGACATTGTGGGTTCTGGGAAAATTAACCAGAGACTGTCTTTCCCGCTCTTTCTCAGTCCCCACCCCTTTCCTTTGCCTACCAAGCCGTCATATCGGGCTTAGCCCACTAGGGACTTTTCTATCATTGTTAGTAACCAATATCTATTGTTCAAAAATCCACACTCTCATTTAGGAGGTTAATATCACAATACATCTTTTCACAAATAGTTTCATGTTTAATCACATACGTTTTCCAATATTTAGATGTAAACCTAACAGCTGGGAAATGTAAACTTTAACCTCTTGAGTGTAGGGGGCAGTATTTTGATGTTTGGATGAAAAACGTACCCAAATTAAACTGCCTGCCAGAATCTAGAATATGCATACAATTGTCAGATTAGGATAGAAAACACAAAAGTTTCCAAAACTGTCAAAATATTGTCTGTGAGTATAACAGAACTCATATTGCAGCTGAAAACCTGAGGGAAATCCAACCAGGAAGTGTTGTTTTTCCTGAAAGCTCTCTGTTCCATAGCCTGCCTTCGCTCCATTTAAAGGGATATCAACCAGATTAATTTTCCTATGGCTTCCCCGTGGTGTGAACAGTCTTTAGACATAGTTTCAGGCTTCTATTTTGAAAAATTAGCGAGAAAGATCACATCGCGTCATTGTATGGCTGGGTGCCAGCAGCATTTTGCATGCACAACAGCTTGGAGCAGACATTTCTCTCTCTCTCCTATTGAAGAAGCTACAGTCCCGGTTGAAATATTATCGATTATATATTGTAAAAACAACCTGAGGATTGATTATAAAAAACGTTTGAAATGTTTCTACGAACATTTCAGATACTATTTGGAATTTTCATCTGAGATGTCGTGACCGCTCGAGCCTGTGGATTTCTGAACATAACGCGCCCACCAAATGGAGGTATTTTGATTATAAAAAATAATCTTTATGGAACAAAAGGAACATTTATTGTGTAACTGGGAGTCTCGTGAGTGCAAACATCCAAAGATCATCAAAGGTAAGCGATTCCTTTTATTGCTTTTCTGACTTTCGTTACCAATCTACTTGGCTGCTAGCTGTTTGTAATATTTTGTCTACTGAGAGAGATGTCCTTACATAAACGCTTGGTATGCTTTCGACGAAAAGCTTTATTGAAATCTGACGTGCCAGGTGGATTAACAACAAGCTACGCTGTGTTTTGCTATATTGCACTTGTTATTTCATGAAAATTGTATATTTTTAGTAATTTAATTTGAATTTGGCGCTCTGAAATTCAGCGGATGTTGACGAAAATGATCCCGCTAACAGGATGGGTGCCTCAAGAAGTTAATGTGTGTTTCCTGTCCGTCATGAGATCACCAAATGAAACACACTCGTCATAACTGTCCCTTAAGTGTCCACGGACCATTCCCACATTCTCAAAAGTGGAAATATAGTTTATTTCTCCCATTTTGGAGATTTAGGTGTTTGGCCAATTCTCTCTATGTTCTGGTAGACTCTCTCAATACTGCATGGCAGTTTCTACCAGGTATTTATGACCTGTCGTGCAGTTATAAAACTGGAGAGAGAGAGAGAGAGACAGAGACAGAGACAGAGACAGAGACAGAGACAGAGAAACTTAGGCGCTATGATCCTTCCCCCAGGGCACGTCATGACAAAGTGTTAAACAAATCAACATATATTGTAGATTTTCGAATATTCAAATTAGCCACCATTTGCCTTGATGACAGCTTTGCACACTCTTGGCATTCTCTCAACCAGCTTGATCTGGAATTATTTTCCAACAGTTTTGAAGGAGTTCCCACATATGCTGACCACTTGTGGGCTGCTTTTCCTTCACTTTGCGGTCCAACTCATCCCAAACCATCTCAATTGGGTTGAGGTCGGGTGATGGTGGAGGCCAGGGGCCTCATTTATAAAACTGTGAGGAGGATTCACGTCAAAAGGTGGGTTACGGACGAAACACAGAAAATATTTATGCACAAAAATATTGTGATTTATAACACAGTGCGCACGCACGTCCCATGCCGGTTTCCCTTTATAAATCACAATCAACTCAGAATTTGGCGCACGTGAGCGAGCGTCTTGTCCCACCCTATTAACGACCATAGTTGCCAATATATAGTCAGTGAAACGCCCCTAATTAATATTCATCCATACTGACTGCATGACGACAATAATGGCAAATCCCGACAGAAAGGATAAAAAAGTAAATTTCACCCAGTGTGAAATGGAAGTGCTTGTAGGGGAGGTTGAAGCAAGAAAAAATAGATTGTTTGGTGGACACAGTGTGTCAAATGCCAAAAAAGGCGTTGGAGTGGCAGCATGTGGCAGACGCTGTGAATGCTGCTGCTTCAGAAGGTCGGACCCTCTCAGAAATAAAAAAGAAGTGGTCCAACATAAATGGAGGCCAAAAGGCGCATAGCCTGACACAGACAAAGTGTTTGTGACATGGGCAGGGGAAAGGGGACACCGGAGCACAACCCCCAAGATGAGCGACTTGCCGGTATTATAGGGGAATCCATCCTGAGTGGAGTAGTGACGGAGGTGGAGGGGAACACGTACATGCAAGACACACTGGATGATCCAGGTATGTAATTAGTATTCCCTCGTTTGAAAAGAGTAAACCAAATGCATTCAAGTTGTGTTTAAACATTTATTTACACAAACAATTGTGACATGTTCTATTGTTTTTAGTCGCTGCGTGTTCCTGCGGGGTCGGTGGTTCTGCAGCTGAGCAGGAGCTGACTGCGCCCAGCCCCAGTGTCTCCACTGCACCTCGTGCGTCACAACTCTCCAGCGGCCTTGGCCTCACAAATGCAGACCAGCAAATGCAAAGAGACACCATCAACACTATTTTGCGAGGTTGCCAAGGAGTTGAAGTGGGACAGGCATGGCTTGGTTTCTGCGGGTGCTTCTCTGTAAAGCTGGGCCCACTACATCACAGAGATCCAAGAGAACAGCTCTTGTTAATCGGAACCGGCTCATAAGCAACTCATAATTATTGGCCAGTAAATCTTGCTGGTCTCTGAAAATGTGCTTTCTCCGAATTCTTCCATTCGCCAAATCTTCCAACAGTGCCAAAGCAGCTATTGTGAGTCATTACGCATTTTAATTGAATGCCTTTTAATACCCACCCATTTGATTGTCAAAGTCACCCAATTGCGTAACACCTTCAGGTGTGGTAATTACCCTGATTGTAACTGACAATGACAGTGCCATTATCACATTGATAGTTCTGCGCAACGAACATGTGATAACAATACATGAAACTGTACACTTGTATATGCCCGACTGAGGCATCGGAAATGGCATCAGTTTAAGCTTAATTTGTCCTACTGTTGACCTTATTATTTATGAGAATGCATTTCATAACATGCAAGTATTGATTAATCATTACAGATTCAATTAAATATGATTCCAAATTAAAGTGTGCAACTAATTTGAGGGGTTCTTTTGCAAAAACAGATATCTCCATTTGTATTTATTATCCTAAAGTGTGTTTTTTTGTGTGTTTGTTTTGTGTGCACTCCAGGGAACTCTTCATGTATAATACGTGAGAGGTAATATTTTGATTTATTTTACACAATGGTATCACTTTCAAAGCGTTTCTCGAGTTCCATCCTTCTGCTATCGGAGTCGCAGCTTCTCATTTCTCGAGTTTATGTGCGTATGTACAGTATGAGTCAATGTGTCCGTAGAGGACCGCACATTCTCCCATCAAGTTTGTTTTATAAATCCCAAAGTTTGCTTAGAATGTGGCGTACGCCTTCTTTTGTGACTACGCAACGTTTATAAATGAGAACCCAGGTCATCTGATGCAGCACTCCATCACTCTTCTTCTTGGCAAATAGCCCTTACATAGCCTGGAGGCGTGTTGGGTCATTGTCCTGTTGAGAAACAAATGATAGTCCCACTAAGCGCAAACCAGATGGGATGGCATATCACTGCAGAATGCTGTGGTAGCCATGCTGGTTAAGTGTGCCTTGAATTCTAAATAAATCACTGACAGTGTCACCAACAAAGCACCCCCACACCATCACACCACCTCCTCCATGCTTCACGGTGGGAACCACACATGCGGAGATCATCTGTTCATCTGCTCTGCATCTCACAAAGACACGGCGGTTGGAACAAAAAAAATCTGATTTGGACTCATCAGACCAAAGGACAGATTTTCACCAGTCTAATGTCCATTGCTTGTGTTTCTTGGCAAAGGACGTCTCTTCTTCTTATTGGTGTCCTTTAGTAGTGGTTTCTTTGCAGCAATTCAACCATAAAGGCCTAATTCACACAGTCTCCTCTGAACAGTTGATGATGAGATGTGTCTGTTACTTGAACTCTGTGAAGCATATATTTGGGCTGCAATCTGAGGTGCAGTTAACTCTAATGAACCTATCCTCTGCAGCAGAGGTAACCCTGGGTCTTCCTTTACTGTGGCGGTCCTCTTGAGAGCCAGTTTCATCATAGCGCATGATGGTCTTTGCGACTGCGATTGAAGAAACTTAAAAAATTATTGAAATGTTGCTGATTGACTAACGTTCATGTCTTAAAGTAAGGATGGCCAGCCTTTTCTCTTTGCTTATTTGAGCGGTTCTTGCCATAATATGGACTTGGTCTCTTACCAAATATGGCTATCTTCTGTATACCACATCTACCTTGTCACAACACAACTGACAGGTTCAAATGCATTAAGAAGGAAAGCAATTCCCCAAATTAACTTTTAACAAGGCACACCTGTTATTTGAAATGCCTTCCAGGTGACTACCTCATGAAGCTGATTGAGAGAATGCCAAGAGTGTGTAAAGCTGTCATCAAGGCAAAGGGTGGCTACTTTGAAAAATCTTGATATGTTTAACACTTGTTTGGTTACTACATGATTCTATATGTGTTATTTAATAGTTTTATTGTCTTCACTATTATTCTACAATGTAAAACAGTGAAAATAAAGATAAACCCTTAAATGAGTAGGTGTGTCTAAACTTTTGACTGGTACTGTATATACAGTGGGGTCCAAAATTATTTACACCCTTGATAACGATGAGCAATAATTAAATAAATAGTTCAAATTCTGTATGCTCCTAAAAATTGGTAAATTATATGATTTTATATTAATACAATTGCTCAGAGAAAGAGATTTTGTTTAGCAAATATAAATATTTTTTTCTCAAAAAGGTAGGGATCAACATTATTGACACCCCTGTAGATATTCCCATATTCCTAGCACGCAATGACTACATCATGCTTTTGACTCTACAAACCTGTTGGATTTGCATGTGCAGTTCGTTTTGGTTGTGTTTAAGACTATTTTGTGCCCAATAGAAATAAATGGTAAATAATATATTGTGTGCTTTTGGAGTCACTTATATTGTAAATAAGAACAGAATATGTTTCTAGACACTTCTACATTGATGTGGATGCCAAAAAAGGACATTTGTATTTTCACATATACCGGATAGGTGCAGTAAAATGTGTTGTTTTACAAGGTCAGCCATAGTAGTACAGCACCCCTGGATCAAACTAGGCTTAAGTGTCTTGCTCAAGGGCACATCAGCAGACTTTCCACCTTGTTGGCTCGGGGATTCAAACTATCAACCTTTTGTTTACTCGTCCAAAGCTCTAACCGATAAGCTACCTACCACACGTTACTGCTGCCAGAGTGAGAATGTTACAGAGGGTCAAATATTATACCCCCAAGACATCCTATCCTCCCCTGCTATTGGTAATAGTGAATCGTCCAACTCCAACACCATCATTACTAAGTCGTTAGACTCCAACACCATCATTAAGTTTGCCGATGACACGGCGGTGGTAGGCCTGATTATCGACGACGATGAGACAGCTGATAAGGAGGAGGTCAGAGACCTGGCAGTGTGGTGCCAGGACAACAACCTCTCGCTCAATGTCAGCAAGACAAAGGAGCTGATCGTGGACTACAGGAAACGGCGGGCCGAGCACAACCCCATTCACATAGACAGGGATGTAGTGGAGCGGGTCGAGAGCTTCAAGTTCCTATGTGTCCACATTAGTGGTGGTCAGTGCCGTATAACATGAAGGAGGACGATTTGTTTTCCATGAGCATGGCCTTATTTCTATTACAGCATATTGGTTGACTCTCATTCATATTTCATTCATCGAGTTCAATGTAACAGCGATAGGTTTAGGCTACTATATGATACTCAAATTTTCCCTGTCATTAGTCCAACATTTGAAAACGAGAGTTTCTATTGTACAAATGCAGGTATGTTTATCCCCATTTTATTCCGCTTGCTTCCGTTTAAGAAATGTTTCTCAACAGAATCGGCGGAATGAATACACCTCTGATCATGCATAAACACAGTTCACTTTCATAGCAGCCACGTTGTATTCCTTCACACATCTGTGCGCTCACCTTCTCTCACTTTGCCCCTTCGCTTGTGGACTTCCATGCACAACACATCAGCTGTATGTGACCAGGCGAAAAAACCTTTCCAAGCCAAACTGCTACACACAGTTGTCACCATATAAGCTAAAGTAACATCAAAATCAGCACAGGAATAGTTCCAGTCTTGTGTTGGAAAGTCATAGCCAGCTAGCTAATATAGCACCCCTCTGTTTGAGCAGGGTATTTCAGTAGGCTAAACTAGCTAGTTGCATTTATTATCTATGTAAGTGAAACTGAAAGTGAAAAAATGACACTCTCTCTCTATTTCTCTCTTGCTTCTCCTTCATTTTGGAAGAAATGAATTTGTTCAAAACTGTTCAACTACTGTCTTTTTCTCTCTTTGAGTTTACTACTTACCGCATCTTATGCACTGCAGTGCTAGCTAGCTGTAGCTTTTGCTTTCAGTACTATATTTATTCTCTGATCCTTTGACATGTCAGTTCATGCTGCAAGTGCTCTGATAGTTTGGAGGACGTCCCCTGGAAGTTGTCATAATTACTGTGTAAGTCCATGGAAGGGGGTGAGAACCCTGAGCCTCCTAGGTTTTTTATTGAAGTCAATGTACCCAGAGGAGGACGGAAGCTAGCTGTCCTCCGGCTACACCATGGTGCTACCCTACAGATTGCTGTTGAGGCTACTGTAGACCTTCTTTGCAAAATTGTGTGTTTTAATCAATTATTTGGTGACGTCATTATATTTTGTAAAGTTTTATCTTAAAAGGATAACTTTTTTAATGTTTTTAAATTTTTATTTTTATGAAATTCACTGAGGAGCCTCTACTGGTCCACGTCACTAAGGATCTATCATGATCCAAACACACCAACACAGTTGTGAAGGGGGCATGACAACTCCTTTTCCGTCCCAGGAGGCTGACAAGATTTGCCATGGGCCCTCAGATCTTCAAAAGGTTTTACAGCTGCACAATAGGAATGGCAACTGCTTGGCAACTGACCGCAAAGCTCTAGAGGGGATAGTGCGGACGGTGCCAGTACCCATTTTTTTGCATAGAATATTGCTCAGTATTTGAATGATTTATTCTATACAGTCATTATTGCTCATCTTTATCAAGTGTGTCAATAATTTCGAACCAAACTGTATGTACATTTTTTACCAAGTGCTTCAAACAAGATACTAGGTCAGTACTTAATTCGTCTGGAGCTGCCGGATGTAAATAGAAACGTATTTTGACTTGTTGAAACAACGTTTAGGGGTAGATTTTCGGATTCCTATCTTGGCACGTTGAACGAGTGAATTACTCAAATCGATGGCGCCAACTTAACAGACTTTTTGGGTTATAAAGAAGGATTTTATCGAACAAAATGACACTACATGTTATAGCTGGGACCCTTTGGATGACAAATCAGAGGAAGATTTTCAAAAGTAAGTGAATACTTAATCACTATTTGTGAATTTATGAAACCTCTGCCGGCGTGAAAAATATTTTGATGGGTGGCGTTGTCCTCAAACAATCGCATGTCATGCTTTCGCTGTAAAGCCTACTGTAAATTGGACAGTGCAGTTATATTAACAATAATGTAAGCGTTCAACCAATATAAGACACTTGTATGTACCTAAATGTTTAATATATATAATTGATATGATTATTTTTTCACGGGACGCCTAGCCCTAATAAGATTTATTAAAAGCATTGTTTGTGGGTGTCCCTAGCATTTCCAAAAAACAAGGAGCTGTGACTGGATCAGTGGTTCACCAATCTGGACCTTGATGGGCCTTGCAACAGTAACAAGGGGTGATGTGTAATGAAACAAGGGTGCCTGTACCCTGGGTAAAAAATATTATCGGGGAGGGGAGAACATTTCTTTGCAACCATCAGGTGATGTCCCTGGGACAAACAGAGAACTAGACAAAGACCTCCAGGGGACCATGACACAATGTCCCAAGAACGTTCTGGGGACATTCAGGGGACCCTCACACAACATCCCAAGGAAGTCCCAAGAAAGTCGTTACCTTTCTTGCCTGTGTAGATAGGCCTAGTCTTTGCCATTGCATTTAGCCTACTTCCACCCAATTCTTAATTCACAATTGGAAGATTACAGCATTTTATAATAATAATATACAATTATATTATAATAATAATAATAATATACAATTATATTAGACCGCACAACGGTCTAAGGCACAGCGTCATCTGGGTTAGGAGAGGGTTTGGCCGAGGGGGCTTTACTTGGCTCATTGTGCTCTAGTGACTCACATGATTGTGGCAGGCTGGTTGCCTGCAGGCTGACTCCGGTTGTCAGTTGAACGTTGTTTCCTCTGACACATTGGCGCAGCTGGATTCCAGGTTAAGCGGGTGGGTGTTAAGAAGTGTGGTTTGGCGGGTCATGTTTCGGGAGACCCATCACTTGACATTCGCCTCTCTCAAACCTGTTGGGGAGTTGCAGCGATGAGACAATATCGTAATTGGATATCATGAAATTGGGGAGAAAAAAAAGGGCAAAATACAAAAAATGTGTGATCCACACATGGTGGTGTCTTCATCTCAATGTATTTTTGTGTGTGTGTGTGTGGGGGGGGGGGGGGGGGGGGGGTTTGGGGACTTTTCAAATATACAGTGCCTTGCGAAAGTATTCGGCCCCCTTGAACTTTGCGACCTTTTGCCACATTTCAGGCTTCAAACATAAAGATATAAAACTGTATTTTTTTGTGAAGAATCAACAACAAGTGGGACACAATCATGAAGTGGAACGACATTTATTTGATATTTCAAACTTTTTTAACAAATCAAAAAATGGAAAATTGGGCGTGCAAAATTATTCAGCCCCTTTACTTTCAGTGTAGCAAACTCTCTCCAGAAGTTCAGTGAGGATCTCTGAATAATCCAATGTTGACCTAAATGACTAATGATGATAAATACAATCCACCTGTGTGTAATCAAGTCTCCGTATAAATGCACCTGCACTGTGATAGTCTCAGAGGTCCGTTAAAAGCGCAGAGAGCATCATGAAGAACAAGGAACACACCAGGCAGGTCCAAGATACTGTTGTGAAGAAGTTTAAAGCCGGATTTGGATACAAAAAGATTTCCCAAGCTTTAAACATCCCAAGGAGCACTGTGCAAGCGATAATATTGAAATGGAAGGAGTATCAGACCACTGCAAATCTACCAAGACCTGGCCGTCCCTCTAAACTTTTAGCTCATACAAGGAGAAGACTGATCAGAGATGCAGCCAAGAGGCCCATGATCACTCTGGATTAACTGCAGAGATCTACAGCTGAGGTGGGAGACTCTGTCCATAGGACAACAATCAGTCGTATATTGCACAAATCTGGCCTTTATGGAAGAGTGGCAAGAAGAAAGCCATTTCTTAAAGATATCCATAAAAAGTGTCGTTTAAAGTTTGCCACAAGCCACCTGGGATACACACCAAACATGTGGAAGAAGGTGCTCTGGTCAGATGAAACCAAAATTGAACTTTTTGGCAACAATGCAAAACGTTATGTTTGGCGTAAAAGCAACACAGCTCATCACCCTGAACACACCATCCCCACTGTCAAACATGGTGGTGGCAGCATCATGGTTTGGGCCTGCTTTTCTTCAGCAGGGACAGGGAAGATGGTTAAAATTGATGGGAAGATGGATGGAGCCAAATACAGGACCATTCTGGAAGAAAACCTGATGGAGTCTGCAAAAGACCTGAGACTGGGACGGAGATTTGTCTTCCAACAAGACAATGATCCAAAACATAAAGCAAAATCTACAATGGAATGGTTCAAAAATAAACATATCCAGGTGTTAGAATGGCCAAGTCAAAGTCCAGACCTGAATCCAATCGAGAATCTGTGGAAAGAACTGAAAACTGCTGTTCACAAATGCTCTCCATCCAACCTCACTGAGCTCGAGCTGTTTTGCAAGGAGGAATGGGAAAAAATGTCAGTCTCTCGATGTGCAAAACTGATAGAGACATACCACAAGCGACTTACAGCTGTAATCGCAGTAAAAGGTGGCGCTACAAAGTATTAACTTAAGGGGGCTGAATAATTTTGCACGCCCAATTTTTCAGTTTTTGATTTGTTAAAAAAGTTTGAAATATCCAATAAATGTCATTCCACTTCATTATTGTGTCCCACTTGTTGTTGATTCTTCTGTTGATTCTTTATGTTTGAAGCCTGAAATGTGGCAAAAGGTCGCAAAGTTCAAGGGGGCCGAATACTTTCGCAAGGCACTGTATTCCATTCTCCTTTCTCTTGTTTATATTATGGCTATATTCCCACTTTATGTAATTAAGCTTTCACCTGTGTGATTTTCCATGTTTATGAAGCTTGTTGGTGTTTGCTTCTGTGCGCAAATAATTTGACGGCTGCAGTTTGGGATTATTTATTACCTTTATCTTCTCTGGCTGCTCCCAACAAATTACACTCCACTCCTTGCTCCACACTCATGGAGTCATATGAAAATGTCAGCAGTCAGATGTCAATAGCGCGCTGAACGATGAGTTGACAAACAGGAGATCCACATTTGATGTGATGTATGCAACCCTTTACATGATCTGGCATTCAATAGCAGCCCTGATTTAGGCTATCAAAGAACTGTCAATTTAATAATCATATCAATTGACGGAATCAGTGAATGGATCGCTGCAGCAGAGGTCTGACAAGCACAACAGGTGCTGCATAGCAAATGAGCCCTAATTACACTAAATAACAATTAAGTTGTTAGAACAATATAATAAATCTTGATCAACCAACTTAGTATCAAATTTGAACTACTCAGTAATTATTTTTTACTAAGTAATTCTAACGAGATGCTAAGAAAATATATATATATTTTTTATGAAGTCGTTTGGATGAGATCATTTCAAGAGTTTACGTTTTTTTGGGGGGGGCTTGGGCTTCAGTGTTTCCGTAGGAGACTTCCTTGCTGGTAAAGTACACTTGATGCAATACAGTGCCACTTAAGAGAAGTCCAAACAAACAAACAAACAAAAATACAGCCTATTCATTGCTATAAAAGCTCAGTTTTAATTATGTATGGCTACAACAGCAATCCTTTCTTTTTGGCTCTAGCCAGCACTCTTTGCCAAGCAGCTGAATCTTTTGCACAGTCATGGAAGTGTTGCAGAAGCAGAAGCCAACATTAGAAGCCTCTTTCAACCGTGTCCAAAGCCAACTACCTTCCTGAATACAGAAGTTAGCTGTTTCTAGCCTTTCTCTCCCCCTCGCCATGGACTGTGGAGTCTGTGGAGAGAGAGTGAGGGAGAGAAAGATAGAGAACATTGGAGAGAGAGAGAGGGTCTTGGCTGCAGGACAGGTGCTGGTTTTCATCTCTTTTGGCTGGACGAACACTCAGGAGTATGTGTTAGGTGCAGTTGGGTCCGCTCTATTACTCTGCCTGCACCTCCTGGCAGACAGAGATGTAAGAGGCTCCCAGGAGAGAGAGTCCAGCCCCAGTCTGGCTACAGTCATCTCCTCAGCTTTCTGGATCGGGGGCTGTTCCCCAAATAGCACCCTGTTCCCTGTATAGTGCACTATTTTTTGACCAGGGCCCATCAGGCTGTGGTCAAAAGTAGTGAACTATGTAGGAAATAGGTTGCCATTTGGGATGCAGACTGGCGCTGGCTCTGGGTCTGTCCCTGCCAATTGCTGGTTGCTGGTCACAGCTTTGATTCTCTCCCTCAGCTCCCATATTCCTTTTAGTATCCCATAACAGTGTCATCGTGTCTCTCTCTCCCAAGATACAGTACGTCAATGCTCTGACAAAAAGGTAATTCACTTTGCGCTGTGGGAGGGTTTCATGGGGTTCTGTTCCTCATATTATTAGTGGAGCCAATGAACTTGAATAAAGACAATGTGTTTTTACACAGGCAGGTGTTAAAGAGTCAGAAAGCATTGCAGCATTTCAATACATAAGCCTACCACTATGGGAGTAGAGATGTTGATGTGGTTGGTGAGAGGCTGTATGTGGTGAATGACACATTACACACAGGGCTGTGAAATCTGCTCTGTCAGTTGTGAGGGAGGGAATAACAGCTAGAGGAGGACAGGGTCATTTTGGTTGTAAGCCATGAATGAAAGCTTGTCTCAGCAAGGGAGCTTTACTGCCCTGGGTTATAACTGAACTGAATACTGTTTACAATGCACTTATTAAATCAATTAGGGATAGCTATTAATACCCCTAACTGGCACTGAAATGAATCAAACCCCTCAGGTTTAGGAATATCATGGAACTCATTTATCAAGCCTGTATGTGTGTGTTGTGTGTCTGTGTGTGTTCACACAAAGTACACTATTTATCAATAGCCATGTTGCAGCCCAATGATCATACAATTCTGCACCAGTGTTTGAATACATTTTCCCATAGTGGAATTATGGCAGATGGGCACTATAATTATGCGTCTCCTTCCATTGTTTTAATGGCATAGTAATAAATTGTTACTGTTTTGTTGCCATGAACTTGGTTACATAAACTATCCTAAAACATTATTTTGCCGTGATTAATTTAATCCAAAATGGCAGACTTGAACAAAAGCTTCAAACTATTCCTCTGCAGATGAGTCAGAATTACTTTAACAATGTTTAGCATTACTTATTGGAGCTGTAAATAGAGAGGCAATATAATGAGAGTTGAGAGGGTGAAATTAAGCAAAACAACATCAGGCTCTCTGTTTGCAAGAGTTATGTTTGACATTTTTGAGAAAAATGTTAACTTTCATGTGCATCCCGCTGGTATACACTGTCTGCTCATTGATGATGTAACACAAATTAATTAGAGAAGTAAGAAACCACTCCACCAACCCAATCCACATTCCCCACTACAACAAAACACTGCAATATTTAATATATTTGTATCAACATCATTTTGAAGGCTCAGATTGCTGCTGGCAAGGTTCATATTTATACAGTAAGATTTCCCTTGTTAGATCTTAGGAGAGTTCAATCTCTTTCCTCCCGCTCCTGCATGTTTCAGTGACATTTCCCCTCCCCTTCGAGCAGTTGTGATTCATTACAAGGTCACCATAAACAAAAAGGTACAGTTGTTCTAATGCTCACTATATTATTGGCCAGCTTTATTCCTACAGTAGCCTTTCATTCATCACCTGCCCGGTGCCTGCCGCATACGTAAGCCTCTCTAATTAATATAATGGACTCTGGTTTTAATGCTGGAGAAATTATGCAGTCGTTTATATGCTGATTTGCCATTTTTCAGCCTTTCACACTGAGTCAAACAATGCTGAGCTATTGACATAGGGCTCCCGAGTGGCATAGCGTTCTAAGGCACTGCATCTCAGTGCTAGATGCTTCACTACAGACCCTGGTTCAATCCCGGGTATCACAACCGGCTGTGATCGGGAGTACCATAGGGCAGCGCAAAATTGGTCCAGTGTCGTCCAGGTTAGGGAAGGTTTTGGCCAGGGTAGGCCATCATTGTAAAATAAGAATTTGTTCTTAACTGACTTGACTAGTAAAAAAAAACATTGAAGGTTGTGTATAGCTTAAAGAACACGAGTCAATTGCCTCAGCTCAAATGACTACCTCCCCCTGTATTATTAGGCTAAACCTGTAATCATATCAGGAACAGGCAGGGAGAAATAAACATCACCGGACAGTAGTGTAGATGCAAGTTTATGCATACGTAGGGAATGAGAATAATCTAAATTATATTTGTGCTCTTGTGAATGACATTATCCAACCTCTGAAGTTACGAGGAGATACATATTATTTTTGTGTTCTATCTTCTGGTTCATGGTTTTCCCTACAGTGCAGTGCATTTGTACTCAGACTCCTTACTTAAAGGATTATGAAGAAGACATGTTGTACTAGGACACATGTTCATTTGAACCAAAGAGTTCAGCCTGTCTCTCTGGAATGGAAATTAAGTGCATACTCACAGGTAGATTGCTATACCCAAGGTCAACCCTATACAACTATGACAAAGACCAAGGGTCCCTAATAAGGAGCTCTGACAAACTCTGCGTTCTGTTTCAACAAGATGGACCATTTATCTGCTTGTATGGATTAGATGTCCAACATCACATCTGTCCTTTATTACAGGGAGTCCCAGACTAATGTTTGCAAGTTCTTAATTTGTAGATTTGTTTCAATACAGTCTGGCTTAAGGTAACTAACAGGAGTGAATATAGAATACAGAGTTTGAAGCTCTGCGTGATACTAAATAACGAATGACCTTGTATTAAACATCTGACTGTTAACAGCATGGTTGTGTTTGCAATTGGTTGTATAATGGTTAATTTCTGTATTATCAAATGATGAGAGACAAACTTATCACACAAGTCAGAGTTATACTTGAACTAAATCTTTATTCACTTATTAACAAGGGAGCAGGTCAATAAAACACACACATACAAAGTGAATCGATTGCGTGCTCTGCGATAATGATGGCTGCTCGACGACCCACCCGTAGGTGATTCGTTGGGGACCCCGACACAAAGAATACAACACCTTTTTATAGCAAAGATACACCCTCCTGAATGTTCATGACAAACAACAGATGTATGGAATGGGTCACAAGGTTAGGATTCGTATGAAAGATACTAATAATTCACAGCAGACAATATCTGCTGTAAAAACTGTTACCATTGTGTAGAAACCAGGGTCTGGCCCCCAAAACAAAGTTCCTCTCATAATTATCCATACTGGAGCCATCTTCACCGTGGTACCGCAGCAATCGCCCTCACATGAATGGAATGTGACTTGTTAGGTTTATCACCTAAGGCATTTTAAATCTACTGTCAGCATTAAACTCCCAGAGGCCCACTCTCAGCTCACACAGACACAATAGAGCTCTAAGAATCCCAGATTCTGTTGCATGAAACAACCATTTGATGCAGTTACAGTATTATAACAATCTTGCAATTTTCCTCTCACAGTTGTAACGGTTTACGTGAATTGCTTGCTTTCCTGTCGTGTAGCATTGTAGAGGGTGAACTCTCCCCTCCAGTGTTCTTTCAGCTAAGTCTTGTCAAATATCTATCTGGCAAAACACTGGAACCTTCTCATATTCTTTAAACCTCTCAAGATATTAGCTGTATGGAGAGTTGTCAAGACGTTACATACATTTTCAAAAAAGTATCAATGCATGCTATATCTATGATGGAGTACCATTGGGATAACATCAACAAAAAGTACATTTAACTTCATCCAGGGGCTGAGCATTTGTAAGAACACCCTGTTGTTGGTGTCATTGGGATATGGAGGCCATTACTTTATCATAGCCTTTCCGCTCCACCCTACCGCCACTTCTAATATGCAAGCATTATATCACTCTGCTATTGCACATCAATAGAGACAGGACTCTGGGTGACTGTACATGTAAATGGTTTGATAAAATCCACTTTATAGCCACACAGTAAATCACCAAGCCTATCTCCCACAATATGGTGTATGCTGAAGTTGTGAACTTTGCATTTTATTCTCAAAAACTGGCTGAGAACAAATCTCACAAAGCATGTCAAATAATACATTTTTGGTAAAACAACAAACACGACAGGAGTTGGCTATTAATGGCTAAAGCAAAAACTGATCTGCTACCAGGCCAGTAGGAAGTTTTATAGGCTGTGATTAATGAATGATATCCTCTCATCGTTAATTTTTTGTGGAAGACTGGTTTTAATCAGATTTTCCTAAATATCAAATTAAACATTGGTTATGGAGTCTCGCATCTACAGCAACTGAAACGACTTTTCCTTTTTTTTTGAGAAGCTGCAGAAACAACCAGCATACCAAGGATAATGAGACCAGAAAATATTCTTAAATATTGTGCACGGTGTTACAGAAAATCTCTTGCCTACGGTGCTATCACAACTCGACATTAATAAGGACGACATTCATAACTCACGCTCTAAACCTCCCATCCCATAAAGAATTTCCACAAGACCTTTTACATAACCTTGACATTTTACGATCGTTCAGTAGAGATATTCAGTGACAACCTCTGACGCCACTAAAGCATGGGTGACATGCAAACGAGGGAAAAGCTAAGAACATGATAAGACAAAGCAGCACCTAGCAACCTTCAAATACCACCTTAGGACAAGTTTTCTGTTTTCATTATCATAACACTTGAACAGCTTATAAGCCATTCCCCTGGTGGGTATAGGGAGGAGTATTGACCTGTTAAGAATATGGGTACATTCCACATTACACCCAATTCCCTACATTGTGCACTACTTTTGACCAGGGCCCATAGGGAATAGAGTGACATTTGGGACACATCCCTGTTAAAGTATGGCCCCTCCCACAGTGAGGAAGTTGGATCAATGAGCAGAGAGCTCCTGGGGCCCTCCCATCAAGTTGGCAGCAGGACAGCAGGAGTGAGATGAATGGGACACAAGCTCCCGATCAATAATTCTGAACAACCGAACGAAGAGAGAAAGTTAGAAGGTATACGGGGGTAAGGCAAATGCAAGCATCTGTGTTTGTTGGAAGAAATTAATCCAAAGGCTTGTTGTAATGGCTGACACTATGTAATGTCAGATATTAAGCATCTCACCACCTCCTCCCCCTTTCCTCAATCATTCCATCCCAGATCATTTTGAATTAATGTGTTAAATGTCCAAACCATTGTCCATGCTCATGGTACTCGTGGCTCTCTAATGGGACTGAAAAGTTCTTTGTCATTAAAATCCCATCATTCAAGATGACATTGTCTAAGGATGTTGTAAATATCACTTTATGTATTTCACAAAATCCAAGGACTAAATGACCATTCACCCATGCGGCATGAACCAGTGTGATTCTAGCACTTTCTGAATTTGCCTGGGCAGCGGAATTGCACCAGAGCCACTATTCACCAATGAGGAATTAGCAATTTATAATGAGACATATTTAGTACATAAATTAGTAAGAATATAAAATTCTAATTTGGCAGTTAAAAGAATATGTAAAACCTTGCTATAGCCTATGTTGTTGCCGACGGATTCTGATATGGACAGGCAGCTACAGTACCTGTCTTTGCAATAGTTTTACATGTTTTTCTGAGAAAGGGTGACAGCAGGTGGGAATGTCAAACAGGATCATTTCAGAAACAAAGATGTCCGTCCATTTGCTTCCAAACAGAGCTGCAAAGGTCATGTCAATAACTCTCAGCTTGCACCCCAAATGGCAGCCTATTCCCTATATAGTGAACTACTTTTGAACATTCCTTTGGGCCCTGGTCAGAAGTAGTGCACTATAAAGGGAATAGGGTACGATTTGGGAGACAATTTCACTTTCTACCTCCGGCCATTAATCCCTGCGTCATACGTCTGTCATCATGGGGGGCTAATGAGATATACATAGATCATGTCATCCTTACGCTGCAGGGCACTCCTGCTCTTTAAAAACACTCCATGGATTTCAGTGGTTCATGTGGGTCACGTATTTCGTCCAGATCAGAGACCATGTTTTTGTTTTCATTTTCTCTATGTAAGTGTACGTAATAGATTTGAACATGCCACAATAGGAATTTTGCCCATAATTCATCAAATGTTCATGTAATGTCATCATGAGAAATAGCGTATAGTGGAGTATGTTTATCATTAAGTGTACAGTATAAGTATATCACCCAAACTGTACTTCAAGTTTTAGCAGAAATCTTGGTCCACATCTGTTCCTCAGTTGAGATATAGCTAGTTGAGATATAGCTAGTTGAGATATAGCTAGTTGAGATATAGCTAGTTGAGATATAGCTACCTCTGCTATTGTCGCTGGGAGATATTTACTACTCTGTGACACGTCGCTTCTATTTTCTCCCAAACCTTCAATCAGGAGGGTAGGGTACACCAAAATAAACAACCACATTAATCAATCATCCTGTCAGCCAATCTGTAGATCAATAAAACTCTCATCAAACGTTGCTAGCAGAGCAATTCATCAAGACCTCAGTCTGATTTCTCTTGGAAATAGACTTGGGGCGATACAAAATTATGTATAAATAGCAGGTAGATGCTTCCTGGTCACTTGTCTCAGCTGACCACTGGATGTGGTTAGATGTTTGTTGATCAGAGGGCCTATGTACTCTTTGGGAATATGCTGAGTAAACCTTAAAACCTTATGGTAGTTTAACCTTCACGTGATTCAATGTAGTAGTCCCTGTTTATGGGTTAATACATGTTTACCTTTGATCTTTTACAGTAGTTGTATATCCCTATACTGTAACCTACAAACAAAGTGAACAAAAAGTCATCCATTATCAAACATATTGCATTCAGTTTTTTTGTGTAGTGAAGTTGATGTGCCAAACTGTCCTCGCCTGTGAAGGAAACTTATGTTAGACGCATCTATTATGCATGATGAACCTGAATGATACTCAAGAGACAACTTGAATATTTTGTCAAAAAGATGACGCGCTCGTCATGCTGAAATGAATATGGTAACAGCCTGTCAAAGTAAATATAATTTGTACCTTGGGAGTCGGTGATGTGTAGAAAATTTCTAATTTATATCCAGCATCCATCTGGTTATACAGTGTTTTTGAAAATATATTGTATCTGTCTCCATCACAGCTAATGCTACTGTATACTCAAATGATTGAATAGCAGTCATCCTCGAGATCTCAATAGGCTTTGAGATGTTTTTATTAATGGCAGTCTATCTGTGTTGGATGCTGAAATATAGCATTACAGAAGTAAGGACTAGGCTGATATGTGTACCACAGACAGCGGAGTTCTTTATCCACTCATGAAAGGACCTGATATGGAGCAGTGCATTATCTCCCATCCTTTTGTTGACTACTGAGAGTGTTCTTAAAATCTTGTTTTAGAATACAAAAAAATACAAACTAAAAGCAAAGTAACACAGTGAAGGTAATTGTACTATTACAGGACATAAAGGTCTGTGTTGATACATTGACTATCCTGTTCTGAAAGTGGGTTTATTGGATTTATTTGGTCCAGAGGCTTTAGACAACATTTTCCAGATGTACTATGGTCAACGTTAAAGCCAAATAATATTTGATAGTTTAAATAGGTTCACTGGCTCCCTCCGTTTGATTTCTATAGACGAAGATCTCTTTTAGTCCTCATTCAGACGTATCTTCCAAGGGTCCTGTTGTTTTGTGGAATATAATATTGATTTACTTTCTTTTGATTTATTTAAGAAATATCTTCTAAGAAATCACTGATTGTATTATTCATATATCTTATGTGATTTGGGCATCAATACGGAGGCTAAGTGAAGGCCTGTTAGTCTGTTTAACACAGGGCTTGCCTGGCCGCAGCTCAGTAATCACTCATTAAATTGCACTAGGACTAAAGGGCAGTTCCAAAGGCAGCAAACACAATCAAAGTTACACCAGCTTAAATTTAGCCTTTTCTAGCATGTCATTGAATAGAACGTAATGGTATTACTATGCCTTTCACTAACCAAAGATGTATTTCGCTCTCCTCCCAGTGTGTGTCCTCTGTAGAACAATAGTACGTGGGGGTAGCTATCCAGGGTGCTGAAGCAGTTTGCTGGACAGATGCTTTGAATGTGATGTGTGCTCTTTGCCACCTCTACTGCACTAGCTGTAAGGACATTTAGCCTATAACACAGAGTAGCTGAAGTGCGGTGTCAACAAGAGTAAGATCAGGATATAAAGAAACACTGATATGAAATGTATTCTGCTGCTGGCCTATAGCCCTGTAGCCACTCCCTACTATACGGTATGTCAGTCACGCCTAATGGAACATGTCTTAAAGAATAAGTGTCATAAGCGGGCTGTGCATGGCAAAACAATAGTACCCTTTCTGGGATGCAATAGATGGTGGAAGTGTAAATACTGTGAACTATCCATGAAATCAATGGGCCACTGGCGGCTCTGTCTGTTCTGTCTGCTGTGGCTCTACAAAGTAGACTTGGCCACATAAAGGATGTTTATTAGCCTGACCATGCTACACTGGGGCCCTCTGTCATCTTCTGATAATAGGTCTGGTGCCACCAATGGAAGTTATATCTCAGCTGGCTAAGACACACTCAGTAAGAGGAGAGGGGAGGTAGTTAGTGCCTGTCTCGGGGGGGCTTCCGTTCTGTTTCGACAACACGCCCAGTGTTCTCAATTGGGGGTTCGCTTGTTTTTCACAAATCATTTCAAAGGACACACATCTCCCAGGGTAATTATTTATCCAAACACAAGTGGAGCTGGCTGACAAGTATGTTGTTGTATGACATGAATACCACATTGTGAAGTTTATAGTTTGGGTTTAGAACCACAATGTTAGAGATAGTAAGAGATGAAACAATTGTATGATGTTATCTTATTAACAAGATGTGTATTTTATCATGCAATGTGACTCTAAACTCACAATCCCATGCAGATGTATGATATAAATAAGTTACTCAATATAGGTCAATGTGAGCCTTCAGACAAATTGCAAGGGAAAATGATATGAATAGTGCTGTTTTTAGCTATATAATGGACAAGAGACTTTGGCCTGCAGACAAGAGACTGGATGTCTGTTTCTTTTTTGTTTTAATTGGGAACCACTTTGCAAGAAAACGCCTAGAGATTTTGCAGTGTGTGCAGATGCATTTTGTGTAAAACTAAATCTCAAGTTATTTTAGTTTCTACACACAAAATACATATAGTCATTGTTGGTATAATTGAATCCAAAAGTACAATAAAATGAGTTTAAACCTCTTTTCCTCGTTCTTTACTTTACAAACCAGGTCAAGGAAAGGAACATTTTGCAAGCTCGTCATAAAACCTGCCTCCATACCTCTGAGGATCAGCCCTTTGAGTGAGCTCGCTGGAAGTTTTGGGACCGTCATGTCATGAAGGACAAAAAGAGAAAGAAGCTATTTTAATTAAAGCTGGCAGATTTACTTGTCGAGGTGGGTTTAAAACATCACCGGGCCGGGCTGATCGAGGCCGAGTGCCGGCCATAAAAATGACTTATGCCAGCTACTCCAGTAAAGGATCCCCCTGAGCGATTGGTGGTAAAATTAGTGGAGGCATTTGGAGGCTGTTCTGTAATGAGGAAAAATAGCACTCAGTTCATCTCCTGACAAATAGCAGAGTTGCCAGGCAAACAGATGCGGGGTTCTTTTTTTCACCCAACTTCACCCAACTTCACCCAGTGACCTGGGTATAGGATTGTGGGTGGCACATCGAAATAGAGCAGAGGACAAAATGAGTGTTCCGCTTAGCAGGCTTTGTCACCGCAAGGCCTTCATCTTTCATGATCTGTGATGTGGGGCCCACTTGCACTGCTATCTCTAAAGTGTATTTGTTATAACGATCCATTGTTCGAACATGTTTAAGAAGTGAATAATGGTCCCACCCATAGTTGTAGGAACATTGACACCCAGGGCAAACTTAGGGCTGAATTAAAACAAAAACTTCACTGCAATGTGGATTTACCTTAGTGCATGTCCGATTGAATTCCAGCCCTAGTCTCATACAATAACACCCTTTAAGTCATGGCTTTTCACATGTGATTTTATTGTTAGATAAAATAGTGCAATAATGTTATTGATTCTTTCTCTTATTATTCTGACAGTCAATACCCTGTTGGATATCAAATTGAATATCAAACATATTCATCTTATATTTGAGGAAGTATTATTTCCTAGTGTTGTCATTTCAGACATCTGTTCCAATAAATGAAGGCGCAACGGTAGTTTACCAGTAAACTACCAGAATTTTGGTAACTTTAAAGGAATATATGGAATTTTATCAGGTGACATCTAGTGGCCCCTTTGGGTACTTCAGATTATCACAGGTGTCTGTAATTCGCTCTGGCCCTGTGAGGTCTTATCACATGTAAAATATATGTAAAATATATATGTTTTAAATCTAATAAAACGATTTTAAATAAAAAAATGGATGACAAAGCTGGAAAACATTATCGTAAATATAAACCATCAAATAATGAATATCACTGATGTTTAATGTGAGGGTTTCAGTAAGAAATAGACTTAATAAATATATATATATATTTTATATTTATATATTTTATATTTAATATACTTAACTTTTTTTTTACTATGCCAATATGTCTTTGTTGTCCTACTATTTGCAGTTGTAAACACAGTCAATAGTTGGTCTATCTACTAGAAACGCATGGACAATATGGACACAGATATAAAAAAAAATGAATACTATATGAATAAATGTTCTAAAATGAATTCAAGCATATATTACCAAAATTACAATAGATTACCATAGATTACCTGTTAATTACCAAAATTACTAAAAATACCAGTAACTGTGCCCTAGATTTCTTAAATACATGTGGGTGGTTTCTCAGGGGCCCTTTCTGTTGCTGTTCTCTGCCTTTCCCTGGTACTCAGCAGCAGCATGGCTTCTTCAAATGCAAGCTTCACGATTAACGTCATGTCTCCTTCAGCCCACCCACTCCAATAAACTGGGCTTCATTAATATGCTGTTCTTCGCAAGCGTGGAGCAAACGCCATGTGATACTGAGAGAGGCGCGTGGCATGCCGACAAACAAGCAGGGGGTTTAGAGAAGCACAGGTTTAATGTGCCATTGGCAGTCCTCAAACACACAAGTGTACTTGTGTGAAGTGCAACCCATGCAGCCGCTGTTGATTGCCTCGCTGCCAGATTCCATGAAAATAATCTGACAAGAACCCTCAAAAACGGGCCTGTTCTTTGCTTCACTATTGTCAAGCTTTGAGGTGAAATCAAGGCAATGCTTTTATATTGGTGTCCCTATGAAAGACTGATACATTTATTCCTGGGTGAAAAAAAAAATGTATAATCGTATTATCTTTTCTCCAGCTGAGAGACAAGCTGCTGTGAGGTGTGATCACTTACCACCTGTATAAAGGGTCTGCTTTTAAAAGGTTCTGTTTTTGTGTGAGAAGACATGCTTATTTTGGGAATAAACAAAGTACAGGAACTAGAAGCAAACTGACTTGCTAATAAGCACCATGCCATCCAGAGTGCTTCAAACAACGACGGCACTGAAATATGGTAGAGTACTTTTTCATTCTGAGTAGCTAGCGCTATCTATGGAAACCAAGAACCACCACTCAAATTTGACGGGAAGCCCAAGAAAAAGCCTGCTGTAGAATGACTATTTTTCTTAATCTGTGTTTTGAGCCATCACTTCAGCTGTCGTGTGCTCTATTGCTCTCTCATTTGAGCTCTGTTCTTTATTTTTGTAGTTGTGCCTTTGAACTCCAGAAAAGCAGTCGGAGTGGATTGAAATGGGGTTTATTGATTTAAACATCTATTTGTTCCCAGGTTAGGATAACAATTTATAGCATTGGTGTGGGGGAATTCGCTGATATTTATGCATGCTTTGACATCCTGTTCACTTCATCCGTCTTCAATCTAAAAGTGCTTGTTTGAATGTGTTGCTGTGTATTGTGCAATCTGTTTTCGTGGTGAATAAATATTTAATTCAAGCTGAGAACTGACCTTGTAAAAGAGCAGGGAGGGAAATATATCATCACACTTAGGGTTGCGTCCAAATTGGCACCATATTCCCTATATAGTGCACTAATTTTGACCAGAACCCTATGTGGCCTTTGCTGCTGAATATGACCAGAGTGAATGTAATGAATTCTGTCATGTGCTTTGTGCATGAGAGCACTGTGTTTAAAGGGAAGAAAATGTGATCACAGAGCTTTATGACCTCAAGAGCAGGTTAAAAGGCTCAGGAGGATTGGCAGCACAGAGACGGCTCAGTGCAGACTGAGTCAAGGCAGGCTCTCTATATGCTGCAAAACCCTTGTGTTTGGGTTGTTTCCATTTCTTTCTAAGGCTTCCCTGTCTTTCATGTTGTCACTAAGGGCTGATCATTTCTAGTTTGCATTTTAGTTTGCTCTAAGTAGCTGTATCAAACTGAGCCCATGCTTCAAGGATTTTTGATGGTATCAGGTTAGTTTCAGGTGGCGATAGTGTCATTTACCATGATGAATGACATCACCTAGTCAACTTGCTTGAAACTGGCATTATGGGATTATTTATTGGCTCTGTTATCATCGGCTACATTTGAGAGGAGGTAAATATGATTAACTGTCAGTGAATGCATGGATTCACTTCTGACTATATGACTTATGGCCCATAACGAGATATTTTGTCTCAGTTGTGGCTGGCCACCATTTTGTATTATTAGCATAAGAGATGTTCAACTCCCACTATCGTGGATACCTCACTCTCAGCAGTGGCACATTTGGTGGTATAACTTTGAAAGGATTTTGGTCCTCTTGTAACACACATTTATGGTTCAGTGACTCCAAGAAGGATTGTTTTGTTTTTTAATCCAATCTGTGCACAGAATGTTGAGCAATTCAATGTAATACCCCATGACTATGGCACACAGAACTCATTTCAAAAGGAGTTAGTGTAGTAGTACATTATCATAGAATTAGGAATTCTACTTTAAATACTAATTTAATAGGATCTCTATTTATATTATATTCTCCATTGTGACATTATTTGAAACCCTCTCCTAATAAAAGCGTTTGTTCGAGGCAGACAATGTTTCTGACAGAATCATACAATGGAAAGTCCAACACAGACATCACACAGAGCACAGTGCCCGCATAGATTTGACCTGCCAGCAATTCCTGCCATTGCTATTACCAATGGTATGTTTAACACTGTTATCAGTAGGTTAACACCTTAATCCAGAACTTTGAGAAAGCATGCAGATTACATGCAGTTAATATTTCAGAATTACAAGATGGAAAACTAGAGGATCAAACCATTT
Organism: Oncorhynchus mykiss; assembly: GCF_057628025.1. NCBI lineage: Eukaryota > Metazoa > Chordata > Actinopteri > Salmoniformes > Salmonidae > Oncorhynchus > Oncorhynchus mykiss. The sequence goes on from NC_143029.1 coordinate 64,893,011, forward strand.
ACCATACAGCATAAACACCATTCAATATTGACATTTCTCTACACCTTTGCTTTTATCAACAATGTCTACATCCACAGACAGACCATCAGGCACACAGACAGACAGGCCATTTACCATTGAACACAGAAGCTTCAGTTGGAGCTGAGACACAGCACAGAGAATGGAGGGAGAACAGGTCTGCGTCTCAAATGGCACACTATTCCCTCTATGTTGCACTACTTTTGACCAGGGGTGTTAGTGGAGAGTAGTGGCTAGCCAGCTAAGCTAACCATCACCAGCCCGGAGCAAGGGGGACGTGATGGGACAGCAAGGTGCGCTGCTGAGGCAATGGACCTGACTATCTCTCTACTCTGACCGGCTCTCTCCTCTGCTCATCTGATAATCAGACCATCAATGCTTCTTCCGATCGCACTGCCATCAGATATGCTTCCCTGTTCCTCCATCATACCTTCCAGTTCCATTACTCTCACCATTTATTGTTGATTGTAGATGTTTTTGTACTTGTAGATGCAATTCAGCTGCCATGTATGCTAAACACAAGTGTTTTTAAATAATTTGGGAAGCATCCCTGGTCTTCCTCCATCCATATTTGCCTTTCTAATTACTCCAGATAGGAACCGGACAGTGGTTGTTGCAAATGTGCATTGATTTGGGGGGATTCTGAAGGTGTATCGTATGTCTTGAATGCCACAGAGCCTGCTGCGATAGAAAGGAACCCTGTGCTTTCTGCCTGGGCCCTGTCTGCAGCCAGACTGCAAGAGTACATCCCAAATGGCACAATGTTATTTATATAGTACACTACTTTTGACCAGGTCAAAAGTAGTGCACTATGTAGGGAATAGGGTACCATTTGGGACACACTTGAGACATTGATCTGCCATGCAACAGTGTACAGTATGTACATTGGCTCAGGCCAACTAAATGCTTGTTTTCATCACTCAACATCACTAGTCCAAATAAATCAGTAGGAAAGGTTAGGGAGGTGATTTCAGTACATCTGGTCAATGACCAATGACCAATGAGCCACTTTAGTATCAAACATGCAAAGTGATTGCAGCAATGCATCATACATACTTGAGATATGACTAGTTTGATTGATAATATTAAATTGGTATCTTGTGCTAACAGGGCTCGAAGAAGTCGAGTGCCACTCTGGCTGTGTGTGAGAGGGAGAGATCAGATGTTCTGTGTGTGAGAGGGAGGGATCAGGTGTGTTGTGTGTGAGAGAGGGATCAGATGTGCTGTGTGTGAGAGGGAGGGATCAGATGTGTTGTGTGTAAGAGGGACAGATCACATGTGTTGTGTGTGAGAGGGAGAGATCAGATGTGCTGTGTGTGAGAGGGATAGATCAGATGTGTTGTGTGTGAGAGGGATAGATCAGATGTGTTGTGTGTAAGAGGGACAGATCACATGTGTTGTGTGTGAGAGGGAGAGATCAGATGTGTTGTGTGTGAGAGGGATAGATCAGATGTGTTGTGTGTGAGCGGGACAGATCACATGTGTTGTGTGTGAGAGGGATAGATCAGATGTGTTGTGTGTGAGAGGGATAGATCAGATGTGCTGTGTATGAGAGGGATAGATCAGATGTGTTGTGTGTGAGAGGGATAGATCAGATGTGTTGTGTGTGAGAGGGACAGATCACATGTGTTGTGTGTGAGAGGGATAGATCAGATGTGTTGTGTGTGAGAGGGATAGATCAGATGTGCTGTGTGTGAGAGGGATAGATCAGATGTGTTGTGTGTGAGAGGGATAGATCAGATGTGCTGTGTGTGAGAGGGATAGATCAGATGTGTTGTGTGTGAGAGGGATAGATCAGATGTGTTGTGTGTGAGAGGGATAGATCAGATGTGTTGTGTGTGAGAGGGATAGATCAGATGTGGTGTGTGTAAGAGGGATAGATCAGATGTGTTGTGTGTGAGAGGGATAGATCAGATGTGCTGTGTGTGAGAGGGATAGATCAGATGTGTTGTGTGTGAGAGGGATAGATCAGATGTGCTGTGTGTGAGAGGGATAGATCAGATGTGCTGTGTGTGAGAGGGATAGATCAGATGTGCTGTGTGTGAGAGGGATAGATCAGATGTGTTGTGTGTGAGAGGGAGAGATCAGATGTGCTGTGTGTGAGAGGGAGAGATCAGATGTGGTGTGTGTAAGAGGAATAGATCAAATGTTAAAGGTGCAGAGGGTGCAAGTGTTCTCGGATCAATCCAAGCATGGTCAGCAACAGGAAGGTTAGTCATTGGACAAAAAAGGAATTGGCTCCCTGCAATCGTTGATATACGATTGTGAATCAAGTCTGAGACCTGCAATTGTTATTTTTAAAGAGGATTTGTTATTGAATGAATGCATTATGTTGGAATGTGTTGTTTTTCCTTTTGTAAGATTGTTCAATGCTGGTAGAGAAGTGATCTAAATGTGATTTATTTGAAGTTGTTCTACACGTCTTTCTTTTGGTCTTGGATCCTGTGTAGTGTCTATTTTGATGACTTGTCTTTTTCTTCATGTGTTGTTATATTTCAGGACCTAGGATCTTAATTTGAGGCAGTTTGCTACAACATGAAAATAATCCAGGAAATATTCATTATTATTTAGATTATAATTAATGGACAATTAATAGACATTTTTTGTACGGATTGTCTGATTTTCAAATCAAGTCTGACATTTGAAAGTGGAAATGACAAACTTCAGAAACCTCAAAAACGTTATTCCGGAACAAGGTGATCAAATTAAGATCCTACATTTGTGTGGGCTCCCAAGTGGCGCAGCGGTCTAAGGCACTGCGTCTCAGTACTAGAGGCGTCACTACAGACCCTGGTTCGATCCTGGTCTGTTTCACAACCAGCCGTGATCATGACTCACATAGGGTGGCGTGCATTAGTGGAGGGTTTGGCTGGGGAAGGCCATCATTGCAAATAATAATTTGTTCTCAACTTACATTGAAGGTATAATAATAATGTGTTCTTTATAGCTTAAAGAACACTAGTCAATTCCCTTGGCTCAAATTATTACATTTCCCTGTATTATGTACCTGCAGACACTGCATACAAACAGATGTGTAGACGTGAATAATGCTGTGGTATTCTTTGTTCCCACCCCTCTCTCTCTGGGTAGCTTTGAATAATGGAACACCTTCAATGACTGAGAATCTGTCAGCTTCACAGAAACTTGGAAAAGGACTGTACACCAGCTGAATATGGTTTTAGATGAGATTTAATGTAATTTACCTGCCTAATGAGACACAGAGGCATTTGTCATTTCAACCGGAGCTCGCTGCTGGTCATGGTTTGCTGCATTGTGTACCTACATCTCCTGCTTGATTGGTGGCTTATTTTTAGTTGTCTGGGAAAGTCGGGGCGGCCTTTAATGAATGAGACCTTTTTCCAATTGTTACATAGGAGAAACCCACAGTTGCCGAGATGGCAATGTTCAATGGTAAGACCCAGCCAAAGAGGGATAGACCTTTGTGTTAGATTCAGTAACTACCCTACATACAGGACAGACATTAACATACTGTATCTTTCCTTACAAGTACTGTACCTTACAGAGGCCTCCACAAAGAGTGGCCATGACCATGCCCACTGAATCCAGGATACATCAGATAACCACCCTACATACTGTACAGCACAGACATACTCTATCATAATATACAATATTAAAGAGGCATCCATCTAGAGTGTCAATGGCCATGTAGGTGCCCACTGAACTTGAAAAGTGATCATAAATATTCCCTGTGAAAATACTCAGATTGGACACATTGAGTACCTGTTATTTCCTTGTAAGATCCCCATTGATGCAGTCCATGGCCCTGATGAGAGGTACTTCATCAGCTCCAAATTCACAGGAACTGTCACAGTCTTGAATTCTCCATCTCCATTTCAAAGCAGTGACCAAGGGGTCTCTGCTCCAAATGAGACCAACTACTTTTGACCAGAGCCCTATTGACCCCCCATGTACCCCACTATGGACCCTCCCATGGCCCCCCCTATAGACCCCCCTACGGACCCCCCTATAGACCCCCCTATAGACATCCCTATAGAAATCCCTATAGACCCCCCTACGGACCCCCCTATAGACCCCCTACGGAATGCCCTATAGACCCCCCTATAGACCCCCCTATAGACATCCCTATAGACCCCCCTACGGACTCCCCTATAGACCCCCTACGGACTCCCCTATAGACCCCCCTACGGACTCCCCTATAGACATCCATATAGACCCCCCTACGGACACCCCTATAGACCCCCTATAGACCCTTCTATGGACCCCCCAATAGGCGCTCTATAGACCCCCATATATACTCCCCTACAGACCCCTGTGGACCCCGCAATATACGCTCTATAGATCCCTATATATACTCCTCTACAGACCCCCTGTGGACCCCCCAATAGACGCTCTATAGATCCCCATATATACTCCCCTACAGACTCCCTGTGGACACCCCTATAGACGCTCTATAGACCCCTATATATACTCCCCTACTGACCCCCTATGGACCCTGGTCAAAAGTATTGCACTAAATAGTGAATAAGGTGCCATTTGAGACTGAAGCAAAGTAGAAAATCAAATCAAATGTTGCACAGTTTAGCAGTTGTTATGACTCAGTTGTTATGACTCAGTTGTTTTGACTCAGGTGTTATGGCTCAGTTGTTATGGCTCAGTTGTTATGGCTCAGTTGTTTTGACTCAGTTGTTTTGACTCAGTTGTTATGACTCAGTTGTTTTGACTCAGTTGTTATGACTCAGTTGTTATGACTCAGTTGTTATGACTCAGTTGTTATGGCGGGTGCAGCTAAATATTTATGTTCCTAGTTCCTATCAATCAATGCAGTAAAACAACAAAACACAGCACACTACAGGAAATATGCTATCCATTTTTATTTTTAATCCCAGGCCCCCGTTCCCGCAGGAGGCCTTTTGCCTTTTGGTAGGCCGTCATTGTAAATAAGAATTTGTTCTTAACTGACATGCCTAGTTAAATAAAGGTTAAATAAAATAAAATAAATATATTTTTGTTATCAAAGAAAGTGTAGAGCCAATTGGCCAATAGCATTTAATTGCCTGGTTTTATGTGGGCTGCTGAGGAGTAATGGCCACTGAGCACTTCTGTCTACATGATAGATGCTGTTAGTGGATGTCTGGGTTGGTTGTGTTGTAGAGGGTGTCGAGCCAGGAGCACTGGGTTGAGGAAGTCCATGTAGTGGAGTAATAAGAAACTATGGTTCACACAAACCCAAAGGAGTTCCAATTGGAAAGCACTCGTGCTTGGGCCAAAGTACAGAACTGGTTAGCTCTTTCTGTGATCAGTCTCACATTTCAGTCCTATCAAAGCAATGAGTTGTCACAACGTGCATGCCGTACCGTTAGGGGAAAGATGTCTACACAGTATATGCTGTTTATTTTAGTTGAATTAAAGAAGTCTACACAGTATATGCTGTCCATTTTAGTTGAATTAATGACGTCTACACGGTATGTGCTGTCCATTTTAGTTTAATTAAAGCACATTTTCTTATTTTCCTTTAATTTTATTTGAGTGAATATGACATTTCCGAACCATTTAGAACAACACACAACACAGTACAGACCATATTTGCACTTCAATTCAACTGTTGTTGTTTTCTTCCATAGTTATTAAATGGCTTGCAGAGGTCAATAGTCTGAATAGTAAGTCCTCTGCCATTGAATAGACAGCAAACACGAACAGTTACCATGGAATGTCTATTGTTGCCAGGAAAAATGTGAACTTGTGAAAGAGAACTGGGGAAACTGCTGAGCGTTCTCAATTCAAATGGAATCTTAATATCTTCACATAGAGGAATACTGTAGACTAGACTACCCCCACTGTAGAATTATAGAAATATTTGTGTTTTCCCATTTCTGGCACTGAAAATATATTTCATTTTTCATTGTGATGACACCATAGATTATTAAAGGATGTTGTGAATGTGTGATAGTATCAAATAGGATTTATGTGAAAATAAGTTCCTATCATAGAAAAGGTAAACATCTAATTATACTGTACATGCCCAACTGAAATGCATAGTCATGATATTTGTTGTGGAAAGCAGACCTGGATTCAAATACATGTTTTTGAGTATCTGATATTAGAAACACTTTTCTGTGTATTTGAGTATTTTCAAATACACAACCCAAAACAAGTACTTTTTTAAATGCATGGGAGTGTATTTGAGTCAGTGTATTTGACGTTTTAAAATGTATTAAAAAGTGAGACATTTGAGTGTACAAACCATTAGGAACACCTACTATTTCCATGACATAGACTGAAAAGGTGAATCGAGGTGAAAGCTACAGTGTCTTGCGAAAGTATTCACCCTCTTGGCATTTTTCACATTTTGTTGCCTTACAACCTGGATTTTTGGGGTATCATTTGATTTACACAACATGCCTATCCCTTAGAAGACGCAAAATATTTTTTATTGTGAAGCAAACATGAAATAAGACAAAAAAAATGAAAACTTGAGCGTGCAGAGCTACTGTATTCACCCCCCCAAAGTCAATTCTTTGTAGAGCCACATTTACAGCAATTACAGCTGCAAGTCTCTTGGGGAATGTCTCTATAAGCTTGGCACATCTAGCCACTGGGATTTTTGCCCATTCTTCAAGGCAAAACTGCTCCATCTCCTTCATGTTGGATGGGTTCCACTGGTGTACAGAAATCTTTAAATCATACCACAGATTCTCAATTGGATTGAGGTCTGGGCTTGACTAGGCCATTCCAAGACATTTAAATATTTCCCCTTAAACCACTCGAGTGTTGCTTTAGCAGTATGCTTAGGGTCATTGCCCTGCTGGAAGGTGAACCTCCGTCCCAGTCTCAAATCTCTGGAAGACTGAAACAGGTTTCCCTCAAGAATTTCCCTGTATTTAGTGCCATCCATCATTCCTTCAATAATTCTGAGCAGATTCCCAGTCCCTGTCGATGAAAAACATCCCCACAGCATGATGATGCCACCACCTTGCTTCACTTTGGGGATGGTGTTTTGCTTCACTTTGGGGATGGTGATGTGAGGTGTTGGGTTTGCGCCAGACATAGTGTTTTCCTTGATAGCCAAAAAACTACATTTTAGTCTCATCTGACCAGAGTAGCTTCTATCTTCTATGTCTTTTGGTAACAAAAAAAAAAATACTTGTTTGCTTGTTTTTTTCTTTAAGCAATGGCTTTTTCTGGCCACTCTTCTGTAAAGCCCAGCTCTGTGGCGTGTACAGCTTAAAGACGTCCTATAAACAGATACTCCAACCTCCGCTGTGGAGCTTTGCAGCTCCTTCAGGGTTAGCATTGGTCTCTCTGTTCTCTCTCTGATTAATTCCCTCCTTGCCTGGTCCATGAGTTTTGGTGGGCGGCCCTCTCTTAACAGGATTGTTGTGGTGCCATATTCTTACACTTTTTAAATAATGGATTTAAGGGTGCTCCGTGGGATGTTCATATTTTTTTATGACCCAACCCTGATCTGTACTTCTCCACAACTTTGTCCCTGACCTGTTTGGAGAGTTCCTTGGTCTTCATGGTGCCGCTTGCTCAGTGGTGCCCCTTGCTTAGTGTTGCAGACTCTGGGACTTTCAGAACAGGTGTATACAGTGGGGCAAAAAAAGTATTTAGTCAGCCACCAATTGTGCGTTATCCTACTTAAAAAGATGAGAGAGGCCTGTAATTTTCATCATATGTACACTTCAACTATGACAGACAAAATGTGAAAATAAATCCAGAAAATCACATTGTAGGATTTTTTATGAATTTATTTGCAAATTATGGTGGAAAATAAGTATTTGGTCACCTACAAACAAGCAAGATTTCTGGCTCTCACGGACCTGTAACTTGTTCTTTAAGAGGCTCCTCTGTCCTCCACTCGTTACCTGTATTAATGGCACCTGTTTGAACTTGTTATCAGTCTAAAAGACACCTGTCCACAACCTCAAACAGTCACACTCCAAACTCCACTATGGCCAAGACCAAAGAGCTGTCAAAGGACACCAGAAACAAAATTGTAGACCTGAATCAGACTGTGAAGACTGAATCTGCAATAGGTAAGCAGCTTGGTTTGAAGAAATCAACTGTGGGAGCAATTATTAGGAAATGGAAGACATACAAGACCACTGGTAATCTCCCTCGATCTGGGGCTCCACGCAAGATCTCACCCCGTGGGGTCAAAATTATCACAAGAACGGTGAGCAAAAATCCCAGAACCAGAAGAAGATTGGGAGAATGTCATATGGTCAGATGAAACTAAAATATAACTTTTTGGTAAAAACTCAACTCGTCGTGTTTGGAGGACAAAGAATGCTGAGTTGCATCCAAAGAACTCCATACCTACGGTGAAGCATGGGGGTGGAAACATCATGCTTTGGGGCTGTTTTTCTGCAAAGGGACCAGGACGACTGATCCGTGTAAAGGAGAGAATGAATGGGGCCATGTATCGTGAGATTTTGAGCGAAAACCTCCTTCCATCAGCAAGGGCATTGAAGATGAAATGTGGCTGGGTCTTTCAGCATGACATTGGTCCCAAACACACCGCCCGGGCAACGAAGGAGTGACTTCGTAAGAAGCATTTCAAGGTCCTGGAGTGGCCTAGCCAGTCTCCAGATCTCAACTCCATAGAAAATCTTTGGAGGGAGTTGAAAGTCCGTGTTTCCCAGCAACGGCCCCAAAACATCACTGCTCTAGAGGAGATCTGCATGGAGGAATGGGCCAAAATACCAGCAACAGTGTGTGAAAACCTTGTGAAGACTTACAGAAAACATTTGACCTCTGTCATTGCCAACAAAGGGTATATAACAAAGTATTGAGATAAACTTTTGTTATTGACCAAATACTTATTTTCCACCATAATTTGCAAATAAATTTATAAAAAATCCTTCAATGTGATTTTCTGGATTTTTTTTCTCATTTTCTCCGTCATAGTTGAAGTGTACCTATGATTAAAATTACAGACCTCTCTCATCTTTTTAAGTGGGAGAACTTGCACAATTGGTGGCTGACTAAATACTTTTTTGCCCCACTGTATACTGAGATCATGTGACAGATCATGTGACACTTAGATTGCACACATGTGGACTTTATTTAACAAATGATGTGACTTCTGAAGGTAATTGGTTGCTTACAGATCTTATTTAGGGGCTTCATAGCAAAGCAGGTGAATACATATGCACACACCACTTTTCCATTTTTTATTTTTTAAATTTTTTTTTGTGCTTTTAGAACAATAAAAAAAAATAATTTCACTTAACCAATTCGGACTATTTTGTGTATTCATTATATGAAATCCAAATAAAAATCCATTTAAATTACAGGTTGTAATGCAACAAGATAGGAAAAACGCCAAGGGGGTGAATACTTTTGCAAGGCAGTGTATGATCCCTTATTGATGTCACTTGTTAAATCTACTTCAATCAGTGTAGATGAAGGGAAGGAGACAGGTTAAAGAAGGATTTTTAAGTGTTGAGACAATTGAGACATGGATTGTGAATGTGTGCCATTCAGAGGGTGAATGGGCAAGGCAAAATATTTAAGTACCTTTGAACTGGGTATGGTAGTATGTGCCAGGTGCACCAGTTTAAGTGTGTCAATAACTGCAACGCTGCAAGGTTTTTCACGCTCAACAGATTTCCATGTGTATCAAGAATGATCCACCACCCAAAGGACATCCAGCCAACTTGACACACCTGTGGGAAGATATGGAGTCAGCATGGGCCATTATCCTTGTGGAACACTTTTGTCACCTTGTAGAGTCCATGCCCGACAAATTGAGGCTGTTCTGAGTGCAAAAGGGGGTGCATCTCAATATGAAGAAGACATTCCTAATGGTTTGTACATTGAGTGTATGTTATTGAAATATTTGAAATATTATTTGAACGCAGTTCTGATGGAAAGTAACATTTTTATTCATATTTAATCATCCGTAGAAGTTCAATTATGAATAGTTCACATTGACTTAAGTGATTGGATTTCAACCATGTCAGAATTCAGCCGTGAGACTAATAATTCTCCACGTCATTGCATTTTGTTGGTCTCCTCCTTGTGATAAAGTCAATTCAAAGTCTCTGTCCATGAAATCAAATGACCCGCCATTGCTGCATGACAACGAGGAAGCTATCATTATCTAAGAACATGAATTACAGTTTTTCACACGATGGACCACTTTCTTTGACTTATTTAATGTCCCACTGGGCAGAGCATTTATCAGAATGTGTTTACTTCTCTTGGTTAAGTTTCACATTAAACCAATGTGTTTCTGTTCAGTCCATCAGCTGCCATATCCTTAATGCATGCATACATGCCCCCCCCCCAGAAAATACTTTTCCTGTTAGTGTTATACAAGTCGGTTAAACCACTTATTTCATCTGTCATATTATATTCTTTATTTTTCCCTCTATGCTCTCAGTATAATTTAGATTGACACTGTAGGTGATAAAGACTAATCTAAAACACTTATTTATAAACTTTCATGTAGGTATATTGACTTTCAATTACGATTGTTTTGGCAAGTATGCATATGGGCATATGAGCATTGGAGCATAGCTGACTGAGAGTACAACGTTGCTTAGAGACAAAACACTATTTATATGCAAACTGAAGACACAAACGGAAGAGGTTTTAACCAACATTGTATAATTATGTTAATTTATATGCATATCAAAACCTTTCACATTCCTTGCAAGGTCTCCTGCCAATTGACTTGACCTGTGATGGTATGGTTTAGGTCTTGCCAGTTTTTGTATGCCTTCATTGTAATGTGCCATTATGACGATCCCCATGTCATTTAAAATGAATGCAATCCAACAAAACAGGAAACAAAAAACACATGAAAATGTTATCAGTGGTTTTGACTTCAGGACTTCAGGCGAAGTGACAATGCATGTGTTATAGGCCACGGTTGTATGTATCTAATGATAGTCCAAAATAGCTGGTTTTCTCTGGTGAACTTATGTCCAGACTTCAACATGTTAAACGTGTAATTGGGGTTGATGGTGAGGGATTTTGACCCTTTAGTTGCCAATTCCCTGTCTGTATCCCAAATAGTACCCTATTCAGTATCTATTGTAATACTTAGGGAAGTAGTGCAGTTGATTAGGATGTAACCTCTGGCTTTGTGAATTGTTTCATGGTTGTAGGCGACTCCCTCTGCTGGTGACACTATATAGTTGCCCTGAGTTCCTGTAAGTTTCTAGTTTCTAGCCCAGGAGATATTAAAATAACTGCATGATGCAATATGGAAAGTGGCCATTAAAGTAACGATTTACAATGCTGCATGTTCAAGTAGCTATTGAGTAAGTAGATATTTCTTAATATAATTGATGACCATTTCTAAGTATTGCTATGATAATCATTTGAAACTACTATCTAAACGTTCAGCCAAAATGTCGGGTTCAGCATAGAGTTTCCATGGTGATTGGAGTGAGTGGCCACCATGTACCATAGTTGAGGAGACGGTATTTCACACTGTATGGATAACATCCTCCAGTAAAAATGACTTTTGATGACTTTTGACCTTAGCAGTAAACGACTCCCAGATGGAGTAATCCATTGCCTTTAAAAATCAACTCTGCCAACAAATTTGGTTGGGCGATAACAAAGTAGTATCCTCCCCATGTAAAATCCTAAAAATAGAATAATGTATTCCTCATTTCCACTCTCAACGTTGCAGATGATGGATGTCCGCGTCTCCAGCAGAGCCATATGCTCACAGGGTCCATCTGTGGGACCTTTTACATACAGTACAAAGGCAGCTTCTTATTCTTATGTTTGTGTTCTGTGCTATCCTATTTGAGCACTCATTGTATGCAGTCAGTGCAGGAAGGCAAAACATATATTAAAATGCAAATAATTTCTCCCAGTTGTCTTGAATTAGAGGCTTAATGAATACTGATTTAAAAAGAGGATTTCATTATTGTGACCTTGCCATCAGTATTGAGAACAGCATCCTCCCATTACAGTATATGGATGCTGTTGGGTCTCACTATGCAGTTGCCATTCCTCAAATTTGTAAAAAGGAAAATATCCAATAGAGGTGCAGGTGTCCATAATTTCTTTAGTTTGAAGCAAACAAACATAATTTAACCATGGTGAAAAAAGACAATTTAAGATACCAGATAAAAACGACTTCTCGGTTCATGTACTGTAGCAATTTCAGCTATATCAGTTGATGCTTTCTGAGTTGCACATTGATGATCCATGAAGCGGAACTCTCATCTGATAACAAAGCAAAAAATAATCAATGAAGAATAGACAGGAAAGGTCATGAGGGTTTTTCTGTGAAATAACTTTCTTTGAAGTAGTACATTCATTGACAGCGAATGTGTTATGGTAGAATGCCAGAGTACATCAAGTAAAATCCCTGGTGTTCAAGTGTTCCCCTCTGAGGAGAGAAAGAACATGAGGCTGATTTTAGGACTGATTCACCAACAGTTCCCCTGATACACATCCGTTCTGCGCACTACTTCCACAGACAAAACTGGGCCAATTGATCTCTGTTTAGAGACAGCATGTGTTCAAGGGCAGGCAGCACCATCAATGCGCCCCATGCTCCCCCTCCACACAGCGCCAACAGCCCAACGGCCCAATGCATCCCAATGCATTGATCAGATCCTGGCCTCTTCTACAGGCCAGTCCAATATGTCAATCCACATCTGACATCCAGGCCAGCACAGTCCACTTGTAGTCTAGACACCACCAGAGGGTTGGTTGGCTTCACAGCCAATAACCTTGTCCCGGACGATGATGAAGTGGAATACTGCCTGTGGTGTGGCATCTACACGTCTATATAACCATCTATTGCTGCCCCATCCAAGCAGAGAAATCAACCTCCATGAGCTGCCTTGGTTTATAAACCGTAATCGAAAGGTCAGATATTTGCCAGCTAACACATTGTCAGTCAGAACTCTATGCGCCTACCAAAATACTTTTGGTTGTGCCCCGTCGTCCGTCCAGAGAGGCAATGTCGTCTCTGAAGTGATAGGAGTGTCTCAGATGCTTGTGACAGTTGTGACAGAAGCCTTCAGAAGTCTGCCTGTGCCGTTGTCAAGACACTGTCAAGCTGACTGGTAGAACAAAGGCCTGATGTATGTCTCCGTGAGAACTGTGGTGCACAGCAGAACTCATTGTGAGATATTGTCTCAGCTAATCAGCTAATTAGAACATGTGTTTATTTTATGTCTGCAAACTTTTCAACACACTTTAAGAGTCTGTCAAATAAATAACCAATACTTCTATAACTTCATCACAGAAATGGTCAGTCTTAGTTGCATCTCCATCTCAGATGCATACGTTATATATAGGATGCAGAGAGCTTCATTTGCCAAATGAATTGAGTGAGTCCTGTAGTGAATATTCTGAGGCACAGGAGGGAATCACTTTCAACATATTGCTTGTGGACCTTGAACACTCCCCATTAATCCACCTTGTTTCCTCTAAATTATCTCCCCGAATGTGGGTCCTCCAAACTTAGGTCAGTTGTTACTGTAAATGATCTCTGTGACTCACTAATCTCAAAATGAGTTTGGTAAGGAACGTAATGTATGCCTCTGTTTGGTCATTTGAGCCTTGACTATGTGAACAAGGCAGAATTAGGTAGAACTGGGAACCAAATCCATGAAGATTGTATGACGGCATCCGATCTGAAATCAACTGACAAATATCTAAGGAAGCCTCTGTAGGTTAAGAAAGCTGGGCAAATAGATGGCTACATTGATTGTGTTACAATTTCCAATGAGCTCACCTAAGCACTCATTCCTAAGGCTACTCAAGTAATGAACCTTCCAATTGCCGACCCAAACATTTTTCACAATGTTAATTGACACGACATCTTACTTGTTACTGAGGGCAGCATATGGTACTGTATAACAGGCAGGGGTACCAAACAAGCAAAAAACAAATGCTTGTTTTTATCTCAGAGGTAGGCATATTCCTAATCCTATCCCTACTGTAATAAGGGTCAATAGCAATTGATTGAGGAGGGCACTTTCCCTCTCTCTCACGCTCTCTGCCTCTGTGTTTCAACCTGGAGGAAATCCATGACTGGCCTCCTGTCCTTACCTCCCACCCAAACACACTCTGCTCCCCACACCTCTCTGCCTATGAGTGGGCTGCAGTCCAAGGAGAGAGTGAGGGTACTGTAGGTAGTCACTAGATGTAATAGATGCTATCTTTATTGGAATGCTCCTGCCTCACTATACTGATACGGATAGATTGGTAATACTTTATATTAAGGTACCCTTTATAAGCTTTATAAACCCTATATAAAGGCCCTGGGTGTATAAAGGCCCTGTGTATAAAGTGTTAGCCTACCGATAGATCTAAAATCATGTCTATTGTTTCTCACATCTAATGTGGCGGGTTGTTGCAAGGTTCTGTACTGTAATGCTCAAAAAAGGTGTGTAAAATGAATTCATTTCATTGTCTCTTGCTTTTTATCCAACAATACTATAAAGCGTTTTCTCAAGTATTGTAGACGGGTTTGGTCTTGAGAATCTGTACCTCCTTGCAACAATCTCTGATAGGCAGAGGATACATATTTAAGGTGCTTATGGTGTGTATAGCATGTGAAATGTTTCCATTGAGGGAATGGGTCTTGTAGCGAATCAGCGGTGGCTTGTATGCCTCTTTACCTTCGCTGCTATGAGAAGTGGAAGTGCAGTAGCAGGTTATGAGTGTCTCCAGAAGGCTGTTGTTGTGTTTGCCACGAGCCATAAAGCCATTAAAAACCTCTTAATAAGACATGGCCTGCCTACAGCACATTACTTGAACTGTCAGTTCTTTTATGCTGCCTTTGATGGATACATTTACTCTTTGAAAGCATGGGAAAAACACAACACTGCTCTCAGCTCCCAGCCAGGAGTGCATGATGGGCTTATTTTAAGGCGTTGCTAATGTTGTACATTTTTTGAAGATGAATAACTGACTGAATGGACTGTGCAGATCAAGCCTTTTTGCATGCGTTTTAGGGTAAAAGCCATTTGATTTGAATATGTTGCCCATCGCTAGTTCACTACCTGCTGCTTTCTGACTACTCTATAGAACTGTTCTTCATTGAACCCTGCCTCTCAATGAAATGCAAGAGATAAAAACACTTTAAAGATCCTTGAGTCTGGCAGGCAGGCAGAAAGAAAAGTCCATTTTCAAGCTGAAACATGTCTGCTTTTTGTCCATCTCAATAGAAAGAGCAAGTGGCATGGCATTGTGAAGATGCATTTGAATGAGGTAAGTTTTTTGGTCCCCAACACTCCACTAGAAAGACTATCTTATATTATTGCCTCTAAATCCAGGGCTCTAATTTATAGCGGCCAGTGCCAAGAGACGGATTTATGGATTTTAATCAATTGTCTTATTTGGCATGCAGAAATGTCAGATAGTCATAGATATTCACTGCCAATTTTTTCCAACCCTTGCCCTGCTGGGAATTGGCAAAACCCAGATTAATAACTGTGGAAAGGGCCTGTAGTCCGCTGGGTTCAGGTTAATCCTACCTGAGACTGCTGAGTGAGAGTTGGCATCCTGATTAACTGAGGATTCACTTAATGGCTAGCTTAGCTCTGTAAACACCCTTCAGCAACTATTGTGTTTCCTTCCAAAATCCTGTTTCATCACTCGTGGAATAGACTGATATCTACACTACCATTCAAAAGTTTGGGATCATTTAGAAATATCCTTGTTTTTGAAAGAAAAGCAAATGTTTTGTCCATTAAAATACTATCAAATTGATCAGAAATACAGTGTAGACATTGTTAACGTTGTAAATGACTATTGTAGCTGGAAACTGCATATTTTTTTAATGGAATATCTACATAGGCGTACAGAAGCCCATTATCAGCAACCATCACTCCTGTGTTCCAATGTCATGTTGTGTTAGTTAATCCAAGTTTATCATTTTAAAAGGCTAATTGATCATTAGAAAACCCTTTTGCAATTATGCTAGCACAGCTGAAAACTGTTGTCCTGATTAAAGAAGCAAGAAAACTGTTCTTCATTAGAATAGTTGAGAATCTGGAACATCAGCATTTGTGGGTTCGATAACAGGCTCCGAATGGCCAAAAACAAGTAACTTTCTTCTGAAACTCATCAGTCTATTCTTGTTCTGAGAAATGAAGGCTATTCCATGCGAGAAATTGCCAAGAAACTAAAGATCTCGTACAACGCTGTGTACTACTCCCTTCACAGAACAGAGCAAACTGGCTCTAACCAGAATATAAAGAGGAGTGGGAGGCCCCGGTGCACAACTGAGCAAGAGGACAAGTACATTAGTGTCTAGTTTGATAAACAGGCGCCTCACAAGTCCTCAACTGGCAGATTTATTAAATAGTACCCGCAAAACACCAGTTTCAACGTCAACAATGAAGAGGCAACTCCAGGATGCTAGCCTTCTAGGCAGAGTTGCAAAGAAAAGGCCATATCTCAGACTGGCCAACAAAAACAAAATATTAAGATGGGCAAAAGAACACAGACACTGGACCAAGGAACTCTGCCAAGAAGGCCAGCATCCCGGAGTCGCCTCTTCACTGTTGACGTTTCCAGCTACAGTACGTAGTCATTTACAACATTAACAATGTCTACACTGTATTTCTGATCAATTTGATGTTATTTTAATGGACAAAAAATGTGCTTTTCTTTCAAAAACAAGGACATTTCTAAGTGACCTTAAACTTTTGAACGGTAGTGTACATATATTAAACTGATAACTAAAAAGTATCTAACAAGACATACTTGGTCTCGCCTAACATTAAAAATGCACGTGGTATTTTTGTATGCAGTGATAGCAAGCTTATAGACTAGTTGCACAAATGTTTAAACCCAGAAAAGTTAACTCCATAGACAATTGAAAGGTTCGACAAGAGAAGCAAGTCAGCCCTTGCTGTCTCTGCCTGGCCGGTTCCACCCTCTCCACTGGGATTCTCTGCCTCAAACCCTATAACGGGGGCTGAGTCACTGGCTTACTGATGCTCTTCTATGCCGTCCCAAGGAGAGGTCCATCACTTGAGTGGGTTGAGTCACTGACGTGATTTTCCTGTCTGGATTGGCGCTCCCCTCGGGTTCGTGCTGTGGGGGAAAACTTTGTGGGCTATACTCTGCCTTGTCTCAGGGTAGCAAGTTGGTGGTTTGAAGATATCCCTCTAGTGGTGTGGGGGCTTTGCTTTGACAAAGTGGGTGAGGTTATATCCTGCCTGGTTTGCCCTGTCCGGGGCTAATGTCGGACAGGGCCACAGTGTCTCCCGACCCCTCCTGTCTCAGCCTCCAGTATTTATGCTGCAATAGTTCATGTGTCGGGGGGCTAGGATCAGTCTGTTATATCTGGAGTATTTTTACTGTCTTGTCCAGTGTCCTGTGTGAACTTAAGTCTGCTCCCTCTAACTCTCTCTTTCTCTCTTTCTCTATTTCTCTCTTATCTTGGAGGACTTGAGCCTTAGGACCATGCCTCAGGACTACCTGGCCTGATGAATCCTTGCTGTCCCCTGTCCACCTGCTGTCCCCAGTCCACCCCATTCCACCTGCTGCTGCTCCAGTTTAAACTGTTCTGCCTGCAGCTATGGAACCCTGACCTGTTCACCGGATGTGCTACCTTGTCCCGCACCTGCTGTCTCTGACTCTGAATGATCATGATCATGATCATGATCAACTGTCATTTACTCCTGAGGTGCTGACCTGTTGTACCCTCTACAACCACTGTGATTATTATTATTTGACCCTGCTGGTCATCTATGAATATTTGAACATCTTGGCCATGTACTGTTATAATCTCCACCTGATACAGCCAGAAGAGGACTGGTCACCCCTCAGAGCCTGGTTCCTCTATAGGTTTCTTCAGAGGTTCCTGCCTTTCTGGAGAGTTTTTCCTAGCCACTGTGCTTCTACAGTACATCTGCATTGCTTGCTGTTTGGGGTTTTAGGCTGGGTTTCTGTATAGCACTTTGTTACATTGGCTGATGTAAAAAGGGCTTTATAAATCAATTTGATTGATTGATTGATTGACTGTAAAATAAAGAGCTATATTAAGCCTTGCTGGACTAAAAATGATTTGCTTCAGTTCAGTAGACCCTCAACCGTGTTGGTTTTTCTCCAGGTGTAATGCATATAATACAGCACACTGCCACTGTCATCATTTCTATTGTTTTCCTAATTCAGCAAGCAAGTTGGCGAGAGTTATGGATTTTGCAACCAGTGTTGAATTCATTATTCCAGTTAGTAGTTTCTTTAATAAAAGCTGGTATCAAAAGGCTTCGATACTCAGATAGTCTTAAACTGCTAACAATGGCTCTTTCTGCTTGTAATTATCCTTCTAGCCATCCCAAAATATTGCCTAACGACTCACACTGAATTCTTCCGCTGCTCTATGTTCTCTACCTACTTCAGTCTGAGACTGCCATCATTAAAGTTGTTTGTGCTGATGTCAAAATTAGGGATCTGGTACAAAATAAAGTAATCAGCGATTTGATCATTTTTAACCAATCAGTGGAGCAATGCCAATGGCAAATTTTCTAAACGCTGCTTTATCCATGTGTGTTCTGACTCTGTCCCAACCCATTGGTATCTGGGACCATTCAGAAAATTTAGAATGCGTCTGCATTCCAGAAATCGTTGGCGAGGTGCTCAGATCCAGACTCATTGCGAAGAAGAAACTAACGTCCGTTGGCGTGGCGTAGTGTTTGGCCTGAGCAAGGAGTTTGGGTAGCCAGGCAACCAAAAATATCCTTTATTTCTAAAAAAAAAGAAATGTATCTTAAATTGAAAATCTCAATTTAATCGAAAGCGTTCCATTGGGATGCTGGCCCATGTTGACTCCAATGCCTCCCACAGTTTTGTCAAGTTGGCAGGTAGTGGATCTCTACTCCGAATAACTCGTTCCATCTCATCCCACAAATGTCCAATTGGATTGAGATCAGGTGACTGGGTAGGACACTGCAGTAAGCTGAATTCACTGTCACGTTCCTGGACAATCCTAGCTTTGTGACATGGGGCATTATTCTGCCGAAAAAATCAATTCGCAGATGGATACCCTCCTGCCATGAAGAGTTGCACCTGATTGACAATGATGTTCTAGATATCCTGTGGCATTCTAACATAGATCCACTTTCATCAAGGGGCCAAATGTGTGCCATGAAAACACACCCCTCACCATCACCCCACACCACCACCTGTAATGTTGACATGAGGCATGATGGATGCATGTACTCATGTGGTTTTCTCCTTACCCTAGTCCTCCCATCAGTTTGAAACAGCAGGAACATGAATTAATCAGACCAGGCAATGTTTTTCCCACTCTCCAGTGTCCAGTGTTTTTGTTCTCTAGCCCACTGCAACCACAGTGTCTTGTTTTTTGCTGAAAGAAGTGCAGCTCTGTAAGATCGTGGGCTGCCATACCCCATTCGTGTCAAGGTACGGCGATTTGCGCATTCTTTTATGGGTCTTTGGGCCCCAATGTTGTACTGGACTGTCAGTTGACTAACTGTAGCCCATTTGTTGCTCTGCACAATTCGTGTCAGCCTCCTTAGTCCTCTTTCATCAATGATCCGTTTTCGATCAATGGCCTGCCGTTGGCCGGATGTTCTTTGGGTGGTGGACCATTCTTGATACACATGGAAAACAGTTGAGCATGAAAAACCCAGCAGTGTTGCAGTTCTTGATACACTCGAACCCCTGGCACCTACTACCCCGTTCAAAGGCACTTAAATCTTTTGTTTTGCCCATTCACCCTCTGAACGGCACACACACACAATCCACGGCTTCACCAGGTAAGTTGTACATTCAGTGTACTGTATTATACATAGTCATTTGTGTGTATTGAGGCACGAGGCATTATCATTATCTAAAAATATATTTTTTCACTAGCGTGAGAAGTTTTCACATTGTTTGGCTTTTCCTTTTCGTTTTGTTTTGCATTGAAGTTGAACTTGATGTTCTGTAGTCAAGGTTTTCAAACTCCAGTTATGGACTAGAATTCAGAGCGAGAATATGTATGGGTACAATGTTGGAAGCAAAGGTTTCCTTTATATTGTTCGAGGAAACTGCTTAGAAATACATAAAAAAATGGTTTAAAGCACATTTTTCAAAGAAAAGGGAGAAAATAGGTTTCCTGTGGCAGGTGATAAACGAGGACTGTGAGGCAATCCATCTGCTGCATCAACAAATTGGAAATGGGATCTCCAAAAGATTACAAATTACAAGATATCAGCAATGATTCACACAGAGAGACCAGCCACAAGTAGTACTGTAGAGGCTCTCTCCTTCTCCTTACAGTGGTAGTACCGCTGGCAACGTGACAATTTCCCCCCAAAATGTCAGCATCATATCATGTCTAATATCTTCCCAGTCAATAACCTAAAGTGTTTAATGCGTGTTCAGTGTTATGTTTCATTTATTAATAGTTTGAAGTGTAATTAATTTTTTCATTCGAAATAATATGCAATTCTGTTTGGTGAAAATTATGATTATACTGTAGCAGAGCTTTCAAAATGATTGGGAACCAATAGGTCCTAATATTCTGAGGACCGAACCCAACATTGGGCAGGTTGGGTTGAATATAGATCCTGCAACCCTTACTCAAGCTGAGGAAATTATTGTTATACTGAAAAACAGTTCTATAAAAATAGTGTAGCGCATAGCAATTTCTATCATATGATCACCATACAGTACAAGCAAGCATGTCCAAGTAATATTGCCATAACAAAGCCATAATGCATTCCACAGATAATACACCACGGAAAGCCTATTATTTATTTATATAGCTACCTTTACTTTGACCATGTAGGCCATTGAGATAATTTGTCTTACAACAACCATCTCAATATTGTACAGTTTTAGTACAGTATGTCTTATGGTTTGATACACTGCAGGACAGCCAGGAGAGGCTCTGACAAGCTCAATAAGGCAAGGAAGCATTTTGAATGATTTAAAATCGCTTTCTCTCACAACCACATAAAACTGAATTACCTGAAACAGGATTATCTGTATCGTTCTCCTCCTCCAGGACTGAGACAGCAGAGAAATACTAAACAGTGTCTGTGTGTGTGCGTGTGTGTGAGTGCATGCCTGTGTGTGTGCGCTCATGTGCCAGGGTGCATGTTTGATACTGTTCTCCTATGGGACTGGGACAGCAGAGAAATATTAAACTCTGTGTGTGTGTGTGTGTGTGTGTGTGTGTGTGTGTGTGTGTGTGTGTGTGTGTGTGTGTGTGTGTGTGTGTGTGTGTGTGTGTGTGTGTGTGTGTGTGTGTGTGTGTGTGTGTGTGTACGTGCCGATGTGTGTGTTTGTGGTACAATAGTACAACGTGGAGGGATTCCCAATGTAGCCATGGGACTTGTAATCTCTTTTCTCTTAGGAACACTGAGATAGGTATCATCAGCACCATGGCATGTTAAGATCTAACCCTGCAGCCATCCTCAGTGTATTTAATAAAACGGCACAGCTGTCGAAGAGGGAGGGAAAATGAAAAAAAAAAGTGCATTTGCAATTCCTTACAGCTGACAACACAACTTGCAAAGGCTGTCACTTTATCTCCCAGTAGGTAAGCAAAGGCCCTGAGGAAGAGACAAGGCGAGGAAAGCAAATGAGGATGGTTTCTCTTTTCATGTTGAGACAAGCATCCTGCTCGCTACTTTGTGTATCCCTGCAGCAGAGTGTTGGTGTGGTGTGTTTGTTCTTTACCCCGACTGACAGAGAGCTCATGGCCAAGGTGTGTGTGTTCGCCTTTAACACCTCTCTCTGTGTGTTGATAGGTGCAGGATTAGACATTGGCACAAGAGGACCACTGCTTACGCTCAAGTTAAGACAACATCAACCATAAAGATATGCTTTATTATTAAGTATTCATGGTTTGGACTTCAGCATTCATATTGTGTTGACATGTATTGCTTTTTAAGTGCATCCCTCAGGTATACAGAAATGGGATTAAAGTGAAAGAGTACTGGTTTGTTATAAAGATACTGTACTAGTATACACATTTTGAGCATTTGGTGACCAGTTTTCTATAATCTTCAATTAAACCTCCAATTTCCTCAACTGGTTGAAAAAGTGAGTTATCCCTTGGTGCATGCTGCAGAGCATTGTGGGGCTCAAGAGACCAAGAGTAATTGTCTGACTGACAATTAAACTCGTGATCACAAATTTAAACTCGTGATCACAAAGATACAGCCAGGGCTTAGCAGTGAGTCGGTAATATCGTACTGTGGAGATTCATGTATTCTTTCCACACAACAGTAGATGAGGATTTTTTTATGTGTGGCGGGCGATTGTGGGATCAGAGACTCTAGTCTAGATCCCTCTGGGATATTGCATCTTTAATGTCTTACTGAAATACTTAGAGGAACTGTTGTTATTGTGGTGGAGCAGCAAAGATGAGATGGAGGTGAAGTACCAGCCACTGGAAGCCTTTGATCTCTGATTTCTAACCAATGGGGATTAGTGGCCCCATCATAGTGAAGGCTTCAGGCATGACTACGTACAGTGGTGACAGTAACACACACACACACACACACACACACACACACACACACACACACACACACACACACACACACACACACACACACACAGCCCCTTAGGCTGATGGGTTGTCATCCCAGGATAAGGTAGACCTGGTGGTCTAACAGCTGCCTGTTAATTAGTTAGACCTGGAGATATTTCGGGAAGGATTTCATGCCCCTGGTACAGATAGTGGTGATTCATTATCAATCTTTCATTATCAATCTAACCCAATATACCCCAACATAACCCTGGCTTGATCAATAATGGATGATTGGGAATGGATTGGTTTCACTTTCTACACTTTCAACTTTCTACACGGCATCAAAAGGCCTGTTTCCAAACTTCTATAGGTATATTAAAATATCTTATTAATCATAACCAGTCAAATCTTACTAGGTGAAAGTCAGGATGAAACAAAGCTTTATGAGTCAGCCAATGCTAGCAATGTCCATTCTTTTGTTGTTGTGTTTGATATTTATGAAAGTCAACTCAATGTTCAACTTGTCTCTGAGCATATTTACACATCCTATTTTCTCTTCTCCTTGCAGCGTGTTATTTTCTCCACCTATCTGAGTTGACAGGTAACTTATCTTCAGTTGATCTTTACAAGGTGATGCTGAAAACCTCTCACGGACAGATTTCCATTTACCAGAGTGGAAGATAAGAGGCATAAACAGTAGTGGAAGATGCATACTGGAGGCTTGTACTTTGATATCATCCTTAGACCCTCAAAATTCCATGTTGCACCGTCCAAACAAAATCACTGTATCACTGAAACCTCTATTTGTTTATGATTGAATTCAATCCTAACCATGTAAAAGGATTGATGTCTTCCTCTGGTTTGGCATCTAACTCAAACAGGCACAAACAAGAAAACACATCTATCCCGTCTTGATTCCGGTAGTTATTTCATCATTTCTCTGACACCTTGTGGTATTATGTTCTTGTGTTATGTTGCTCCGTCATTTCATCCTGCCTTCATCTCTGACTCTTTCTCGTTGCACAAAGGCAGAGAGAAGACATTTCTTATACTTTCAAGAAAGGCAGAACAATAACTGTCAGTTCTGGCCCACAAAAAACAGTCTCCTCTGAAAGAGGGAGATGAAAGGAGAAAATGACTTACGAGAGAGGGTGACGGAGACAAGACTGTTTCAAAAGGCTGGTTGGGTAAGAACAGAACAGTGCTGTATCCTAAGAGGGAAGAAGAAATCACAGCACTGACAGATTATTTGATGCTTTGCATAAGTGGGATTCACTGTCAGGTTAGGAAAGAAAAAACAGATACAAAAACATGGGTTCATTGGAATGAAGTTGGGTCTGAATCATTAGCAGTCGTTGGCTTATAGGGATTCCCAAATGCTTTAATGACAGCAATACTGCTGCAGGACCCAAGGGACAGAACTCAGTCCTCGAGTTAATAAAGAACATGCATCCTCTCGAAAGACACCTTGTGGATCACACATTCAATATTTTGTGTTATTGTGTTATTGTGTTATTGTGTTATTT
This sequence comes from Oncorhynchus mykiss, assembly GCF_057628025.1. Taxonomy (NCBI): domain Eukaryota; kingdom Metazoa; phylum Chordata; class Actinopteri; order Salmoniformes; family Salmonidae; genus Oncorhynchus; species Oncorhynchus mykiss. The sequence continues at coordinate 64,916,975 of NC_143029.1, forward strand.
TAAACTTGGACAGAACAAATGTTCCTCACAACAACATTTGCACGAATGGAAAACAATACTGAAACATATATTTTGACATATTTTAAATATATGGTCTGAAACAATAGATCACAAGAGAAGTAGTTCCTTTAAAAGCAGACCGTCACCATGGTGCCCAGCATGCCTGCAGCCTCTGACCTGGTGGGACAAATATGAAATTAAATTCTCCTGAATCATAGCGGCATGAACAAAGTGAGTCTTCAGCAGCATTTAAATGGACTGTGCCTGAGTCCCAAATGGCACCATATTCCCTATATACTATGAGCCCTGCACTAAGTAGGGTGCCATTTGGGATCCAGGCTGTGTTATGCTTTACTGTCTCTCCATTAAACAGGGAACCATTTGGTTGGTCATTATTCATGTTGTACCCCCTGAGCCCTCTGTATCTGCTGCAGCAGCTGGTCCCACAGCCTCTCCTCTGACAGATAGGAACAATGATAGCAGCTCAGAATTATGTTCTTGATCTGTATCTTGTCTACCTTTTATCAAAGCACTAGGTAACATTCTTGCAGATAGCATATTTTAGCAGATGGCATGTTTCTTTCATTGCAATATAAGCCAAAATGTGACTTCTTGCTCACTCTGCACTATTGAGGCTACTGAGGAGTGACGGGGTACTTATTTTATTCAGAAATATTGCATTTCCCTTGTAATTTGCAGAGAAGAAACTTCTCCAAATATTTCTTTGTTAAGCTGTATTTATTTTTTAAACAATGTGATCAGGTAGTAATGGCACGCGTCCTTATGTGAAAAAGGCCTGAGGACTGAGGAGTAATGGAGATCTTCAAACCTTTTAGGTCGCAGGTACTGAAAATGAGCAGTGGCCAATGATCCTGAAAGACAAGGCATTTTGCCAAGTGCTACTGGAGTAATGATAATTGAATCGGAATGTTGCAATACAGAGATTTACAAGGTAGAGAGGGGCAGAGCGCCTGTGGAGGCTGGCTACTGGTACAGTGTGCATGTCGGGATGTTTGCACATTAACCTGTACAAATAGGGGTTACCAATTCACTTCCCAGGGCCTGGCTGGGCCTGTCTGGGCCTCTCTGTGGTGCGGCTAGCTAGAGCCTGCCCGAGCTCTGTAGCAACCCAGCTCACCCAGCTCCATCAGTGATTCAGCACCGTACACACAGACACCTCTTTATTCAGCAGTTCAGGTCTGGACCGATATACTGTGTGAAATAAAGGAGGACAGCTAGAGAGATTTCAAGAGAAAGATGGAGTTAAACAGACGCTAGGAGAATAGGGAGCAGCAGAATCGCAGCATCCCTCTGGTGCTATGCCCCCCCCATGTTTTCCATTATGACACAGGACATTGGGTATGAAGTGACTCTGACAGTTAGTATACTGTAGATTATTCTGGAAAGCCCTAGTACAGTATGTTTAACAGGAAGTTTGACCTACTGACGGATCCAGGTAGTCACTAGTCCCCCAAGGCTCACTTGTCTTTGTAGAGAGAAAGTCCTCTACGGGACCTACAGTATATAAACACAATGTTCAGTACTGGGAGGAATAGAGAGGAGAAGGGAGAAGTGAGGAGTAGGGAGGAGAAGTGAGGAGTAGGGGAGAGAAGGGAGGAGTATGGAGGAGAATAGAGGAGATGTTAAAAGGCTTTAGGCCTCTTTTCCAGATAAGCTGAATTTATAAAGATATGCAGAGCGTCGCCTCAGAGTTACAACAAGGATGCTCTTCCCTGAGGGCGCCGGGAGACACTGTGATCTAGCATGGCACATGGGAGGTTAGGAACATCAATGGTGCTCTCATATATAATGCAGCAGGTGGTGTAATAGCTTGTGTAACCCCTCTTTAAGAACCACTCAGGGTAATGTCAGCTGAATGAGAAATGAAAGCAGATCGAAAGGAGAGCAAAGTGTTGAATAGAACATTTTTACAAAAACTTCTATTCCCAATAGATGTCAGATGAAATATTAACTCCTCAAGGAATGATTTGCCTTTCTTTGATGTTGATTAGAGGTAGCCTAGTAACATTATTTATTTCTAACAATGATCTTGTCCTGGCGTTGTGCTGTATCCCAGCCTTTGTATTCCTTAAAACCTGAAGGCTTGAAGTGTGCTGTGCCTGAATTTGAGAGCAATCCATCTTTGTGCCTTTTTGTCTAATATAAAACCTTACTGCAGGTCATTCAGAAGGTCACTCATCATTACACACTGAAAGTATGCTACTGCAACATCTCCGCTATCTCCTTAATAGAGCATGAGTAGGGCATCTACAGATTGAATGCTTAGCAGAAAAATAGGATTGTACGTTATGTTAGGGAAAGGTTAATGTATTTTTTGACCTACTCTAGCAGTAACACTATGTAGCTTTCAGCATCTTAAACCTACACTGTCTTTTTATCCTGCTGTATGACCCTCATTGATGAGCTCATTAGACAGTAAATACACTCAAGAGTCAGAGTAATAGGCCAATTTAACAAAAAACACAAGAACAGCTCAGGGTTTTGATTATATTTACTGTTGAACAGACACTGATGTAGGTTTCCATTTGCATCATAAACATTCATCCTATATGAACACTTATGAAAACAATGGCGCTACATGTGAAATTTCACTGTTAATACACTGTTACACAGGTATGACAACAACTAACGGAATTCTCAATTTGCAAATGTCCAGACATGCTATTCCACATGAGCTTTTATCATACATGCTCCTCGTCCTGACATTTCAATCAAGCCAGCCAGTCTACTATCTGTTCTCAGTGAGAATTAAGGTGAAAAGTGCTATTGGCCGTCAACAGAGAGGAGTTATTGCATGGTTCGGCTTGATGGTAATGTTATGTTAATACCAAGGTGAAAGCAAATGCTGTTGATATAAAGGGAGACTCTGTATATTTGTTATTGGAATGGCTGCTTAAAATGTGTGACAACATTTGTGTTTTCATTAATGCCTGTGATGATACTCAGCTTGTGTTCCTCTACGATATGTGGTGAGGAGTGGTGAGGAGTCCTCTACTGTATAGACTCTCTCTAGTCATCCCTCTTCACTGTATTCACTGCAACTTTATGAGAAAAGTCATATTTTTAAACCTCTCTCTACATCATTAAGACAAAACCTGATTCTGTGCATAATTGGAGCATTTTTCATATCTTCTCTTGTATCATCTCCAGCCTGCGCCATAAAAAGAAGGCTTTGGATGGAAGGGATATTCAGCTTTATGACTATAGTCTCTGAAAGAACAGAAGTTAAGGGGGAATGTATATGGCGAGGAACAAAACCCAAGGTTTTACCCAAGGTTTTTTGCTTTTGGGTGTACAATGAATTTGAAATGGCTTTCTTTGTGAATTATCTGCCTGCCCACATCATGTTCAGAAATAGACACTTATTGCTTGTCAATGGCATCCCAAAGCTGCAGATGCTTACTGAGTGTCCTGTCAGAGGGTTTTGTCAGAGGGGTATACCCAAATGTGTATGTGTAAAGTACAATTCGTAAATGTTTTATATTGAAACAGCCAGTTTTCTAGGGTTCGTGATCATCAACTTTGAACAGAATTGCTTTATGCCTCAGTGAGTTTTTGATCATGCCAGCTAGCAGGGGGTCGGCCCGGGAGAACCAATTCACATTCAATTTCCCAAGAAAATGACCCGTTTCAATAAAACTGACACTATTGTTCACTGGTCATCTTAGCAGGTACACTACTCATTTTTATACTACTAGTCATTACAGGGTATAGCTTAAAATGGCAATGTGCCATAGTAGCCCCAAACTAATTTCATGACTTGTCAACGTGCTCCCAGCTCCCAGAATGCCTCCTCACTTCCACCCGTTCAGCGGTAGGCGGCCCAAAGGACGGATTGTGAGCCTCTACGCCGTCAGTTCTCATTACGGTCAAGTCAGGAGGATGACCAATAAGTGCATCCAGGGCAGAAATGTGTGTTAAAACACCTTGCCCTTGAACAAGAAATTGAAATAGTCGTTGCTGTTGCCCCCGAGCCTTTGATCCTCATCCTCCTCTTTGTCGCTTCTAATTGAGAGGCGTCCTAATTGAGGCCCGACAACAGGCCTTGATAAAACACATCTGTCTCTAAACACTGTGGCCCCATTGCAATTGCAGAAACCTAAAAGCCTGAGGAAAACGTCCTATGAATATCGAATCTCTATCCAACTTCAACAAATGCAGCCCATAGTCTCAATGCCCCTGATTCCTGAGCTGGAGCGCAGGGCAATGGGGGCATGTTGGTGTATCTCCGTTGCTGTGGCATAGAGGAGCAGACCCATTATACAAGTCCCTGTGTGTGTGGTTGAGAGTGAGTCAGAGAGCCATTCCGGGCCATCAATTGAATATGTCATTTTGACTTTAGGACTGCATGTACCACGTTTTCACTTTAATCAAAGGGACCCTGCACTACTTAATGAGTGTGAAAATAATGTTCCAGTTGGGTTTGTCCATTTGATTTCTTTCTCATCTTTCTGGTTCTCATTTATTTGGTGGATTTGCTGGTTAAATGGCTTGCGTCGTGTCAAACGGGATCTTTTCGCATGAGGAGAGGAACATTTCCCCATTCTCTACAGGTGGGGGGAGGTTTAACAATGTACCCGTTCCCAAGGCCAAAGCCGTATATATAAAGGTATAGCAGGCAAGCCTGTTATGTTACAGTACGTCACACAGCATATTTGAACATGCAGGATCTCCCAATCCCTGGATGACTTACACAGCTCTTTAGTTGTATAATGACTATTTCAGTTCAGCATCAGCACACATGCACCACATCTGTTGTGTGCTCTCACCTTGAGATTGTAGCGTGGTCATAAGTAACCTTCAAAGATGTGTAGTAAAGACAAATAACCAAAGATCATACCTGTGGTTGGTTTCAAAGAAGTAGTCAAGGGGAATTGCCCTGATTTGTGATACATAACAAGGAAATAACATGAAAGGTTGACTTCCCTTTCACTTCACAACGGGGCATTCGTCAACAACAAAAAATAACAAGACAATTTTCAGTATCTGTCACATCGTGTATGTAGGTGACAGGGAAGTCAAGCTCAGGAGAATCAAAACTGGGTATAAATTGAGTATTTAAATAACTTAAAACACAAACTCCAAAACCAAAGTCCGTAATAAAATAAATGTAGGTACAAGAACCCGACGCGAACCAATCCATAAAACATGAACATAATAATAAACTATCTCTGACAAGGACATGAGGGGAAACAGAGGGTTAAATACACAACATATAATGAATGGGATTGGAACCAGGTGTGTAAGAACACCAGACAAAACCAATGGAAAATGAAACATAGATCAATGATGGCTAGAAGACCGGTGACGTCGATCGCCGAGCACCGCCCGAACAAGGAGAGGCATCGACTTCGGCAGAAGTCCTGAAAGTACCGGTTGATACCCCAATACACACTGAAATGGAGAAAGGTTAGTGGAGGAGTGGCGGAGCGAGTTCTTGGCCATCTCTGTCCAGGGCACGAACGCCGCCCACTCCCCCGGCCGGTCCTGGCAATAAGACCTCAGAAACCTACCCACATCCTGGTTAACTCTCTCTACCTGCCCATTACTCTCGGGGTGAAAACCTGAGGTAAGGCTGACCGAGACCCCCAGACGTTCCATGAACGCCTTCCAGACCCTTGACGTAAATTGGGGACCCCGATCAGACACTATATCCTCAGGCACCCCGTAGGGCACCCCGTAGTGCCGGAAGACGTGTGTAAACAGGGCCGTAGGGAGACCGGGCAAAGGGAGGAGACGATAGGACTTCGGGCAGAAGTCGTTACAGTTTCAGATACAAACTTTTGAAAAGGCTGCATGTATTCAGCCTCTGTAGGCTTCTTGGCATGCTGTGTATGACCTCCTACAGATACATCTTTGAGACATAACCTTACATACTGTCCTGATTTGTGTCCTCGTACAAAGTCATTTTTTATCCATGAACTGATATATACGTATAGTGTACGTCTCACATTTTTATTCTGCTGATTGAGCTTTGAGAAAATCCCTCCATCTAGTCTAACAGAGATGGAAAAATGTAATCGCAGATAATCACTTTCTGACCACAGGCTTTTCTAGACAGGAATCAGTCCCTCAATGTGATTCATTCTGTAGTTTGTTCCTGTCCTCAAGCCCAGTTGCTGAAGAGAGAGGATTACAGTGGAAAGAAAAATCACTAAAGCCAGGCTCTATTGAATCCATATCAACATGTTCTATGTGCTCAATATTTCAACATCCCTCCCCTGTGAGAAATAACAAATATTTGGTGTTGTGTGCAGAAATACGTATATTTAAGGATCCGAAAAACATCCCATAAGCATCCAGTTATTTTCCAAGGCAATTATTCTTTCACAATAGATCAAATACTCTTTTCCATTTCTCTCTCTCCTCTATAGATCCTATCAGAAGTCTGCCGGAAGTTACTGTGGTGTCAGGAGAGCCCTAGCTAGGCCCATGGTTCTAACGCCGTGGTGTTTCACCATGGCCCCTGCACGTGGCTGGCTGCTGGGCCTGGCTCTGGCTTTACTCCTTCTGGGGTCCCAGCCTGCTCCATCCCTATCCGGTGAGGAGCAGAAGCTGGTCCGGACCACCAGGGTCAGACGACAGGCCCCTCCAGGTGGCCCCACCAGCCCACTTAACAACCAGACAGTCAAGGAGCAGCCCATGGTCTTCAACCATGTGTACAACATCAATGTTCCCCTGGAGTCTCTGTGCTCTGTGGATCTTGAATCAGCAGCGGCTCCACCCAGTCAGTCCTCCAGGGGAGCAATGTCCAGTGGGGGTGGGGAGGACCCCACAGAGTTCACAGAGCAGACAGTGGACACAGACAGCCAGGTCACCTTCACCCACCGCATCAACATCCCCAAACAGGCCTGTGCCTGTCCCGCAGCCAACAGCATGCAGCAGCTGGCCACCCGCATCGAGATGCTGGAGAGAGAGGTGTCGCTGCTCAGAGTCCAGTGCAGCTCTGGCAACTGTGGCTGTGAGGAGAGTTCAGCCATGGGTAAGTAGGGAATAATAGTACAGCTTGACACTGTTATTAGAGTTACTGTACCCTGGTCATAGGCTACTTTGAGGCCAATGTGGAATGTTAGGTTTTTATTTATTCAGTTACTGAGCATCTTGGTTCAAGTAGATAGCACAAGGATATAAAGCCTGGGGGTTTGCGATTTGTTATTTTATTTGGATCCTCATTAGCTGTTCTAAAAGCAGCGGATACTTTTCCTGGGGTCCACACAACACATAAAACATGACACAATAGACAACATCAATAGACAAGAAGAGCTCAAGGACAGAGCTACATTAATCTAAAAGAAGAGTGTAGAAATGATAAAGGTCCTGTAATCACAAAATACTAAGACAGAGAGACCTATAATATATGCCTACATTCAGTCATATACAGTATATCAATTTCATTATTGCATACAGTACCAGTCAAAAGTTTAGACACCTATTCATTTCAGGGTTTTTCTTTATTTTTTAAATATTTTCTACATTGTAGAATAACAGTGAAGACATCAACATTTTGAAATAACACAAACAGTATGGAATCATGTACTAACCAAAAAAGTCTAAATATACTTGAGATTTGAGATTCTTTAAAGTAGCCACCCTTCGCCTTGATGACAGCTTTGCACACTCTTAGCATTCTCTCAACCAGCTGCATGAGGTAGTCAGCTGGAATGCATTTAAATTAACAGGTGTGCTGTCGTGGTGATTTCCTGTATTACTAAACATTGAGATGGCAAACCACACACAAGTCAGAGTTATATTATAGTCCATCTTTAATTCTATGAGTTTCACCTTAGCCCTTTTTGACTCTCAGATCAATTCAGTGTCTATAAAATAATTATCTGGGAGTGCTTACAAAACAGTTCTTAGTGTCATTTATAGCCAAGACACACCAATCTCAACTCACATGACGAAACCCAGATCTCAGGAACAGTTCACAAAGAACCTTTTACTTGAAAGAGGAGTATCCAATAGCTAGCTAGCATTAGCTATAAATTATCGTTCAGTTTGGTCTCCTAAAAGAAGTTATTATCTCGTTCATGGTACAACATAGTACCAAACCATTACCTCATCCAATGGCATATATCAATTGTCAATTCTAGATACTCCCATCTCAAATACACCCCCCCCCCCCCCTGGACAAGATCAGAAAAGACAGTGAGCCTCTTAGGTCATGTACTAGATCAAGATAAAGGCAACCTCAGAGGGGACGTACCAGACACTGCCATACTCCTCCCCCCAATGGGAAAAGTAGGGAGTGACTGGTGTACAGACATTGTGGAGCCCTTCACATGGTTTGACAGATACATTGACATATGAAGACAAGCCTGACATCTCCCCTCTCTGGGCCCCAAGTGACTAAGCCCTAGCAGAGAAGGGATAACTGCAAACTGCCAACAGTATTATTCAAAAGAAGACATGCCAATGACAAATATCTCACATAAGCATTATTATGTAAATTAAACATCCTATTTATCAATGTTACCTAACTAATTCTGATTCAGCCACGACAGTGCCTTGTTAAAAGTTAATTTGGGGAATTTCTTTCCTTCTTAATGCATTTGAGCCTGTCAGTTGTGTTGTGACAAGGTAGGGGAGGTATACAGAAGATAGTCCTATTTGGAAAAAGACCAAGTGGAAAAAGTCCATATTATGGCAAGAATAGCTCCAATAATAATAAGAGAATTGCTTGGGCCAAGAAACACGATCAATGGGCATTAGACCGGTTGAAATCTGCCCTTGGTCTGACGAGTCCAAATGTGAGATTTTTGGTTCTAACCGCTGTGTCTTTGTGAGACGCAGAGTAGGTTAACGGATGATCTCCACATGTGTGATTCCCAACTTGAAAGATGGAGGAGGACGTGTGATGGTGTGGGGGTGCTTTGCTTCTGACACTGTCTGTGATTTATTTAGAATTCAAGGCACACTTAACCAGCATGGCAACCCCAGCAATCTGCAGAGATACACCTTCCCATCTGGTTTGCTCTTAGTGGGAATTTGATTTTCAACAGGACAACAATCCAAAATACACCTCCAGGCTGTGTAAGGGCTATTTTAGCTAGGAGAGTGATGGAGTGCTGCATCAGATGACCTGGCCTCCACAATCACCCAACCTCAACCCAATTGACATGGTTTGGGATGAGTTGGACCGTAGGGTGAAGGAAAAGCAGCCAACAAGTACTCAGCTTATGTGGGAACTCCTTCAAGACTGTTGGAAAAGCATTCCAGGTGAAGCTGGTTGCGGGAATTCCAAGAGTGTGCAAAGCTGTCATTAAGGCAAATGGTGGCTACTTTGAATAATATCACATATAACATTGTTTAACACTTTTTTGGTTACTATATGATTCCATATATGTTATTTCATAGTTATAATGTCATCACAATTATTATACAATGTAGAAAATAGCTAAAATAAAGAAAAACCCTTGAATGAGTAGGTGTGTCCAAACTTTTAACTGGTACTTTACATACATATCAATTGACATAGGCTATACATACAAGTTATTTAGGTCAGATAGCGGAGGGGCATCCTGCCGTGAAGTGTTGTTTAAAAAGAAAAGTTTGCAAATCCGACTGTTTGCTTGTGTAATTGGAAATGGGAGTTCCATGTAACCACGACTCTATGAAATTCTGTGTGTTGCCTTAAATTTGTTTTGGACTTGATGACTGTGAAAACACCCCTGGTGGTATGTCAGTTCAGTCACATCATTTCTACATGTCCAACATGTGTGCTAATCAGATGTGCAGCCTGGCGTATTTTCCACTCCCTTTGCCTCATTTTTCTCAACAAAACAGTTTTTGAATTCCTTATCTATCCAGGGGTCTTAACAGTTAACAGTCACCCTACAAACAGTAATGAGTCATTAGCACGTTCCTGGGACGTCACAAAATGGTCACCTAAAGTCGTCAGAACGTTGCCATGGTCCCCTGGATGTTTTTGTCTAGATCCCATTTTGTCCCAGGGACATCACCTGGTGGTCAGAAAGATATTTTCCAGGTTGGGGCATATTGAAAAGGCAGTATCAAGTGATTACATCAAATGTTGTTGTTGATAAAAGAGTGTACCACTTACCTTAAAACCCACATACCATTACTTTACGTATAATGGTTTGGGACACCTGGGACCATTAGGTGACAAAAACCTCCAGGGGACCATTACACAATATGCCAAGAATGCTCAGGAGACCTTCGGGGGACCATGACACAAAGTCCAAAGAACATCGTAAAAACATATTGGGGGATGTCCCCGGGACAACCGGGAACTGACAAAACAGCAAGAATGTTCAAGGGACCATCACACATCGTCCAAATGAATGTCTTAAAAAGGTCCCCGGGACAAACAGGGAACTATAAAAAGGTCCCCCAGAGAATGTTCCCTTCGCACCATCACGTGGGACCATCACGTGACATCTGAAAGACTAGTAAAATTAAAGTCTTGAGAACGTCCTAATAAGGTCCTGACATGGTCCTGACAGGGAACTAGACAAAGGTCCCCCAGGGAACATTCCCTTGGGACCATCAAGCAACGTTCTTAGAATGTTTAAGAACGTCAATGGGATGACGTCGCACTAAAACCATTAAGGGACCTTATAGAAACATCACCGAAAGTCCTCAGGACTTTGTCTGAAAATCTTATACACTATTTTAGGCACAGCCTTTGAAACACTGGCTTTTCTAGATATAGCCACTATATTATGATCACTACATACAATGGGTGTGAACACAGCTTGAGAACAAAGTTATACAGCGTTTCTAAGGTTCATAGGTTCATTTTACACTGTTACACTGTTAAAGTTTTTCAAAATGTACACTGTTACAACAGACAATGTTAGCATTAGTAAACAATACAGTATATTTAGTGATGTGATTTTGAGTCTTTCTTTCTTCCTCTAGGTCGCTTGGACTTCATCCCCCAGTGCAGTGGCCACGGCAGCTTCAACATGGAACTGTGTGGCTGTGTGTGTGAGTACAGCTGGACGGGCAAGAACTGCTCTGAGCCACGCTGCCCAGACGACTGCTCTGGACAGGGAGAGTGTATGGAGGGCGAGTGTGTCTGTGACCGCGACTTCGGAGGGGACAACTGCTCGGAGCCCCGCTGCCCTGCGGACTGCTCTGGTCGAGGGCTGTGCATGGACGGGGAGTGTATATGTGAGGAGAATTTCACTGGAGAGGACTGTACGCTTGGTCGCTGCCTCAATGACTGCTCTGACCAGGGCCTGTGCACCAATGGGACCTGCCAGTGTCGCCCGGGATATGTGGGAGAAGACTGCTCTCTGGCCTACTGCGCCAACAACTGTAGTCAGAAGGGCATCTGTAAGGAGGGCTTCTGTGCCTGCCAAGAGGGCTTCGCTGGAGACGACTGCTCTTTAGGTGAGAGAAAGGGAACAACAGGAAAACACAGTAGCTCCTCTGAGAGGATTATTTACCTTTATACTTTTTGCCATTGTTGTTTCGTAGGTTGGATATATGGGTGGATATTTGGTTATATGAGACAAGCATTAGCCTAATATGCTGACTAGAACGGGCACACGCGTGAGTCCGCTTGCATGTTGATTTTGTCTATCCACACCAGACACGATCAGGACACGCATGTTGAAATATCAAAACAAACTCTGAATCATCTATATTAATTTGGTGACAGGTCGAATATTCACAGAGGTTATGGTAAGAAGTTGTCTCAGTCTGCATTTGGTTCTTTGGGGATATCTAAGCCTGCGTATCTGCCAAATATTTCCAAGAATTATGTTTTTACAGATAATAGCAATATTCTCCATGCAATAGCAGCTGAATCGACAGATCTTGCCCTACAAAACAGTAGTCAAACACCTCTTGCAGCCCCTCTGTATTTCAAATAGTAGCTATAAAATTGGTGATGGCTTGCTGTGTAACAGCATTCATTTGTCAAAAGTCACATTAACTGAAGCTGAGGCAATATCTGAATCACACTAGCCTGGATTCACAGCTAATTCTCAGGAAAAGGCTGCTGATTCACACTGGCGTAACGCAGTTTCTCCCACCCTTCCCCATATCCCGGTGTGCCAGTACTGATTCCTCCTTTTGCTATAGACATCTGTCATCTCACAAGTGAAACGAAAAAGAGCCTATACTACCTATACTCTCCCTCATTTTCAGCAGAACCTGCTGGAGCTAAAATTGCTTATTTCTTTGCAATTAGAGATAAAATAGCAGAGGCGCGTGTGGGAGAGGTTGCGGAATGCAAAAAGAGGCCATTCAATTACCAGCGCTTTTTCACGACTCATAGGTTGGCCTGCATTGTAAGTGTTTCATATTATCAAAGTAGAAAAATCAGGATATGGTTTTGTAGCCCCATTTTCTCTTACTATGAAAATAATGAGACGATGGAATTTAAATTAGGCATTTGGCGATGTGAAAATGTAAAAACAAAGCAGCTGCATTCACATGATGAGTTTACCTATCATAGAATGCTAATTGCCTTAACATCACTATCATTCAAAATTCTAGTCATTATGACTCCACCACTTTGCTAAAATGTCTCACATTGGAAATGATTATGCATGACTAAAAGGTTTTCACAGTTGTTTTTAACCCCCCAAAAGAAATGTACTGTTGAAGTCGAAAGTTTACATAAACAAGGTTTAATGACTCCAACCTAAGTGGTTCAGCCACTCCACAAATTTCTTGTTAACAAACTATAGTTTTGGCAAGTCGGTCAGGACATCTACTTTGTGCGTGAAAAGTAATTTTTCAAACTTACTTACTGCTTACAGACAGATTATTTAACTAATATAATTCACTGTATCACAAATCCAGTGGGTCAAAAGTTTACATACACTAAGTTGACTGTGCCTTCAAACAGCTTGGAAAATTCCAGAAAATTATGTCATGGCTTTAGAAGCTTCTGGCTAATTTACATAATTTGAGTCAATTGGATGTGTACCTGTGGATGTATTTCAAGGCCTACCTTCAAACTAGTGCCTCTTTGCTTGACATCATAGGAAAATCAAAAGAAATCAGCCAAGACCTCAGAACAAAAATTATAGACCTCCACAAGTCTGGTTCATTCTTGGGAGCCATTTCCAAACACCTGAAGGTACCACGTTCATCTGTACAAACAATAGTACGCAAGTACAAACACCATGGGACCACGCAGCCGTCATACCGCTCAGGAAGGAGACGCGTTCTGTCTCCTAGAGATGAACATACTTTGGTGCAAAAAGTGGAAATCAATCCGAAAACAACAGCAAAGGACCTTGTGAAGATGCTGGAGGAAACAGGTACAAAGTATATCCACAGTAAAACGAGTCCTATATCGACATAACCTGAAAGGCCGCTCAGCAAGGAAGAAGCCACTGCTCCAAAACCACCATAAAAAAGCCAGACTATGGTTTGCAACTGCACATGGGGACAAAAGATCCAACTTTTTGTAGAAATTTCCTCTGGTCTAATGAAACAAAAATAGAACTGTTTGGCCATAATGACCATTGTTATTTTTGTAGGAAAAAGGGGGAGGCTTGCAAGCCGAAGAACATCATCCCAACCGTGAAGCACGGGGGTGTCAACATCATGATGTCGGGGTGCTTTGCTGCAGGAGGGACTGGTGCACTTCACAAAATAGATGGTATCATTAGGTAGGAAAATGATGGGGATATATTGAAGCTACATTTCAAGACATCAGTCAGGAAGTTAAAGATTGGTCACAAATGGGTCTTTCAAATGGACAATGACCCTAAGCATACTTCCAAAGTTGTGGCAAAATGGCTTAAGGACAACAAAGTCAAGGTATTGGAGTGGCCATCACAAGCTCTGACCTCAATCCTATAGAAAATGTGTGAGATGAACTGAAAAAGCATGTGCGAACAAGGAGGCCTACAAATCCGACTCAGTTATACCAGCTCTGTCAGGAGGAATGGGCCAAAATTCACCCAACTTATTGTGGGAAGCTTGTGGAAGGGTAACTGAAACGTTTGACCCAAGTTAAACAATTTAAAGGCAATGCTACCAAATACTGATTGAGTGTATGTAAACTTCTGACCCACTGGGAATGTGATGAAAGAAATAAAAGCTGAAATAAATCATTCTCTCTACTATTATTCTGAAATGTCTCATTCTTAAAATAAAGTGGTGATCCTAACTGACCTAAGACATGGAATTTTTATTAGGATTAAATGTCAGGAATTGTTAAGAACTGAGTTTAAATGTATTTGGCTAAAGTGTATGTAAACTTCCGACTTCAACTGTTCCTAATGCAAATGGTTTTGCAGTTTGTGCCAGAGAAATACTGTACAGGAGCTCTCACTAGTAGTCAGGTGGTTGCATGTGAGCCTGTCAATCCTGTCACCTCCTCTTGTTAACAGAGTTGTTCACTGACTGACAGACATTTTCAGCCAGAGAGAACACATCAATGACCTTGCCTTTCCAGAATGCCCCACAGAAATAGAACCAACAATTTTGACTTCAAACATTCTTTGACAAAACCTACACTTTCAACTTTCATACAGTAGCTCAGCTGCATTAAATAGACAATTGATTTTTCTACTCAGTCTTCATGACACCTGCATTTTGTATCACCCTTTTCCATTATTGCTCAACTGAACTGAGTGATGGAAGAGAATATGAATTTGGAATCGATAGCTCAATCCACCAGAGGTAGAAGTAGCTTTGCTTACCCTCCTCGGGAGACACACGTCTTCACTGTGTCCTCATTAATGTATTCACTCCAAAAAGCATAGCTAACTTCAATGTTGTGTCATTTTTAGGATAACCTCATTACAGCAGTTTAAACAATGCAAATATCTTCCATAATGTTGTGTAATTCAATGACCTTTGGCCTATTTAGAATTTCTGATAAACAGTCCCAAAACACTAAACTCTAATTACGCTTTCATAAGTCATTCGCTGCCCTGTAAAAAGAAGATCAGTCAAACAGCGAGTCTGTTTGCTGTGGGCAATAATAAGTGAAATGGATGGAAACGGAAAACAGTGGTGTGATGTGGTACTCAGCTGTGCTGTGGGGCATTGGCCTCATCATGCCAGAGTCCTGACCCTCCTGACCCTCAGTGTAGCGCAGTGTAGCGGTACAATGGTTCATTCCCCTCCTCCCTCTGCTGACCCATCCAAATCAAATCAAATCAAATTGTATTTGTCACATGCAGTGAATACAACAGGTGTAGACTTTACTGTGAAATGCTTACTTGCGAGCCCTTTCCCAACAATGTAGAGTTAAAAAGGTAGAACATTTTGCTAAATAAAAAAAGGAAATAGTAACACAATAAAATAACAATAAAGAGGCTATATACAAGGAGTTCTAATACCTCGTCAATATGCAGGGGTACGAGGTAGTTAAGGTAATTGAGGTAATATATCCATGTAGGTAGGGGTAAAAGTGACTAGGCAATCAGGATAGATAAAAAACAGAGTAGCAGCAGCGTGGGTGAAGAGTGTGAAAGAGTGTGAAACTGTGTGTGTGCGCGCCTGCGTGTGTGTGTGGGGCGTTAATATATATGTGTGTGTGTATGTGTATGTGTTTGGTGTGTGTGAGTATATGTAGTGTTTGTATGTGTGTTTTGGAGTATCAGTGTAGTATGTGTAAGTGGGTGGGTAGAGTCCAGTGAGTGTGCATAGAGCCAGTGCATGGGGGTCAATGCAAATTGTCCCGATAGCCATTTGTTTAACTGTTTAGCAGTCTTGTGGCTTGGGGGGTAAAAGCTGTTCTCTGTGATTAATGAGAGGCAGCTATACTGTAGGCTTAGTACTGGAGGGAGGGTCTGGCCTGTCTCAAAGACTGTGTCATAGTATTCATAGCTGATTTTGAAAATGCCTTTGAGAAAGTATGACTAGAATTTATATAAAAATGCCTAATTTTGGAGAATAGTAACCCAGTTGTAAAATAGTAAATAATGACTACTTCTCAGACAGTACTGTCAAGGGGAGTGAAGCAAGGTTGTCCACTGTCAGCATATCTATTTATTATGGCCATCAAGGTGTTATCTATTCAAATTTTATCCAACAATAATATCAAGAGGTTAGAAATACAGGGCTTAAAAACAAAAGGTTGTCATTGTACACTGACTACATGTTTTCTTTTTCATTCGCAATTTGGGTCCCTGCACAGCCTCATAGAGGATCTAGATAATTGATCTAACCTCTCTGGATAACAACCTAACTATGATAAGTGTACCATATTACGTATTGGATCGATACTGTGTAGTTTATCAATAAAATGGTCTGATGGTGAAGTGGACATACTCAGTATTAATTTCCAGAAAGAAAGAAACAATCTCACTACTATACATTTCAATAGAAAGTTAGAACTTGTTGCCATGGAAAAGTAAAAACCTGTCTATTTGTGGAAAAATCACCCTTATTAATTTAGTCATATCCCATTTTACCTATTTACTTATGGCTCGGCCTTAAATTATATGTGCAAAAAATATGAAATACTCTCCAGAATATACAGTGCATTCGGAAAGTTTTCAGACCCCTTGACTTTTTTCACATTTTGTTATCTTACAGCCTTATTATGAAACATATTAAATCTACACACAATACCTCATAATTACAAAGCAAAAAGAGGTATTTAGAATTCTTTGCATATGTAGAAACAGAAATATCACATTTACAGAAGTATTCAGACCCTTTACTCAGTATTTTGTTGAAGCACCTTTGGCAGCACTGGGAGAGCATCCTGACCAGTTGCATCACCACCTGGTATGGAAACTGCTCGGCATCCGACCATAAGGCACTACAGACGGTAGTGCGTACGGCCCAATACATCACTGGGGCCAAGCTTCCTGCCATCCAGGACCTATATACTAGGCGGTGTCAAAGGAAAGACCAAAAAAATGTCAAAGACTCCAGTCACCCAAGTCATAAATTATTTTCTCTGCTGCCGCATGGCAAGCGGTGCCAAAGTCTAAGTCCAAAAGGCTCCTAAACAGCTTCTACCCCCCTTCTGAACAATTAATCAAATGGCCACCCAGACTATTTACATTGACACTGTGTTTTTACACTGCTGCTACTCGCTGTTGATTATCTATGCATAGTCACTTTACCCATGCCTACATGTACAAATTACCTCGACTAACCTGTACCCCCGCATATTGACTCGGTACAGCTACATATATATATATAGCCTTGTTATTGTTATTTTATTGTGTTACTTAAAAAAAAAAAAACTTTATTTATATATACATATATTACAAAATTACAGCACAGTTGAAAAATATATGGCATTTAGTAATCACTGGATGGTTTTCAGAACTAGATGGAAGGGGCTGAGTGTAGCTGAAGGGTGGGACTAAAAAGAAGGAAAAAAAGTAGTATATATGTATAGTATGTATACGCTGGAAGTAGAAGCCTAAGTATTGTCCATTAGTTTACTCCAATTAATTGAGGGGTATTAGGGTTAGGAAAATATATAAATACAGATATATATGTATATGGGCGATTGTAAATTACATTCATAGAACCCACAATCTGTCGGCAAAATTAAAGCTGATCTACCCCCTAAAAAAAATGTCAAATACAATAGTAAGACTGCATCTCAAATGGCATCCTATTCCCTTTATAGTTCACTACTTTTAACCAGAGCTCTATGGGACTTGGTCAAAAAGCAGTGCATTACAATTGACAATAAGGTGCCATTTGGGATGTACCCAAAGCTCTTCAGAAGAAACGTTGCTCTAAGCATGGAGACTCTCTTCATTCTGTTAGAAGGCTTAGTTAAAGTGCTCACTCCCTATACCCCATATCAATCACCTTACTACTGGTTCACTTTCTTGTGTCTTACTTAAGACTGAATCTGGTCCATGCGATAAATCTTCCTAAGTGATGCCGCAGGACTTCTCCTCCTCACTCCAGGGTCAGTCTCGAGGAGGAGGCATGCTCGGCTCCATCTGTCGTGTGCGTGTGGAAGTAACTCAAACTCTTTCTTGAGTCCCTCAACGGCTCCCCTAGGAGGGCTTAATGCTCCACCACCACCACCACTGAGCCCAATCTACAGAGGAAAGTCCCACACCACTAGTTGTCTTCAGGACAAGATCTGTTACTCACTCTCTCTGATTGAGCTGTAAACTTACACACTCCTGTTTATGCAGGGCTTCATTTGCATTCTACACTCAAACCCTCTCAGGCTTATGGCATGGCTCTGTCCCAGTTGCCCCCAAGAATATCAATCCCTTCCACGAATCCACTCTCATATACAAGCTTAGTTGTGGTAGTGGCACCACTGGGGTATTGTAAGTTAAAATGTTGCATCTGCATTTTGGGTCACTTTGGGTGATTTCAACACACATTTGGCAGTCAAGTGCACATCAGAATGTGTTGTTTATACAGTACATGTGGGTCAAGTGGGACCTAAGAGAAAATAAGTAAGTCAGTCTTCACCTGCTACAGTAGGTGCAATATAATGCATGGAAGTTCAAGTTTGCAAGGTTTTGATTTCATACTATGCACACAACATTTCATCTACAGTGGCTCCGGATCTGAACCTGCGTGTGCGGGGAGTGACAGAGCGTACTATTGACCTGGAGTGGGAGGGGTCGGTGTTGATGACAGACTACCTAGTCACCTACGTGGCCACCAGCCCAGGTGGGGTCCAGCTGGAGATCAGGGTCCCTGGGAACACCACCACCTGCAGTATTCCAGACCTGGAGCCTGGCATCGAGTACAATATCAACGTCTACGCTGTGCTCAACAACATCATCAGTGTTCCTGCCAATGCTCAGGTGTCAACCTGTGAGTACAACAGGCAGCCATTTTCTATTTCTATTTTATTTGGGACCTCTGCTTAAGTCCTCCACAAGGTCCATTTTTTTCTGCTTAGGTTTCCTTTCAGGTGTCAACCTGAGTACTACAACATACAGACAACCACTTTCAACTTATCACACTTCTTCTTTTACAGGAAAGTGGTCTTAGAAGGTTTATTGTACCATCACAGACCGGGGAGCGATTTTTGATTTGAGTTGATTTATTAGGATCCCCATTAGCCAACACCAAGGTCAGAACACTTGAAACTTTTGTACTATGGACACTATGGAAAAAAAAAGCTACTTGCCAGAATTGAATCATGTCACGTAAATATTACCTACAAACAAAACAACCATTGTTATACTGTATACACTAGGCAACTTGTCCTCACCATTGAAATCTGGGCACTTAGGTTTTCCACAACAACAACGCAAAAACTCACACGTACTTTCACAGACAAGTTTTGAGAAAAGTCCTGGAAGGAGGAGGCCCATCTTTGCCAACAGGATGTGATTAGACTCTTGCCACCTGCTGGGTATAAATGCCAGATTGGCAAATTGCTGCAGGCTCTCAGTTTCCAGTCAATATTTCTCAGACATATGCAGAACTCTCACTCAGGCCCAGAATAGAACATGTTTATACAGTAAACATTCAATTATCTGTCACGGACTGATTGGGCCTTTGCTAAAAAATTACAACTCTCATCAGCAGGCAACACTCCTGGTTCTGATATTATCACTAATTTTGAAATGATCAAGTAAATAGAGACAGGAGTATGTTCATGCAATTATGCTCAAGTTTTTTCTCTCTCTCCCTATAATATAATTATTAAGCTTTGAATAGTTAATTTTTTTCAAAGTTATTTTATGTTTCATATGACTGATCTGGACATGTTGTGTTTTCATTATGTGTTTATACCTCAAAGATGACCTAATGAAGAAACATTTTATATAGGGACCATGTAAACAATTACTGTACTAAACCGTTTGTTCAAAAGTAATGGATGTGCACCTGCTGCCTGGCCTGTTGTAGTCCACTAAGAAAGAAACTCCCTTTCCCCCTGCCCCTACGCATGGAAAGCTCTGTAGTAAAAAGGGAGATTTATTGAGCATACAGAAGATGGAGGCCTATAATACAGCTCTCCTTGCCTCAAAGATCTCTCAAATCCAGACGGTTTAGTCTTCAAATCCATCACAGAGACGGCCGTGGAGGTGCAGTGGCAACCGTTCTACTACTCGTTTGATGGCTGGGAAATAAGCTTCATTCCAAAGGTAAGGTTTCACCAACAGAGAGGAGAGATATTTATTCAATACTGGCCACATCGTTAAACATTTGAATGAATGAATGTTGTTACAGTGTAGACATATTGTTACATACATTTGTTACATTTAACAGATGCCCTTATCCAGAGTGACTTACAGGAACAATTGGCTACCTGCCACCCTATCTCTAGGATCCCCGACCATGCAGATAATCTTTCTGCCTAGGGATTGGTGGAAAACTGGTTTGAATTTGAACAAAACAGAAGTTTGTAGAAAACATTCATCAAAACCATAGAAATGTTGACATCAACCTTACCTACGGTATTTCTGCAAGAAAAATGTATTCAAGAACAGCTTCCCCATAGAGATGAAAGAATTCAGGTTTGGCGATGTTCTGGGAAGAGCAGTGTGGCACTGTACACAGCAGTGTGGCACTGTACACAGCAGTGTGGCACTGTACACAGCAGTGTGCTGAACAACAACAACAACAAACACACAGTACAATAAAACCTGTCATTTTCAACTCAGTCTGCTTACATCTCAGGAGAGTTCCTTTTGAAATAGCAACATTATATTACTATATTTATTACTACAACATTATATTGCAACATTATATTATATTTTTGATTTGATCCATGGTTAGATTTTTACTCTTGGGATGGTAGAAATAGTGGAACATTTGGGGAGGGGATAGATTTTTTACCCTTCAACTTAAAGTACCAAATTAGATGATGGATTGCCCAAGGCTTATTGACGATTAGGTGGATCAGCAAGCAGGAGACATTTTCAAACCCATAGCCATATTAGCCACAGGTTCAAAGTTAGGAGAGCTTTCCCTTTAATTCCCTCTATAAACACCAGGTACTCGTATCCTCAGTCCCTCTCTCTATAATTGACTTTCTCCTTTAGGTGTTCCTAGCTAGGAGGATAGAAGTTTGGCTGGGCTCAAGGACTTAAAGCTGGGGCTTTTAGATGAAAAGCATAAATGCCATGGAAACAAACTCGGGAAAGCTCTTTTGGAGGTGACAGACTATGAATACAAAGCGACATGGGAGTATTTGGGTCACAGTGCACTTTAATCTACATCATTGGGTGTGAGGCTGCCTACTACAGTAGACTCTGCTAGCTAGCTCCTTCTCCATAAGGGGTCTGAGTTCAAACTCAACGTCGTCACTTAGAAATCACATTAGAAGTCAGAGTCTCAACCCCTCTGGATTTAATCCAAAAGAAAAGATTAACAATAACGTAATGGATGTGAGCATAAAAGTGGCGGCTGGGGACAAACAAGAGTTCACAGTGCCAAAAGCACAAAGAGATGAGAGCTCGCCCACTGAGTCACCCCACACCAACAGCCGTTATCTGAGACAAAGTGACCCTGGAATTAATATATTCACAGTTTTTTTTACCTAATATTATCATACCAATGCTTTATTTTTTACCTTTATTTTACCAGGCAAGTCAGTTAAGAACAAATTCTTGTTTTCAATGACGGCCTAGGAACAGTGGGTTAACTTCCTGTTCAGGGGCAGAACAACAGATTCGTACCTTGTCAGCTCGGGGATTTGAACTTGCAACCTTCCGGTTACTAGTCCAATGCTCTAACCAGCAGATAGCCTAGCTGTTCAACCGTTGGGCCAGTAACCGAAAAATCAACACATTGCACTGCACCTATCAATCATCATCCTGTCAATCAAACATTGCGCACATCGCCCTTTTTACTAAGTCATTTAGCACAGAACTCTTAACAAGACCTGGAGATTAACCACCAAAAGAACAACCAACGCAAGCAGAATTTATCATAAAGCCAATCACAATATCATATTTATAGATGCCATAACTTGGTGCCCGTCAGAGCAGTAAGGGTTGAGTTTTATTCAGATCCTTCCTCTGCATAAACATCTGTCTGGGGGAGTAGCTCACATGGAACCATGCATCACTCCTCCATCAACAGCAGGTGGGATTGTTAACCTGTGTATGTATGAGAGGACCAGGGCCAGATTACCGAACAGGCACGCAGGGCACCTTTTGTGGGGGAGGTTGGGGCTCCCCCTGGAGAATGGGGGCTCTCAGATAGCATATGATAGAAAAATGTGTAGAACTGCAGTAAATTGTATTTAAAACTGTCAGTGCCCCAAATGCAGTAGTCTGTCCCAGGAGAGGAGCCCAAGTGAAGCCTGAAAGTGTGTCCCAAATTGCACCCTGTTCCCTTTCTAGTGCAGACATTTTTACCAGAGCCTTATTGACCCTGGTCAAAAGTAGTGGACTATATAGGGAATAGGGTTCCATTTGGAAACCATACTGTATATAACAAGAGGAGCCCAAGTGAAGCCAGAGGGTTCTGCCTGTCTGTGTTCTCTGACAGGACAATGATGGAGGGATGACAGCCCAGCTGCCCAGCACCATTACTTCATTCCACCAGACAGGTCTGAGACCAGGGGAGGAGTACACCGTCAACCTGGTAGCTCTCAGGGACCAGGGCCGCAGCCAGCCCGTATCCGCCATCGTCACCACATGTATGTATGGTTTCGTCGGTGATCCCATAAACCTCACAAAGCCATCATTATCAAACTTCTATCTATCTACTATTATACATAAACATTTGGTTGTATAAATATCCTTACTTGTGGGTGTTTGAGTGCTTAGACCTGTGGACGTCTCATTGTATGGCATCCACATTAGGAAGTCCCATAGGCTAAACCCTGTGACACTGAAAATTAGTCTCTTTGCCTCTCATATGTTGTCTCTATATGTTCCGGTATCCCCACCCCATACCCTGTTCTCACCATGTGACAGTCTTTAGGCTAATCCGTGTAGCTGAGACAAAGACCACTCAAGATGGGGGAACTCACACATACAAATCTCACACACACCACATGCATCACACAGCTGAGACTAACTGAAAATGTCACCTTGACGAATGGCTTGGTCTGCCAGCAATTATGCACTTTATGTAAACTTCACCCAGGAATTCCTCAGAGTGACACTTCCAGACAGTAGGAATAGATTCAATTGAACGTTTCCATAACAATTCAAAATATGTGTCCGCAGTGAAAACTCCATTCATTTTCCAACCCTGGCCCACTGTCAGTTGTAATTAAGTAGGCATTCATAATTCATGAGCATTCACACATTTTTCAACATATCCACCCGCAGATACCTTATTGGATAAATAAAGACACATTTGAAGTCACTCAATTATTTCTGGGTGTAAAGATTTAGCCATCCTTCTTCGAGGAAAGAAAAAAAAGAAAACAATATCAAACTTCTGGTGAGGGAATGAGGGAATTCATTCTTGGCCAAGAATCTTGAAACCCCTTGTGCAATCTTCAAGGAAACATCATACGCTCTTTTCTGTCAGGTTTGCTGCAGGAAGAGTTTCGAGGTCAGGTACAGTAGGTGTTCCAGGTGTTAATGTTTGGGTCAGAAGCATGGGAGAGGTTTAGCTTCGTTACAAGGTCTGTTGAAGCAGCAGATGTTCCCTGCTGCAGCCTCAGTGAGAAACAAGTTAATTATATGGAAAGCCAATTAGCACACTCTGAGAGACATGTGACTAATCAGACATGTGACTAATCCCCACTCTGACATTGTTCCCTCCCAGAATGACAATGCTATGAAATAAGTGTTCTGTTCAGTAGATCTACACTGCAGCAAATGTTCCTCCACCTCCAATAATGTTTTTTTTTAATGCTGATATAGCCAACAGCATAATGTGTTTTTTCCCCCAGACGTAATCTAATTATTGTTGGACCCACACAATTGACATGGGGACAATATGATTATTGGGTGTATTTTCAGTACCTATTTCTATAACGCCCCAAGTCTCTTGTGTTGTTTTACATGGTCAGCAATTAATTAACTGCATTCACTGCCAACACCTTCATTTTACCTTTCTAAATGTGATTCAAATTTCAGAAAGGCACTCACATGGTATATCTGGTATGTCTTCTTGCAGGTGCATAGGAACAAAGCGATAATTTCAAAGAAAAGTGAAAACTGCTCTTCCTAGTATCACTTTCTTTTAAGCTTACATTTCTAAATGTGCAAATCCGTGTTTTTGTATCAATTCTGGTGCTGTTTGGTACACAACTAGACATGACTACCTCATGTCATGTTAGTATGAATTGTACATACAGTACCAATCAAAAGTTTGGACACACCTACTCATTCAAGGGTTTTTCTTTATTTTAACTATTTTCTACCTTGTAGAAAAATTGTGAAAACATCAAAACTATGAAGTAACACATATGGAATCATGTGGTAAACCAAAAAGTGTTTTCAAATCAAAATATATTTCATATTTGACATTCTTCAAAGTAGCCACCCTTTGCCTTGATGACAGCTTTGCACACTCTTGGCATTCTCTCAACCAGCTTCACCAGGAATGCTTTTCAAACAGTCTTGAAGGAGTTCCCACATCTGCTGAGCATTTGTTGGGTGCTTTTCCTTCACTCTGCAGTCCAACTCATCCCAAACCATCTCAATTGGGTTGAGGTCGGGTGATTGTGGAGGCCAGGTCATCTGATGGAGCACTTCATCACTCTCCTTCCTGGTCAAATAGCCTTTACACAGCCTGGAGGTGTGTTGGGTTATTGTCATGTTGAAAAACAAATGATAGTCCCACTAAGCGCAAACCAGATGGGATGGGGTATCGCTGCAGAATGCTGTGGTAGACACGCTGGTTAAGTGTGCCTTGAATTATAAATCAATCACAGACAGTACCACCAGCAAGCACCCCCATACCATCACACCTCAACCTCCACCATGCTTCACGGAGGGAACCACACGTGCAGAAATCCTCCGTTCACCTACTCTGCGTCTCACAAAGACACAGCGGTTGGAACCAAAAATCTCAAATTTGGACTCATCAGACCAACGATAGATTTCCACCGGTCTAATGTCCATTGATCATATTTCTTGGCCCAATCAAGTCTCTTATTCTTATTGGTGTTCTTTAGTAGTGGTTTCTTTGCAGCAATTTGACCATGAAGGCCTGATTCACGCTGTCTCCTTTGAACAGTTGATGTTGAGATGTGTCTGTTACTTGAACTCTGTGAAGCATTTATTTGGGCTGCAATTTCTGAGACTGGTAACTCTAATGAACTTATCCTCTGCAGCAGTGGTAACTCTGGGTCTTCCTTTCCTGTGATGGTCCTCATGAGAGACAGTTTCATCATAGCACTTGATGGTTTTTGCGACTGCACTTGAAGAAACTTTAAAAGCTCTTGACATTTTCCGGATTGACTGATCTTCATGTCTTAATGTAATGATGGACTGTCGTTTCTCTTTGCTTATTTGAGCTGTTGTTGCCATAATATGGACCTGGTCTTTTACCAAATAGTGCTACCTTCTGTATACCACCCCTACCTTGTCATGATACAACTGATTGGCTCAAACACATTAAGAAGGAAAGAGAAATCACAAATTAACGTTTAACAAGGCATACCTGTTAATTGAAATGCATTCCAGGTGACTACCTCATGAAGCTGGTTGAGAGAATGCCAAGAGTGTGCAATGCTGTCATCAAGGCAAATGGTGGCTACTTTGAAGAATCTCAAACATAAAATCTATTTTGATTTGTTTAATACTTTTTGGTTTTCTACATTATTCCATGTGTTAATCCGAAGTGTTCATGTCTTCACTATTATTATTATTCAATGTAGAAAATCATAAAAATAAAGAAAAACCCTGAAATGAATAGGTGTCCAAACTTCTGACTGGTACTGTATGCTAACTACCCATATGGATCTCTTGATCATGAGCCCTGTCTCCATATTTATCTATGCTATCCCTTACAGTGATTGATGGGCCGACTCAGCTGATAGTGCGTGACGTCTCGGACACAGTGGCCTTCGTGGAGTGGACCAATCCCAAGGCTAAGATCGACCAGATAGTACTGCGTTATGGCCTGGTGGGGGGGGGCGGGCCTAAGACCACCTTCCGTCTGCAGCCCACCCTCAGCCAGTACTCCCTGCAGGTGCTGAGACCAGGCTCGCGTTACGAGGTGTCCATCAGTGGTGTTCGCAAGGGCAATGAGAGTGGAACCATCTCCACAGAATTCAGTACCGGTGAGGACCGTCAAAAACAGCTGGACCATACAACAGCTGCTCATTGTGCATGCCATGTTTGATGGATTAAGTGTATTTCATATGAACACAAACAGCACTTTATACATAACTCTACATTCTTCAAATATACTGTACTATTTGTTAAGCTCTTTACATTTTCACAATGTCTTCCATTACAAATACATTAAAGAATGCCAAATATGTAGGCCTACTGGCATGCTTTTTAAATATGTATTCATGGCAGAAACAATACCAGTCATAGCCATCTAAATAAGTGTAGCTTTGAATGTAATATTTTAAAATCTATTATTATCTATAATTATTTTTTTATTATTTTTTTCTATGGTCATATTATCATGTTTTACTATCTGACTGACTGATGAAACTGCATGTGGAAACCATGTCCAACTTCTGATGATTGGTCTCAGTGGCCCCAACATTGTCAGTTCTGTTGTTCCTCTCAGAGATCGACGCACCCAAGAACCTGCAGGTGCTGTCCAAGGCCTCCACTACCCTGGAGCTAGAATGGGACAACAGCGAGGTGGAAGTAGAGGGGTACCAGGTGGTCTACAGCACCCTGGCAGGGGACCGGTATGATAAGGTCATCGTTCCACGCAATGATGGACCCACCAGCAGAACCACACTCACTGGTGGGGATAACTTTAGTTCATGTTACACCTCTGTTTTTAGGACAAATAATATAATGTGGGGCCTCCGAAGTTGCAGAGTGGTCTAAGTGCTGAGGCACGACTACAGCCTCGGGTTCAATCCCAAGCTGTGTCACAACCGGTCATGACCGAGAGCCCCATGGGGCGGCACATAATTGGCCCAGGGTTGTCTGGGTTAGGGGAGGGTTAGTCCGTGGGCCATTTCCTTGGCTCATTGTGCTCTAGCGACCCCTTGTGGCGGGCTGGGTGCCTGCAAGCTGACCACGCTTGGGAGTTGGATGGTGTTTCCTTTGACACATTGGTGCAGCTGGCTTCCGGATTAAGCGAGCAGTGTGTTAAGAAGCAACATGGCTTGGCCAATGTTTCGGAGGATGCATGACTCTCAACCTAATATCTCCCGAGTCTTTGGGGAGTTGCAGCGAAAAGACAAGATCATAACTACCATTTGGATATTACGAAAAAGGGGGTAAAAAAATATATATAAGATAACGTTCATGCTTTAGTGTGATATGATGAGGACGTCTGTTGAATAACTGAGCGAGATTCTAATGTCGTGGATTTTTATTACATTTTTTATCAAAGTACTGATAGGTTTCCAGACATGAGTTTTCAGATGTCTGTCTTATGTAAAGGGAATATCAGAATAAGGGAACGCATTGTCTGTGGGATGACAGCTATCAATGCTTTCCTCTCTCCATTTCTGTAACCTTATAAGCTCACTGATGTAATAGCAGTTTTTACTTTACTGATTAATTATGCAGTTGAAAAAAGGTTAACACAAATCTTAAGAAAACGTATTGATGAACAGGGTATTTGGCAAGCCCTTCATTTTTAACGCAGTTTTTAATAGGCAGGTCTGTAAGGCTCCATCTGCTTGCTAATCCTTTCTCTTTAATATCATCATACTATATTGTCCGCCAGGGTATTGCATGGAGAGATTCATTCACATCACCAGCTAATGTTTAATCGTTTTCTATTCACATACTAATTAAAATCAATAGTTGGCTCGGTGTCTTGTGTCTCTCATCGTCCATCTGTCGTATTCTCATACACACTCTCTTTCTCCCTCGCTCTCTCTCCCTCTCTCTTCCTCCCTTTCTCTCCCTCTCTCTTCCTCCCTCTCTACCCACAGACTTGTTGCCAGGTACAGAGTATGGCATTGGTATTTCGGCCATGCTTGGCACCAACCGGAGTTCTCCTGCCACAATGAACGCCAGAACTGGTAAGTGAGTTAATCGCCTGGCTCATCTGTGCAAATCAGTGATCTGACACAGAAAATCACAACTACCAGTATCAGTAAACAGAAATTCACCACCCTGTTCTCTTTTGTACCCTACGTGTTTTGTTTGTTTGAATTTCAATGAAGCATGAAAAAACAGCGTCAAAATACCATTTACTGTACATGCATTTATTTATAGGCTATGCAAATTAGTCTAGTTACAGAATGTGTATTTTTGTCTCTTTATTTTATTAGCTGCACTAAATCAAATTCCTAACAGCTTCGGTTGATTATACTTGAACTACTCTTTACTGTGTGTTTCAGGTCTAGATGTCCCCATGGACCTGACTGTGACAGCGTCCACAGACAACACCATCACCCTGCTGTGGGGGGTGGTCCAGGGGCCTATCGACCACTACATGGTCACCTACACCTCCTCATCTGGACTGACCATGGAGGTGACTGTCCCCAAGGACGTGACCACCACCACTCTCAATGACCTGGAGCCAGGCACAGAATACACCATCACTGTAGCTGCCCAGAGAGGCAGGCAGCAGAGCACTGCAGCCACCATCGATGCCTTCACAGGTACAGTAACTGTATTGTACAAGGGCCAAGTAAGTGACATAACTGACGTCACATTGTACTATTATTAATAGCAGAGCTAGAAGTAGTCTAACCATATAAACAGCGTTTACACCATGAGTTAACAGGTCATAGGTTATATACCCCTTCTATGGATTATTTTGGTCTCTGGTCCATTTAGCTATTCCATTTAGGACACAACCTGTACTGTATCTGCACATGTACCAGTTCCAGGAACCTGAAAATATATTGTATTATTAGATTAATAAAATATGTAGTCTATTAATAACTATTTCTTTTCAAATACACTGGTTAAAGGTCAGCTTATTCAGTGAAGCTCCCACATCACTATACCCAAACAGGCAATTATGAGCTGAAGTGTAGCAATGACTGCTGTACTAGAGAATAGGCTTGCTTTGCATGCAATGTGGAACTACTGTTGGGAAGGTGAATACAAATCAAGCTATTAGGCAGTGTCAATCTTTGATGTAACAATTAATGTAAATAATTCACAGTTAGCTAACGTGCTCATTACATGTGCTTGCTAATCGCATCACCATCCTTCATTCATCTATCCAGCAGAGAAAATATATTATTTATTGCTTTTTTTCTTTACTCCATTTATCTTTCCTGTCCCTCTTTTCTTCACACTCCTGTACATCTGTCTACATCAGGCAGCAAGCTGTCTTGGTAGTCTTCATCTTTCCATTGCTTCTTGTTTTGACAACACACGCCTTTCAGTGTCTTTTATTGGTGAATCTTTCAAAAACAGCCAAGCCTCGTTGACGGACGTGTTTTCATCCCATCTCTACTGTAAACATTGACATCCTTCTTTCCCTTTGTGTTCATCATCATTCCATTGTCACTGGTCTCCTACTCTGTGTGTCTGTCATCTTCAGCTCTTCACATCCACATCACGTCTCACTGAGAGGGAGAGAGCCTCCAGAGAGATCTGTCCATTATTGACCAGACATGCCATCCACTGACTGACTGACTGTCCCCTGCTTCTTAATCACCAGCCATCCACTGACTGACTGACTGTCCCCTGCTTCTTAATCACCAGCCATCCACTGACTGACTGTCCCCTGCTTCTTAATCACCAGCCATCCACTGACTGACTGTCCCCTGCTTCTTAATCACCAGCCATCCACTGACTGACTGACTGTCCCCTGCTTCTTAATCACCAGCCATCCACTGACTGACTGTCCCCTGCTTCTTAATCACCAGCCAGCCATCCACTGACTGACTGACTGGCCCCTGCTTCTTAATCCCCAGCCATCCACTGACTGACTGACTGTCCCCTGCTTCTTAATCACCAGCCATCCACTGACTGACTGACTGTCCCCTGCTTCTTAATCACCAGCCATCCACTGACTGACTGACTCTCCCCTGCTATGCCTGCCTCTGAATCAGCCATTCACTGACTGACTGATTGTCCTTTGCCTGCCTGCCTCAGAACCCCAGCACCACCAGCCATATTGACAGCAGATGATCAGATCAAATAAATTCAAATGAAATGCAGCCCTTTATGACCATGCAGCTGGTGTCTTTGACCTTTGACTTTCAGGCTTCAGCCCTGTCATTGCTCTCTACTTGTCTGACATCACGTGGGACTCTGTGACGGTGGCATGGAGCGCCCCGGCCCCACCCGCAGACCTCTACATCCTCAGCTACAGCTCTGAGGACGGCACTGACACCTCCAAGGTCACCCTGGATGGATCCAAGACCCGGTCCTCTGTGGAGGGTCTCCTGCCCTCCACACAGTACACAGTCAGCCTTATCACCATACAGGGAGAGGTGACGTCTGAAGCTGTCACAGCCACGCTCACCACAGGTAGGCTACTTATTGTATCTCTGCAAGGGAGACTCTTATCTCCCTCACTAACTTCAAGCGCCAGCTGTCAGAGCAGCTCACAGTTCATTGCACCTGTACATAGCCCATCTGTAAATAGCCCATCCAACTACCTCATCCCCTTACTTTATTTGTTTATTTATTTTGCTCCTTTGCACCCCAGTATCTCTACTTGCACATTCATCTTCCGCACGTCTATCACTCCAGTGTTTAATTGCTATATCGTAATTACCTCGGCACTATGGCCTATTTTATTGCCTTACCTCCCTTATCTTCCCTCATTTGCGCACACTGTACATATACTTTTTTTGTACTGTATATTGACTGTATGTTTGTTTATTCCATGTGTAACTCTGTGTTGTTGTTTGTGTCGAACTGCTTTGCTTTATCTTGGCCAGGTCGCAGTTCTAAATGAGAACTTGTTCTCAAATATCCTACCTGGTTAAATAAAGGTGAAATAAAATAAAATAAAAAAGGGAAATAGGGTTGTATTCATTAGTCACCAAATGGACGAAAACAGACTGAGACAGGGAGAGACTACCTAAACTTGTCCAATGACAAAAAAGTTTTGCTACGGTGTGTGTATTGCATACAACCCAGAACTATACTGAAGGTTCACATGGTTCAATATGGTTCATTCAGGGACAACAACAACACTAAACTACTGACTAATGCAAAACTGCTGCAACGTCGTATACATTGATTGACCACACTCACCACAGGGTGCATTGATGTCTGATTTGGGCTGACGGTTTGCTGACACAAGACAGTTGCTAACGAAGGACAGCATTTTCCCATACTTAGACTTTCCTGTACAAACTTCTCGTACTTAGGATATCAATCAATCAAATCAAATGTATTTATAAAGCCCTTTTTACATCAGCCGACACACGTCCCATTGTGCATGCTGTACGTGCTTGGAGTTTGTTGTGGTTTGTTCTGTTTGTCAGCAAGTCGTCTAGCTCCAGAAGAGAACACCACCCAGACACTTTTATGGCATGTCTCTTGCTCATTAAGATTATTACACTCCCAGCTGCACTACTGATGAAACACAGAACCACCTTTCATTTCTTTATTAATGCTTCTGTGTGTAATCCTCTCTTAATTACCCCTGCTTGAACGTGGAGGTGTCGGGAATATTCAGCTGTCGCATCAGCAGGCTGTTACTCACAGTCGCAGCTGCCAAGTAAAAGGAAATGTGTATTGTCTGAGGAGGACCGGACAACTCTATAAACACTATGGAGCCACCTGCATACTGCCGTCTGATTACTGCTCTTGTTATTGCGTTGCTATTTTCAGCTTGTTGTTATCAAGCCACGTTATTATATGCAAATGAACCACAGGGTTGGTGGGCATGCTGTGGTGCCTGGCTGTCTTTGAAGGTTGACATATTTCTTTATGTTTTCAAGTGGCACTTCTTATGCTAAGTCTGAATAAAGGGATGACAACATGTTTACTGTACCATATGTTGTAGTGCAACACATAGGATGCATCCAAAATGGTACCCTATTCCCTATTGAGTGCACTACTTTTGACCAAGGCCCATAGAACTCTGTTCAAAAGTAGTGTGCTATATAGGGGATAGGGTGCCATTTGGGACACAGACCCAGGTGAATGCAGGTTAGACTTGTACTATAGAAGCACATCTCATTGCTGCATTCTGTCTTCAGTTTGCCCACATAATGTCACATGAATATTTAGTTTAAATTCAGAGCTATTACAGCAGCCTCCATTGCTGATTGGGAAATAAATAAAATATAGGCATTCGCCACTGTTTTATACTTGCAAAATTTAAATGAAGCTGGAGCCTAACTTATGAATTGTCCTCAATGTTGGTGAATAATATTCGTTATTGTAATGGAAATGGGAGGGTGGGGGTGTTGGTTTATCAAAAACAATTCTGTGTTCAGTCCACAACAGTAGAGAGAACCAATCCCTCTATCCCTCCCTTCCATAATGCATGCCGACCTTATAAGTCTCTTTAATTAAGATTCTATTGACGCACCCGTTCGCACTTGAGCATCAATCTAAGTAACATAATAAAAAAATCCCCATCAAAATCCGTCAGTTTAAGTTAGAGATATCAGGTTTTTGCCTGGGCCGCTTCTCAATCCACCACATCTGCATATGTTGGCCGAGCTACAGCAGTGCTTGTCAGACCATGAGACATTGCGAATATTGGTCTTCTCACTAAAATGTCTGTAGCATCCAAATGGAAAGAGGGAGACTCTCAGGAACATGATGGTGTTCTCTGTTGTGCTTTACGACCCCCACAAGTGTCATGGGACTCGTCTGAAGGTAACACGTACAAACAAATGGAGGTAGTGTTGTGTCAACAAAAATAAGGGGTTAAATGTGTCCAAAAAAACAAAACATTTCCTGAGCTTTCTTACTGTATATCTCCTAGATGTAGGACATACACTTCAAAACCTTATTCCTTATTATTTATTTTTTGACTGTCTTTTTTTCCATTTATGAATGTGTTATGTCAAAGTGTTTCTAAGGGCCATAGTAAGTAAAGGCCAAATTCAATATTTTATCAAATAAATTCACTGTAGCACATTCAGAGATCGATTTATAACCGCTAATCCAAAATAATTTTAATTTTTTTTTTTTTTTTTAAACCTTTCTGTTTGTCATAGATGGATGTAATTAATATGAGATGCAAGGCGAGGTCCTAACGAGTTCGGTAAGCCAAGCTATAGCTCTGTGGGACGTTCACAGAGATGGGGCAGATGTTTTTATCACAAAGCATACAACAGATTTTTCTCTCACAAAACACACAACTATGCATTTTACAGTGATAAGGAAGGTGAAATCTTATAGTCATTTTATAATTTGATTATACTATATTTAGAAAGCATAAAGGTAATTTCAAGCCTACAGTTTTATTGAATCGAAAATACATCATATAACTTGTATCATATTTGTACTGTGTACTTGAGCTTGTGTCCTCAAAAGTGACTACACCTAAACAATTTATAACAATGTTTTCCAGAAAGGTGATATATTTAATATTTCTTTGAGTGTGCAACATGACTAGTTATTGTTTATGGCCCTCTCATGATAAATAATTACTTTTGGTGGTTACATAGATTACATTTTCAATTACATTTAGTTACATTTAACTGGCTAGTACCCCCCATTCCCCAAGGGCTTAGACTTGTAGAGGTTATCTGTTTGCTCACATGGTCTCTGGTAACCTTTGCTGCCGCAGCAGTAATGGCCCTGGGGACAGAAACAAATCATGAACTAATCCCGTATGGGCAACAGCACTTGATCACAATGCAAATATCCCATCGCTGTTCTCCTGGCTCTGGCCAGCACAGCATGCAATTTACCTACATATTTTATAATGTACCTAATGTGCAGGATAAACACAGTGCTTCTTACACTATGACAGGAAAATGTGTTGGTTTTATCAATAAAGAAGTGTCTGTATATACGCTTCATTTAACTTCCACTGCCCTCCAAAAGTTGCCGAATTCCTTCTTCAGTTTTCTCCTCAATTCAGCCACCTTGGTTGGAGAGAGAGGTAGTGGCAGTATTCCCTTGAAACCCTTTCCTTTCATATATGGAAAGCATAGACTTCAAAGTGCTGAAATATATTGAACACACGGAGGTAGCAGCTTCGTAAGAAGGTTAAGTTAAATGTCAAGAGTGTCTTGTATGAGTGTATAGTGTGTGTCTTAATAGCCCGTTCCACTCACAGTCCGTCTTCCCGAATTCAGGTTGAAAATGACTGATTTTATCATTGATAAGCACCTAAATTGGAAAGCAGTGGCTTTACTGCAAGAGCTCAGTTTCTCTTCTTCACATCGCTTTATCGGTTTTGACTGACAGCTGTTATAAACATGAGCCCAGCATGCGACAAGAAGATGCCCCCATCCCACTAATTGGGCTACTTTTGCACATTTGTTGTTGTCTGAGGAGGGAAATGTTGTAAATTGAGAGGAGTTGATGTGTTCTGAAAGATGAGATGTTGAGCATCATAATAAGAACCACTTTGATGTCATACCACAAAAACACACGACTCCAAATGTGCACTTAACATTTCCATATGACAACTATGTTTGATCCATAGTTGCAAGGATGACATGCGTTATACCCTGTGTTGTCCTGAACAGAATGAGCCTATGTTTGTCATATTGTGATCAAAATTTGCCACGGAAAACGTACTTGAATGTGCTCATGACTCTATTCTACGCCCACCAAAATTACAATTTCTTTGTTTGAAGTGCCTTTTGAAAGCCTAACACTGTACAATTGTATTTTAAAATGTAGCTAGCCACGTTGTCAATAGAATAAGCTTTGAAATGATGTCCACCTGACCCAGATTGCGATTTAATGGAACGTTTTTGGATTTTTGGAGTAAACAACAACAGTAATTGTGTAATGGTGGGGATGCAGGGCTGTGTTCCAAACCAAAAAAAATACAAGTGTGCTTGTTTCAGTTCCTCAATGGCAAAGCTATGAGAGTTTAAAAAATAAAAATAAAAGCTCTTTACTTTAGTCATAAAAGAGCATTGAAATTACTTAGGAACTGTGTACAGTTTGGAGAGGTGTGTGGCCACTTGAAGGCACCAGTTAGACCTCTCACTCAAACCCTTGTAATCGTTTTTTTGTATCTTGCACCTTCTGCAAGATGTAAATTATCTTCATATTATGTTACTGAATGTATCCAGAGTATTTCCAGATTTCGTTACTAAGAAAGCTGTGAAAAGTACAGGAAATGTAAAATGCACATACAGTAAAAGCAACATTGTAATGTTTGGATTCAGTCTTGTGTCAGGTGGACTGTAATTTCACCATAATCTCCAAAAGTGTTCTCTCAATTGAGAGAGAGTTATTCAATTTGGCCCAATTTCAACAAGTATAACATGTACTATTTATTCTCTGTCATAGGAATGGACCCACCTAAAGAGATGACTGTGTCATATGTCACTGAAGACTCTGTCATCATATCATGGTTGAGACCCTTTGCCCCCTTTGACTATTACAAGATGTCCTACCAATCAGCAAGAGGTAGGCTAAGACATGTTTTATTTGAAAAGTTACTTAAAGTCCCAATGCAGCCATTTTGATGCTAATATCAAATCATTCTGGGTAACAATTAAATAACTTACTGGATTAGTTTTCCATTCAATGGTCAACAAGAAATAAAAATAGCTTTTTTAGCAACAAAAAAAAACAATTTCTCAAGCAAAATGTTTGTCAAGACTGTCTGGGAGGGGTCTGTGCGGGGAGGGGAAGGGCGCCAAAGAGGTGCTTTAAACACAGTGTGGATCAATCCACCAGAGCGGAGGGGCTTAATGGGAGGTATATGTAACCTGAAAACGAGTTATTATTGGCAGAAAGGTTTGGAACTTGCTTTGTTATTGGTCTATCGCACACCAGGCAAGCCAAAACTCCATCGTGCAAAACTTGCTGATTAGAAGGTCCTGTGTAGATTGTATTTTCAACCAGTAACTGTTGGGAAATAAAACAGATCACTTTTTCCACCCCTTTACAGTGTTAGTTTCCTCAGTTGAAAATGTGAAATTTGACTGCACTTGGCCTTTAAATAAAATACCACACTGTTATTCCATGGTCTCGTGGAGGAAAGATAGCATGACAGCAGTAACAGTGCGAAATGAGATTAAAATACTTTTTATTTCATTTTCCTCAGGGCGAGTGGACAGCATCGTGATTGACAACGACGTGACCAACTACACTCTGTCCAGCCTCCACCCGGCAACAGAGTATGAGATCAACCTGAACGCCGTGAGGGGAAGCCAGGAAAGCAAGTCCATCACCACCAGTGTCTTCACAGGTCAGTATGGTCCCCATAAGGAGCAAACTTCGATCTCAGTCACAATGCCACTCTTCCCCTGTACATTTTTACTGGTCCAAATGTACATTGTATTATATAATTTTTGTATCCACATTCCACTCCACATATTATTCCATATACTACACCAAATGTTTTGGTACCCCTTACTATCTCAGCCACAATGCCACTATAGAAAGTGACTATGTAAAGGGACTGAACAATTTGTCAAATGTTTTTGCTCCAAAAGTCAATGCACACATTGTGTACACATTGTATTTATGGAATCTTTGTCTCCACATCCTGCACAATTCTACAGAACAACTAATGCAATTCTGTTTTGTTCAATAATTTAGCTTGTATACAAAAATGAAAGCTAGCCTTGTTATTATATGTCTGCGCCTAGGGGTCTGAGATGGGGGAACAAAATGTTCTGGAGTCAGACATTGCCTATTTCAAAGATAAATGGAATGTTCTGTCTTTTCAGTGAATTTTATTCCTAGTACCAACTCTGTGGAGCGCTCACATCGCCAGCTGCACACTGAGAAATTGTGTTCCAACACAGACATACAGACAGTAGAATAATGTCTGGCTACATGCCTCTCATTGCTGCCGCAGTGAATGTAGTTACTGTTACCCCCTTGACCTTATAATTGGTAGCCTCTCCTCCTATCTGTCTCTGCATTTCCTCAGTATATCAGCCAGTCAGTCAGTCAGATAGACCTCTCAGCATTGATCTGTGTGAGATGTGAGATATATTTCACTGATAGTGAACCACCAGAGAGAGGTGTGTAGGCTGCAGCAGCTCCTCTGTGTGTGAAGTGAACTCCACTAACCTGGGCTTAACCAGCTCTCCACTGCATGCATAATCATCCAGCTGATCCTGAAGTGCACCACCGCATACTGATGA
This sequence comes from Oncorhynchus mykiss, assembly GCF_057628025.1. Taxonomy (NCBI): domain Eukaryota; kingdom Metazoa; phylum Chordata; class Actinopteri; order Salmoniformes; family Salmonidae; genus Oncorhynchus; species Oncorhynchus mykiss. The sequence goes on from NC_143029.1 coordinate 64,954,086, forward strand.
GCCAGTTAGAGATTTCTGCTCCAAAATCAGCAGGCTCATAACTAGAGAAGAGAGACAGAAGAGAGAGACAGACAGAGAGCGAGAGACAGAGAGAGATGGATAGAGTAAGAGGTAGAAAGAGCACAATTCATGTGTCTCTGCTTGTGCTGCTCTCCACTTTTAAAGCGGAAAAAAGTGCTCTGCATTTGCCAACTCTTCTTATAATGACGCAGGGCTTGTGGTGCTGCTACTGTAATAGCGCCAGAGGATAGCCTGGAGAAATAAAATGCCAGAGTGGCATCATTAAATTAATTTAAGGATCGGACCCTTTTTTTTCAATTTTAGCCTAAAATGACATACCCAAATCTAATGTATTTGTATTGTTGTTGTTTTTTACACCTGAATAGAATACAAATGCTTAGTAAATACATATTTGCTGCTACATAACACCCCAAATACACAGAAAAAAGAAAACTATCTAAATTTTCACTACAAAAAGGTGCTATATGGAGCCAAAAGGGTTCTTTGACTGTTCCCATATGAGAACCCTTTTGGAGAACCTCTTTGAGTTCCAGGTAGAACCCTTTTTGGTTCCATGTATAACCCTTTCAACAGAGTGTTCTACATGGAAGCCAAAAGAGTTCTACCGGGAACCAAAAAGGCTTATCCTATGGGGACAGCCGCAGGATCCTTTCCCCCCCAAAAAATCTAAGAGTGTACAGTATCACAGTGTAATTAAAAACTAGAAAAAAAGCACACAATACCATTTCGTAGTTATAGAGTTTACTTTTCTAATAATGTATTGTCAGAGGAACACTAGAATTCTGCTAACGCAGACGCTATGATAAATCTCAGGCCATGTTTCACAAAGTGGTGTGAAGGAGTATTATAGGACAAATGGCAGGGCTCATTAAAACAGGGTCATAGCCCGAAGAATATCATTCCACTGTGGTGTGATTCAGCAAGAGCGAGATAAAACATATTATGGAGAGAGGCGCTCTATCTGACAAATGGGGCGCAGAGGGTTCTCACCTTCTATATGAGAGAGAGATGAGAATTTGATAAAAGTGCCTTGAAATCCAGATTGTCAGATGTGAAGCTCTGCCCCGAACTGGGTCGGCGCCCCACTTGCAGGCCAGAAGCACGAACACAGTCAACTTGTTAAGATCCTTCGCACTAAGGGAAAGTTTGCTGCAGTCGCTGGAGAGTCCTGCCTGCCGGGTAGCGACCGATGTCAAGCTCTGAGGCACTAGCTGCAATTCCAAAGGTAATGAGTGTCCACGATTCACTGGACTGGAGTCAACTGTCCAGCTGATGGCTGTGGCTGGGACAGAGACGTACTGTGGCTCAGCAGACTCTGGGTGTATGTTTCTGCATTGTATTGATACTGTAGCTGACCAGCATTCAAACAGTCAGGCCAATGTGTAACACTTTACTTGAAGGGTACCAAGAACTTCATAACACATTTTTACCCCATAGGCTACACTACATTCTTTAATTTATACAATACTTATATAGGCTTCTGCTTATGGATGTGGTATAAATTGGATATTAAATGTGTGCTGAAGTCCTTGGATACCCTTCAAGTAAGGTTTTGGTCTGGTTGGGGCACATAATCAGCCATATCATAACTACACAGAGATTGATGAATAGATTATTACATACTTTGATTGATTAATTAAGTAGTTTTAGCTTATTCAGTCTAATCTAATTACATGTTATTTCATTTAAAATTGTCAGCTTTCATTGGATTCAATTAAATATTTAAAGTAATGAGTGTAATTAAACCCATTCTATCCATGGTGCGAGATGTGAGGCAGTGTGATTATGATTCCTAGATATGATCTTAGCTGTTTCCCATTAATGAGGGTTTGGTCTAGAACTATTCATGTTTGGATGCAAGCTGTTTTCTTCTGTGTTCTCAAGAACGGTTCTTGCAGTACCATGTGGACTATATACTTCTCTGCAGAAGTATACAGTATAGTCCACATGGTGGTCTGTAATTGGAACATACAGTCAATGGAATTTAGTAAAGTGATGGGGTGGGATCTGTGAACCCCTCTGACCCACTTTTTTGTATTCATCTCTCGCTTTATCTCTCTCACTTTCTCTCTTTGATGCAGCGATGGACATGCCAATGGAACTGACAGCCCTCAACATTACCCCACAAGGAGCTTTACTGCAGTGGAACCCTCCTCTGTCCAGCGTTGACAACTACGTGCTCACCCTCACCTGCAACCAGAGTAGGCAGAATTATTATCTTCTCACAAACTATGTATCTCCGCCACAGGGGTGGAGCGTGTGGAGCACCCTGAGTCTGTAGGTGGACTCCTGCCAGGTCGACTCTGAGAGAAAGTCTAGCTTTGTGTCCCAAATGGCACCCTGTTACCCATAGAGCTCTGGTCAAAAGTAGTGCACTATATTTGGAATAGGCTGCCATTTGGGCTGCGGCCTAGGACAGCTACTTGTAAATCAGCTCAGACATCAACCTGTTAGTCGATGCCGCTTTCATCAATATGGCCACAAATGATGGTTCTTCAGCAACCTCTTGCCAATGTGCTCTATTGACTCTAGTGTGTTCATTAAGTGTGATTTCTCATTTACTAATCCAGACTCATCTAGGCAATAGCATCTTGGCAGAAATGGTTTGTTAACCTGTTACTTTTCATCATCAACACGGAACCTATTTCTAAGGATCTAGTAAGCCATTCATTAAACAGGCAATTTATCTAGATTGGTTATACAAAGTTTAGTCGTGCAAGCAAATAAGAAATTGTGAATTTAAGTGAAATTGATTTCAGCAACATGCAATTAAACCTGACCAATAATAACCCCAATCTACCAACCCTGACATTGACTGTGCATATCCTAGGCAACTGTTATATATTCAAATTGTTTAATGTAATCATAAAATCCATGTTTGTTTACAATCTCATGTAGTCTCCTATTCTAATGTGAGTCTTTGTGTTCCTCCTTCTCCTTAAGTGACAGCTGACACCTTCCTGGTGGAGGGTGGGAAACAGGAGCACCAGCTCACTAAGCTCTTGCCTAGCACCACTTACTCTGTAGCCCTCTATGCTACCAAGGGACCCCTGACCAGTGGAACGGTCATCGCCAACTTTGCAACACGTATGTCACGTACTTTACTTGCTTAGCTACTTACTGTTCCACCTACCCATTCAGAACTAGCCCACAAAGACTACCGAGAGCAAGGCAAGCTACTTAAAACTCCTTGAAACATACTTCTATTCAACTAACGCGTTGCCTCTCACATCTCTTAGTTAAAGTGTGTCTAATTAGCAACAGGAATAATTTCTCCTCTCATTGAGGCACTTGCAGTGTGATCACGGACTGACCACGTCTCTAATGCTGGTATACAGTGTTCATTAGGACAACCTCAGTCTCATACATAAAAAAAAAAAATCTCAGTTGCCAGGACTGAGGCAGTCCTAATATGGACACCGTACTGCTAGCTAACAACCTTCACAAGCCAATCATATCATACCTACTCCACTTTAGGGAAGGGAGAAGAGGAGGGGAGGAAGATGGTGTAGATTAGCAGAGTTGGAGCTCTGGGCCCAGTTGCATAAAACATATTTAGTGTTTCCCTTAAGGGTTTACCTTAAGGAATAATGTTCTATTAAGGGAAAAGATAAGGGGAAAATGTACTTAAGATGTTTTGTGCAACCAGGCCCTGAACTTTATTTTCAGTGTTTCATGAACAAAACAATTCTGTCAGCAGCAAGGCATTACTATACTATAGTACTGTACTATGGTGGAACCACATTAACATTTTCAGGCCAAGTGGACTGCTGCCTGTGTAGTGTACACAAACAAATGTCCAGAAAAAAAGAACAACTAGTAGCTTTTTGGGGCGTTTTTTGTCTTGCGGTAAAAGTCTCCCTATGGGGAGGGGCAATTCCACTATATTTATTTAATCAACCAGTTCCCTTTGCAAAACTTTATTTATAGACACTGTTTTTCGACAAATTAATTTGTCTAAAAGTGTCACAGGCCATTGGTTTTGCTACTCAAGGGCCAGCCTTGTTCTCTGATGTTGACACGTAATCACTGAACGAACGGAGTAGCCAAGTTCACCAGACTTCAGAGACTTTTTACATTTTTAATTTGGGTGTTATTTAATTTTCGATGCTGTTATTCTCCGCTTACGCTTTGTTTTCGCTGACTGTTATGCTCTGATAAAAATGTGCCTGTGTTGATGGCCTCTTATGAACTTAAGTCATTTGCTGACTCACTTTCTAAAAGACTTGACCAGCGAGAGAGATTTTATTTAGGGAAGTTTTAGAAATTATAATGTGTCTTCAAAACAAGTACTTTGGTTTAGTATACACCTGAACCTGTGCATGGGGATTCACTTATTAATTGTTTCTTGATGGAAAACATGTCCAAAAACACCATCTCTCAGAATAGTGTTCACATGGGGTATAACTAAAGAGAATGAGAGAGAGAGAGAGAGAGAGAGAGAGAGAGAGAGAGCGAGAGAGAGAGAGAGAGAGAGAGAGAGAGAGAGAGGAAACAAACGAGAGAGAAGTGTAGGCATTGTCATGGCTTGAAAAGATTCAATCAAAATTAAAGGGGATGAAAGGAAAATTAAGATTGACGCCCTCTCAGGCATTGCAGTCATGTTGAGGAGAGTGGAGGAGAATGGCAGTCTGTCAGATAAGACCTCGAAGAGGCAGATATGGTAGTGTGGACACCCACATTGTAATTTCTCTAGTGGGTACTACTGCTGTGTGGAGATGTCATTGCATCTCATGTAGAAAGTCCTTCAGTCCAGAGGCCTGAGGCTATCAGTGGTAAAACACTGTTAATTACTGAACTGTCATAGATCTCCCCTGAAAACACCTGAGGACAACAGGAGGAGAGCGAGATAGGAAAAAGAGTGAAACCGGAAAAAGAGTGTGCAGCAGGTGTTCAAGAGTGTTGGGCCAGTAACCGAAAGGTCGCTGGTACAAATCTCTAAGCCAACTAGGTGAAAAATCTGTCGATGAGCCCTTGAGCACAGGTAGGCTGATTAGTTTTGAGCAGTAAAGGATGCTGGATTAAGGACAATTAGAATGCATTCGCAGCAGGATGACTCCAACTAAGGTCCGCTAGAGGGGTGTTCATCAAATTAGGAGATAGATCATAATTGGGCAACTTTTCCAATTTAAGTACAGTATTTGGATACTAGAAATGGACATACTGTAGCCACTAATGATTTGACTCAATGGAACAGGGACATAGTTATCTGCTATCTGATTTCTCCCCTCTAGCCATGGACGCTCCTTTGAACCTGACCGCCAGTGAGGTGAACCACCGCAGTGCCCTCATCTCCTGGCAACCGCCCATCGCAGACATAGACAACTACATGCTTACATACAAATCAGCCGATGGCAGCAGAAAGGTAGGCAGAAAACAGTAGGGCGTATCTACCTTTATCAACAAGAGTTCTCAATCACAGACACACACTGAACTGTGAACTGTAGTATCAAGCCAAAGCGGCTCAAATGGGAAATGAATATGGGCCATACGTGCTACGTGTAGTGTTTTCAAGCTTCCAAAATACTAGCCTTTCCCAGATCTGTCTGTGCTCTTGTTTTCTCCATTGTTGTAATTGTCAAGTCAAACATTGGCATGACAATGAGTGGCAAGGTGTCACGACTTCCACCGAGGTGGATCCCTCTCCTTGACGTCACCGGCTTTCAAGCCATCCCCGATCCACTTTTCATTTTCAATTTGTTTTGTCTTTGTCTTACAAACCTGGTTTCAATCCCCCCAATTACTTGTTCATTATTTAACCCTCTGTTCCCCCATGTTTGTTTGTGAGTAAGTGTTTATTGTATTGTGGTCCGTATTTGTGGCCTTGTACTTATACGACGTGTATTTCTTTGGTAAGAGTTGTCTTTTTCTATGAGTTTCCAATCAAGCTCCCACACGATGCTGTATCAATAAGCCAAAGGTCCTCCCAGGAGATATGATTGATAATACAAGAGCCATAATATGACTGTTACCGGTAGAGTTTTGAAGCTATCAAAACAGTGTAAATATCTCCCAGACAAGTGACCGCTTAGTACAGATCCATTGCACAGCTCTACTCGGCAATAGAGCCGTTTAGATCTTTTAATTTGACTCCTGGAAACGTTTTCATTTTAATTACATTCTTTGATGTAGCTGAGTAATATTAATAAAGTAGATTAGGAAGGTTATTCCGTTGCAATATGCCTATTAATGACTCACCAGGAACAATTTCCCCTGATATTCTACAGCAGATATCTCTCTCAACTAATTACATCATTCAGGCAGAGCCCCAAAATGGGTCCCAAATAGCACCCTATTCCCTATATAGTGCACAACATATGACCAGAGCCCTATGTGCCCTGGTCAAATAGTGCCCTATATCGGGAATAGGATGCTATTTTGGGACGAAGAGCCCAACACTGTACTGTCCTCACGGTCTTCATCTTAACTAGCTTTGAACCTTTTTTTTTATGTATATACGTATATGCACTGCTCAAAAAAATAAGGGAACACTAAAATAACACATCCTAGATCTGAATGAATGAAATATTCTTATTAAATACTTTTTTCTTTACATAGTTGAATGTGCTGACAATAAAATCACACAAAAATGATCAATGGAAATCAAATGTATCAACCCATGGAGGTCTGGATTTGAAGTCACACTCAAAATTAAAGTGGAAAACCACACTACAGGCTGATCCAACTTTGATGTAATGTCCTTAAAACAAGTCAAAATTAGGCTCAGTAGTGTGTGTGGCCTCCACGTGCCTGTATGACCTCCCTACAAAGCCTGGGCATGCTCCAACTCCTGGACAGTCTGTGGTGCAACATGGCGTTGGTGGATGGGAGCGAGACATGATGTCCCAGATGTGCTCAATTGGATTCAGGTCTGGGGAACGGGCGGGCCAGTCCATAGCATCAATGTCTTCCTTTTGCAGAAACTGCTGACACACTCCAGCCACATGAGGTCTAGCATTGTCTTGCATTAGGAGGAACCCAGGGCCAATCGCACCAGCATATGGTCTCACAAGGGGTCTGAGGATCTCATCTCGGTACCTAATGGCAGTCAGGCTACCTCTGGCGAGCACATGGAGGACTGCGGCCCCCCAAAGAAATGCCACCCCACACCATGACTGACCCACCGCCAAACCAGTCATGCTGGAGGATGTTGCAGGCAGCAGAACGTTCTCCACGGCGTCTCCAGACTCTGTCACGTCTGTCACATGTGCTCAGTGTGAACCTGCTTTCATCTGTGAACAGCACAGGGCGCCAGTGGCGAATTTGCCAATCTTGGTGTTCTCTGGCAAATGCCAAACGTCCTGCACGGTGTTGGGCTGTAAGCACAACCCCCACCTGTGGACGTCGGGCCCTCATACCACCCTCGTGGAGTCTGTTTCTGACCGTTTGAGCAGACACATGCACATTTGTGGGCTGCTGGAGGTCATTTTGCAGGGCTCTGGCAGTGCTCCTCCTGCTCCTCCTTGCACCAAGGCGGAGGTAGCGGTCCTGCTGCTGGGTTGTTGCCCTCCTACGGCCTCTTCCACATCTCCTGATGTACAGGCCTGTCTCCTGGTAGCGCCTCCATGCTCTGGACACTACGCTGACAGACACAGCAAACCTTCTTGCCACAGCTCGCATTGATGTGCCATCCTGGGTGAGCTGCACTACCTGAGCCACTTGTGTGGGTTGTAGACTCTGTCTCATGCTACCACTAGAATGAAAGCACCGCCAGCATTCAAAAGTGACCAAAACATCAGCAAGGAAGCATAGGAACTGAGAAGTGGTCTGTGGTCAACACCTGCAGAACCACTCCTTTATTGGGGGTGTGTTGCTAATTGCCTATAATGTCCACCTGTTGTCTATTCCATTTTCACAACAGCATGTGAAATGTATTGTCAATCAGTGTTGCTTCCTACGTGGACAGTTTGATTTCACAGAAGTGTGATTGACTTGGAGTTACAGTGTGTTGTTTAAGTGTTCCCTTTATTTTTTTGAGCAGTGTATATATATATATATATATATATATATATATATATATATACAGATGAAGTCAGAAGTTTACATACACCTTAGCCAAATACATTTTTCACAATTCCTGACATTTAATGCTAGTAAACATTCCCTGTCTTAGGTCAGTTAGGATCACCACTTTATTTTAAGAATGTGAAATGTCAGAATAATAGTAGAGAGAATAATATATTTCAGATTGTATTTCTTTCATCACATTCCCAGTGGGTCAGAAGTTTACATACACTCAATTAGTATTTGGTAGCATTGCATTTAAATTGTTTAACTTGGGTCAAATGTTTCGGGTAGCCTTCCACAAGCTTCTCACAATAAGCTGGGTGAATTTTGGCCCATTCCTCTTGACAGTGCTGGTGTAACTGAGTCAGGTTTGTAGGCCTCCTTGTTCGCACACACTTTTTCAGTTTTGCCCACAAATTTTCTGTAGGATTGAGGTCACGGCTTTGTGATGGCCACTCCAATACCTTGACTTTGTTGTCCTTAAACCATTTTGTCCATTTGGAATACCCATTTGCAACCAAGCTTTAACTTCCTGATTGATATCTTGAGATGTTACTTCAATATATTTACATACTTTTCCTGCCTCATGATGCCATCTATTTTGTGAAGTGCACCAGTCCTTCTTGCAGCAAAGCACGCCCACAACATGATGCTGCCACCCCCGTGCTTCACAGTTGGGATGGTGTACTTCGACTTGCAAGCCTCACCCTTTTTCCTCCAAACATAACGATGGTCATTATGGCAAAAGAGCTCTATTTTTGTTTCAACAGACCAGAGGACATTTCTCCAAAAAGTACTATCTTTGTCCCCATTTGCAGTTGCAAACCATAGTCTGGCTTTTTTTATGGCGGTTTTGAAGTAGTGGCTTCTTCCTTGCTGGGTTATTTCGATATAGGACTCGTTTTACTGTGGATTTAGATACTTTTGTACCTGCTTGCTCCAGCATCTTCACAAGGTCCTTTGCTGTTGTTCCGGGATTGATTTACACTTTTGGCACCAAAGTAGGTTAATCTCTTGGAGACAGAACGCGTCTCTTTCCTGAGCGGTATGACGGCTGCGTGGTCCCATGGTGTTTATACTTGCAAACTTTTGTTTGTACAGATGAACGTGGTACCTTCAAGCGTTTGGAAATTGCTCCCAAGGATGAACCAGACTTGTGGAGGTGATAATGTCATGATGTCAATTAGCCTATCAGAAGCTTCTAAAGCCATGACATAATTTTCTGGAATTTTCCAAGCTGTTTGAAGGCACAGTCAACTTAGTGTATGTAAACGTCTGACCTACTGGAATTGTGATACAGTGAATTATAAGTGAAATCTGTCTGCAAACAATTGTTGGAAAAATGACTTGTGTCATGCACAAAGTTGATGTCCTAACCGACTTGCCAAAACTATAGTTTGTTAACAAGAATTTTGTGGAGTAGTTGAAAAACGAGTTTTAATGACTCCAACCTAATTGTCTGTAAACTTTTGACTTCAATTGTATATATCTTTCAACACACATGCATGCACACTCACGAACAACGCTATACTGACCTTGTGTGTTTTTGGTGCTTGTGTTTGTCCAGTGGGTGTCAGTCATGCACAGAGGATTTGGTTTTAGTAACACGCTCTGTTGTTTTACTCTGCTTAGGTTAATTTCAGTCCCCATAAATTCTTCCCAACCTGTTCTCTCTGCTAATATAATCGTCATATCCACCACAGTAATCTATGTTAGTTTGATTATGAATCATGTGTTGACCTTCCAGATTAGAATAAATAATACAAAAAAACTACATCTGCATAATTCACCCAACATGTTGTCTTAAAATGTGTAACTTTTTCCAAAATGGCTGAATATTTCATTCAGTTCTTCATAGATATTTCATATGGCTCAAAGCCTCATCAGATTCAGCAGTTCAACGCTGCTGTCACGGCCAGCTCCTAGAGAGCTCATATTTTTATTTCATCTGCCAGAAAAAGAGATCTCTGAGAAAAATGGTATGCCATCCACTCTGCGACAGAAGATAAGCTTGATAAAAGTGGATTTGTCAAAAACAATGAAAGGGAACTGAGTTTTAGACTGAAATAGTCATTCTTCTTCCTCTTCCTGGCAGCTCCTTACAGCACCAGTGTCTGATAAGGTCCTTTTCCTCTCCTTTTTAGTTCTCCCTCTTATCATTTAGAAAAACACAGGGCAGTTGTACAAGAGCCAACAACAGTGAAAAATGAATTCAACATTTATATGGGCCTGACATAAATGTTTTATGTCTGTAAATGTGCCTGGGTGCTTTTGTTGTTTGTTGGTAGGAGTCAGATGGTATCACCGCTATGGGTTACTGTCTGCTGTACACTTTGGATTGGATCCAGCTAAAACTATTTGCTGTACCGTATCCAGTCACAGGCCCATAAATTATGATAAAAACCCTAGGTAAATGCTGTGCTTACACTCCTATTCATAACAACAGGGATTATCAGAACAGGGCCTGCATTCAAAAAGCGCCTCAGAATAGGAGTGCTGATCTAGGATCAGTTACCGTTCCCTCATCTGTGTGTTCTCCCCTCTGTGGTGTGTGTGTGGTGCTACAGGAGCTGATCCTGGATGCAGAAGACACGTGGATCCGTCTGGAGGGCCTGGCAGAGATCACAGAATACACTGTGAGGTTGCAGGCTGCCAGAGGATTAGAGACCAGCGATATCATCTCTACAGCCTTCACAACAGGTAAACACACATGCATGCGCACACACATGCTCTCTCTGAAACACACACACACACACACACACACACACACACACACACACACACACACACACACACACACACACACACACACACACACACACACACACCATTCATCCCCACTCCACACTCTATCCAGATTTCAGGGCCATATTCAATAAGCATCTCAGAGTATGATAGCTGATCTAGAATCAGATCCCCCCTGTCCATATAATCTTATTCATTATGATCTAAAAAACCGGACCCTATATCAGCAGTCCTACTATGACACACTTTATGAATACAGGCCCAGTCCTCGTCATTCTCCATTATGTTGAGCTTATGTCATGTGTTCTGTTCTTCTCTGCTCCAGGAAACCGTCTGTTTGCCACCCCTCAGAACTGTGCCCAGCATCTGCTGAACGGGGAGTCCGTGAGCGGCGTCTACACCATTTATATCAACAGAGACGCCAATCAGGGAGTGCAGGTCTACTGTGATATGACCACAGATGAAGGAGGCTGGATCGTAAGTGTCTCATAGCAGGAGATATACCTTGCAGACAAAACCCCAACAACACCCAACATTATAGTGCATAGGGTGCCATTTGGGACATGTACTTCGTCAATATGTACAGTTGTGGACAAAAGTTTTGAGAAGGACACAAATATACATTTTCACCAAGTCTGCTGCCTCAGTTTGTATGATGGCAATTTACATATACTCCAGAATGTTATGAAGAGTGATCAGATGAATTGCAATTCATTTGAAAGTCCCTCTTTGCCATGCAAATGAACTGAATCACCAAAAAACATTTCCACTGCATTTCAGCCCTGCCACAAAAGACCAGCTGACATCATGTCAGTGATTCTCTCGTTAACACAGGAGTAAGTGTTGACGAGGACAAGGCTGGAGATCACTCTGCCATGCTGATTGAGTTCGAATAACAGACTGGAAGCGTCAAAAGGAGGGTGGTGTTTGGAATCATTGTTCTTCCTCTGTCAATCATGGTTACCTGCAAGGAAACACGTACACAAAAAGGGCTTCACAGGCAAGGATATTGCTGCCAGTAAGATTACACCTAAATCAACCATTTATCGGATAATCAAGAACTTCAAGAAGAACGGTTGAATTGTTGTGAAGAAGGCTTCAGGGTGCCAAAGTAAGTCCAGCAAGCGCCAGGACCGTCTCCTAAAGTTGATTCAGCTGCTTGATCAGGGCACCACCAGTACAGAGCTTGCTCAGGAATGGCAGCAGGCTGGTGTGAGTGCATCTGCACGCACAGTGAGGCGAAGACTTTTGGAGGATGGCCTGGTGTCAAGATGGGCAGCAAAGAAGCCACTTCTCTCCAGGAAAAACATCAGGGACAGACTGATATTCTGCAAAAGGTACAGCGATTGGACTGCTGAGGGCTGGGGTAAAGTCATTTTCTCTGATGAATCCCCTTTCCGATAGTCCGGGGCATCCGGAAAAAAGCTTGTCCGGAGAAGACAAGGTGAGTGCTACCATCAGTCCTGTGTAATGCCAACAGTAAGGTATCCGGAGACCATTCATGTGTGGGGTTGCTTTTGCCTAAGAACACAGCCATGAATAAAGAATGGTACCAACACATCCTCCGAGAGCAACTTCTCCCAACCATCACGGAACAGTTTGGTGACGAACAATGCCTTTTCCAGCATGATGGTTCACCTTGCCATAAGGCAAAAGTGATAACTAAGTGGCTCGAGGAACATCGATATTTTGGGTCCATGTCCAGGAAACTCCCCAGACCTTAACCCCATTGAGAACTTGTGGTCAATCCTCAAGAGGCGGGTGGACAAACAAAACCCCACAAATTCAGACAAACTCTAAGCATTGATTATGCAAGAATGGGCTGCCATCAGTCAGGATGTGGCCCGGAAGTTAATTGACAGCATGCCATGGCAGATTGCAGAGGTCTTGAAAAAGAAGGGTCAACACTGCAAATGTTGACTCTTTGCATCAACTTCATGTAATTGTCATTAAAAGTCTTTGCCACTTATGAAATGCTTGTAATTATACTTCTGTATTCCATAGTAACATCTGACAAAAAATATCTAAAGACACTGAAACAGCAGACTTTGTGGAAATTAATATTTGTGTCATTCTCAAAACTTTTGAACATGACTGTAGGTGGAATCAGAGTGGTGCCACCTGGTCTTCACTCTGTATCTGGTCTGTGTTCCAGGTGTTTCAACGTCGTCAGAATGGCCTTACCGACTTCTCCAGGAAGTGGAGTGACTACAGGGTCGGCTTTGGGAACCTAGAGGATGAATTCTGGCTCGGTAAGTTTTCTCAGCAGCTCATTTCAGCCCCATAACACTTATTAGGAGGTATCTCTTGGGGCTACTTACACTATTTAATATAGGAATAGGGGGCCTTTGTGTTTGTGTTGCAGTCTCTGCTTCTGCTTATCTCTCCCACCTCAGAATTAACAGTTGACTTAATTTACACGTGTTTCTAGTCTGTTGTTCCTAGTCTGTTGTTTCTAGTCTCTCTCTCTCCCCTCTTTCTTTCATTACTTTACTTCACAAATACTAGCTCTGTGATTTATTAATGGATGTATTCAGCTCTCATTTCTCTCTGAGATTACATGGTAATTGTTTTTCATAAATGCTTTGATTTTGATACAAAACAAAAGGGCTCTCTCCTTTGATGCACTCTGGAATATTCATTATAACATCATCAAAATTCATTATAACATCCATAATTATATTCATTAGAAAAGCTAGAAATGAACAATGTTTCTTCATGGGCTAGTTTTCATGCTGTTGTTTTTGTAAATAGATAAAAGATGACGTCAACATAAATATTTCATAGCAGAGATCCCAACCTTCAGAACTAGTTTTTGTAATTTTATCAGAAAAATATAATTAAAGTAGAGTACACTTTCATAACCAAAAAAATGATTGTTAATGAATTTAACAACCATTAGAACACGTGTCAAACTCATTCCACGGAGGGCCGAGTGTCTGCGGGTTTTCACTCCTCCCTTGTACTGGATTGATGAACTAAGAGGACTAATTAGTAAAGAACTCCTCTCACTTGGTTGTCTAGGTCTTAACCTGGTTGTCAAGGTCTTAATTGAAAGGAAAAACCAAAAACCTTCAAACACTAGGGCCTCCATGGAATGAGTTTGACGCCCCTACTTTAGAATATTGCAGAATATCGATGACCCTGCAGAAGATTAGTCCCCAGTCTTTGTCATGCCTCTTTCTATGTTAACAATTGCCACTGCGTTCCTACCCAAGCTGTACTTCAGTATATCATCTACTAATGACACACAGATCCAATGTGCTGGGAAAACAGTATGAATCCTGACTCATTCCAGTGGATATTCCTTATGACCTGTTTCATTTCTGCTGACTCAGTGCTGTGCTCACTCCTGTTGGGGACGGTAGGCGTCAGCTCTGGCTGAGCCAGGCTGCATTCCAGATGGCTCCCTATTCCCTATATAGTGCACTACTTTTGACCAAAGTGTTGCAGTGTACAGTATAGGAAATAGGGTGCCATTTAGGATGCCGCTCCAGTCTACACTGCCAGGCCCATCCCATATCCCCTGTCTGTCATTAACTACACAGTAGGAGGTCACCTCTGGCTCTGGCAAGCACACTCAATGCTCCTCCTTGCCCAGTCTCGTACTAATAGATAACTGTCTGTCCACACTGCAAAAACACCTCCTGCCATGACAGGAGCACTGTAGCCATGTACTGTACCATTCCTGTGACTGACACTGATATGGTAAAGCTATGACCTCAAGAGGAGAATAGTGGTGCTCTCAGAGGACATCATAGTGGGCTTCAGATGATGTAAGCACACAGCACCTGATCTTTTTTTTATCCGACATCAAGCCGCAGAGACTGTGTGTTAGACCTGACATTTGGTTTAACTATCCTGCTATGGACAGAAAAGCTCTTTCTACAGGGAAACACTTCACATTAAGGTTGCCTCACGGTGAAGAAACAGGAATTAACGGATGCTACTATCAGTAGTTGAAAAGAGAACATTTTCATTTCAGCTGCGGTGCTATCCATTAGTCTGACTGACTAACCCGACCCTGGCCAAATATATTGTCAATTTGAGGACGTATTATAAAGAAACTGACGCAGTTGTGCAATATGCGATCATTTTCGCTCTTTTTAATTTGCCTCTTAATTTCTGTGGAAGTGTAGGAGTAAGCTGGGTAATAAAATGATAAGAGATATTAATTTATGAAATATAATGAGAACAGAATACAGCCTCCAAATGCATTTTTAATCCTGCTGGCTATTTCTAATCAGGCTGACGCAAAAGCTTTGCTATCAGGTTAATAGCAGATGATCCTGCATTATGCACTGGCAAATTGGACTTCACTCAATGTTTAACAAATCTTATTACACCAATTGCTTTTCCCCTGTCACCAGGGATTTCTTTTGTTTGTAATGCCGATTGTATCTTTTGCTGACATGTCGGAGCCCGAGCCCAGTTTCTCCCTCATTCAGTCCAATGCTTATCATCAGAGGCTTCAAGTTTTTCATGGAGTAAAAAAAAAAAAAGCTACCTGCTATCATGAGGCATGTACAACATCATATGATTTCTAGCTTGAGGTTAAACTTGAAACATCCCTGCCAAGAGGGGAGATTTGTTATCTGGGGAAAGCCAGGTCTAATCTCCCTGGTCCTTATCACAGCCTGGCTGGGCTCTGGGCTGGCAGCAGCAGTGGCAGCAAGGCCAAATGGACCAAAGACTGTTGACTGGAAGATATGGACAAATTTCACTTCACTGTCCACCTCCTCTTATCTCTATGTCATTTCCTGTGTGCAACGGTTCTTACCATGTCAAGGTGCAGGTAGAGGTTTATGTCAGACTTGAGTGAGTTAATTAAGCAATAAGGCCCGAGGAGGTGTGGTATATGGCCAATATACCACGGCTAAGGGCTGTTCTATACACGACGCAACGTGGAGTGCCTGGACACAGTGCTTAGCTGTGGTATATTGGCCATATATCAGAAACCCCTGAGGTGACTTATTGCTATTATAAACTGGTTACCAACGTAATTAGAGCAGTAAAAATAAATGTTTTGTCATACCCGTGGTATACGGTCTGATATACCACGGCTGTCAGCATATCAGCATTTAGGGCTCGAAGCACCCAGTTTATAATTTGAACGGCCTTTGGTTATCTCTTTTTCTTCTTCAGGTTTGGACAACATACAGAAGCTTGCAGCTCAAGGTCGCTACGAGCTCCGGATCGACATGAAGGATGGCCAGGAGTCTGTCTATGCCAACTATGACAAATTCGCCATCGGTGATGCCAGGAATTTATACAAACTCAGGATAGGAGAGTATAATGGCACAGCTGGTGAGCATTTATTTACTCTATGTGGCACTGATTTAAGATCAACCAACTGATCGGCAGGTAGCCTAGTGGTTAGAGCGTTGGGCCAGTAACTGAAAGGTTGCTGGATCGAATCCCCGAGCTGACAAGGTATAAATCTGTCATTCTCCCCCTGAGCAAGGCAGTTAACCCACTGTTCCCTGGGCACTGAAGACGTGGATGTTGATTAAGGTAGCCCCCCGCACCTCTCTAATTCAGAGGGTTTGGGTTAAAATGCAGAATACACATTTCATTTGAATGCATTCAGTACAACTGACTAGGTATCCCTATTAAATGTACAGTATATTACTTTGAACAGTGAAGAGATGCTTAATACTGAACCGACAAGATGAAGAATCTGTCATTCTGCTCTTGATCGAGGCAGTTAACCAGTCCCCGTCCCCGCCACAACAGCAACTCCCTTGGCGCCCATTGTGGCAGCCCCCCAAACCTCTCCAATTTAGAGGTTCAGTTCAGACTGTCAGTGTGCCCATGTCTTGTGCTGCTTCCTTCTATTTCATTTATTTCCATTCCCTGTCACAGGGGATGCACTGATCTATCACCAAGGCCGTCCCTTCTCCACCAAGGACAGAGACAATGACATTGCTGTGACCAACTGTGCTCTGTCCTACAAAGGAGCCTGGTGGTACAAAAACTGCCATCGGGCCAACCTGAATGGAAAATATGGCGAGTCGAGACACAGTCAGGTGCGTGTCCCTGTCCTCCATACTGAAACTGAGGGGTGACGACTGACATTAAACACCACAGTCCCTGTCATTTCAATTAGACACATAAAGAAAGTGAAGGCAGTAAGGCCAGCTCCTTTGTATTATACTTTAAAGCTCCTGCTGCTTTTACACCAGTGTGATTTTGTTAAAAAGTACAAATCTTGAAAAGAGCTTTTGGTGAGGCTACTACAAAAGGCTTGCAACATCACACAAATTCAGCAGTTTCCCAATCTCCTCAACCTTATGATGACATGAAATGAAACCAGAAAGACATAACAAGAGGAACTAGCTACATTGTACTGTAGGAAAGATAAGACTGTCTGCATACTTTAATCCACTAATTGAATGCTGAGCTACAATGACCACAGTAAGTTCAAACCACAAAATATAAGGAAAATGTGTTCCAATGTCCAAAATGTTGCTGAACATTTCAATACTATAGGAAATACCATTGTAAGGAAAAAGGTTGGTCTGATAATAAGGAGAAAGCCTTCATTTGTTACGTTCAAATTAGAAGAGAACTGTCCATTTGAGAACCATATCTAAACCTATCTCACTTGGCACATAAGCAATATGTAATTCGAAAGTTACATAACTAATACCATATGTCAGTGTAGGTTTCTAACCAATGTCCTCTCTTGATCTTACAGGGTATCAACTGGCATAACTGGAAGGGTCATGAGTTCTCTATCCCATTCGTAGAGATGAAGATGAGGCCATTTAACTACCGCAGCATCAGTGGCAAGCGAAGGAGGTCCACTCCTCCAGAATAAACCCCTTACCCCTGTACACTCTTACCCCCAATCCAGCTAGCTGTTCCCACTTTTTCATAAGGCTGAAAGACAATAGGATGAGCTATGTCATTTATTAAAACAATTCAATGACAATGGTTATGTTCGCTAGCCCCGGAAAACCAGACTGAATTCAGTTCTGTTTCGTGTTTGTTTCACTCCACTAGTGAAACGAGTGAAACATAGTGTGAGTCAATCGGAATTTTGAGGCTACTGTATCTATTTGCTAATATAGGAAGAGATGTAAACCACTGGGTTTTTGTGTTTAGCCAGTTGCCCTGTCCTGGTGAGCTCAGAGTAGAGTTCATGAACTTTTCTCTATCTATAAAATACGAGTACATGAGAGCTAAGATTATTTCTCCCATTTAAAATAGTAATTTTAACCCAATTCTATATGCCCATAAACATGTAAGATATCTCTATTTTTATAACTGATATGGTAAAAGTCCATTTATTACATGATATGATTTGATGCCTTGTTATTGAGATTTGTATTGAAATAGCAACCCTCCATGAGTTTTATAGACAAAGGCCTGCATGGAGCAATTCATTGGTCATAGACAAAACATTGCCACTCATAATGAGCTAATCAGTATTAGCCATCACCAAGTGACATACTGTACCAGCCTGTAATAGTGGATTCATCATCAGTTATTTATATATTTATGTCCATGTGGCCAATTTACTTTTGAATGTAAAGTAAAATCCAAAATCCACACCCTGATTGGAATGGAAGAAACGTTGAGCACCAAACAATGATTGTGCACAACTTGAAAAGTACAAGCTTATCTCCAGTGCCCATTTATCAAGAAAACAACAGTGTGCAAGTTATTTGCACTGAGATTATACATAGTATGACCACTGTCATTCACTACTGGTCTGTATACTGCCCTGCATAACTCAAACATATAACATTATTGACCAATATTCACATACAGTATTCTCCTTGAGGAAATTCCAACTCCACAAACAAATATAAAGTGGTATAAAGATACTGTATGTGAATTAGCACTCTCAAATGTTTTCCCATTATGTTACTTGCAGTGATGGTGCTAATAATTGTTCAGACATGAAACCAAAGATTTGCTGAAGAGAAACTGTCAACAGAGCTCCCTTTCTTTGTAACCTCATCCTCACTTCAGCAGATTTTTTTGGGGGGGGATTCTTGGTTTTAATCTCAGAAACAATTGTCATGGTTACATTCTGAGCACTTGTTCTTTGTCAAAATTAAGCTCATTTATACACAGTTATGGTGTTGGTGTTCAATAGTCGTCCTATATACAGTACATTCTTCCTGTCTCACCGGTATTTACCGTCTAACTGTGTTACGCCACCAGAGCAAGTAACATTTGGCCTGCTATAGCGAACCCCTTTGTCCTCAATGTACATTGGATGGATGAATACACTGTTCTACTCATCCAATCATTTTCATCAAACCATTTCATTTACTATTGTTCTCTGTTTTGGTGTGTTTTTTATTGACCAATTAACTTTATTTTCTCTCACCCAATCTCTACAAACTCTACCAACCACACAGTGTGTTTGTAACATAATAACTGTGTATGTGTTTGGTAATTCACTGTCCTTTAGACTTGATGACTTAAAACTTTGGTGATTGTCCATCCTGTAGACTGCTGGTACTAATACATTGGTATAGGAATCAGGAGCTTTATGAAACGCTGATACTACTTCCCCTATTGTTCTAATCATAGTTGTTAAGACAGACTTGTTTTGAGAAGGGAGGAGCCTATTGCATGCCAACAGTATGAGCAATACCTCCATGGTAATAAGACATGTCTAATGAGAATATTCTTGTACTTAAGTGTTGAATTTCTCCTCAGAATTCCACTTGTCAAGTAACTGTTTCAGAGCTGTTAATGCAATGCATCCAAACTCCCTGAGCAAGACATTGTTAAGTTTTTACTAGAATAGGGTGTGTACTTATTTATTAACTACATAGACTAACTACTGTATGTCTCAGTGCATTTTGTGCAAGGAATGAGAGTGATGAAGCTCTGTAGATAACAGATGGAATGTACTTTATGTAACAAAAGAGGTGTCTCTTTTGGCAAATCCTGGTGTGCCCAAATTCTAACCCGAATGCTTATTGACTCCTCCCCAAAAAATGTCACGCTGTTTTTCAGAATTTATAATAGTAAATCAATCAGAATTGTACAGCGGTATTGTCCACAAAACATTTGGTTAGGTGAGGTGTTCTGACAAGATTATCCAGAAGGCCTATTCCAAACTTTAGGACATGTATACTGTAGTTCTTATTTATGTTATGATTCCTTTCTGCAAGTCATAGCCTTTTCCTTTACACCCCTGTTACGCTTGTCAGTATGTCAACCCCCAGAATCTCTGCCAAGAATTCAAGTCTGAGCTAGTAAAGTTGTGTCAATTGGAGTGACTAAATCCCCTTACCTGTTTTGATGTTGTTTCAGGGGAGCAAAAGAGAGAATATCTACAAAATTCTGCTTCAATTTTGAATGAAAGGTAATAGAGCGTTAAGACACTGTTATCCATTGGCTTGTGATGTAATAGGACATCTAGCTATTGAGGGAACCTCAAATACAAATGCATGTAATCAATGATGGCTGTGAAAATGCTGAGTGCTAAAAAAAACGATATAAACAGATCGGGAAATACTGAGGAGGGTAATAAAAGCGAGATAAACTCTTCACAGAAGAAAATGTATTGTCAGTAAGAAAGATAATAGAATCTCAATATGCTGACTATAAAGTTATTTTCCGTGCCTTTGCACTTCAGGACTACTGTAGACAACACATTGCACGTGTGTGACAGGAATAGTATACGCAATGCTGTTACTAACTCCATAAGCTGTGAAAACCGAGACATGTAGATCAAGTATACCTCTCCCAGGCGTCGTCAGACCTCCACCAGACATCGCTGAAGCAGAATAATATGTTAAATAATGTGATTACCACGTCTGGCCCCTTAAACCTGCCACTATTGTTCCTACTATTGCTTCCATGCCATCACTTGAAGGAGGGTGAATGTATAGTTCTGATTATAGAATGGAATAACTCGAATGGGAATAACACAGACCACTGTGATTCTATTTCTATGGTTCTGATGCGTCATACAGCCATGAGTAGAAATGTATTTTGACATAATAGGACTGCAGTTCACCACATAATCCACCTCGCAGAATATACTCTAATGCTTTAATCACAGTTCATCACAGTCCATATGTAAATTAACTAAGGGACAATTGCATGGCTGTACAAAAATCATGCAGATTGTGGGTGAATTATCCCATCACTTTAAGATGATTACATTGGCCTAGAATAATAAGTGCTTCGACATGGATATGTCACATGCCACTCATATTAGATAAGTAAATGATCCAACATGAAATAGCCTACATAATTTTTTTAATCAGAATTACACATTTAACCTATTGATATGCTGTAGGACTAATATTGCTGTTCCCCTCTTAGTATGCATTCCAGGTGAATGTTGTTGCTGTTGCTCTACCCAGGAGCTGTGGTTGGAGGATCAGATCAATAGGTGAATTCGGGCTGCATCCCATATGGCACCCTATTCCCTATTTTGTGCACTAGTTTTGTCCAGAACCCTATGGCCATGATCAAAAGTAGCTCATTTGGGCAGAGCCCTATGGTCCTGGTCAAATGTAGCTTACTAAACAGGAAATAGGGTGCCATTTGGGACACAACCCTGTTTTCGAATGCCATAACCAGAGGCCAAGTTAACATGTGGTCTGCTCTTCTATTTGAACAGATGAGATACTATAAAGTATCTCTCTGTTTTATCTGGTGCACAGCATGCAGATCTTTGTATTTACATCTGAGAGAAGGTTTGAAGATTTTTCTGTGTGAGGAGGGGAGTGCAATCAAAAGACTGCATTTATCCAACAAGGTTGAGAACAGACTTCTACAGACTTCTATTAATCATTTGCATAGCAGATGCATAGCAGATGGAAAAGATAATCTAGTGTTTCAGAATTGTCAATCTTCCCCCCATTACTTTACCAATCACAGGTTCACAATGCACTGGAGCAACAACTCACACTGGATCACAACTCAAACCCACAATCTGTTCCTTTGTTGTGTGATTTAATCAGGCATAGTTAATGAGTGGAATCATTTCCCGTCCTTTATTTATTTCATTGTATTTATGACTACTAGACACAGCTATGTAATTAATTTGTCAGTTGATGCAACATTACTGTTTAGCTGAGAAATAGCCACAAGGATTGTTGAAATGTGTACTTTACCTGTTTGGATTAAGATCCCAGTTCTATGCTGTATTATTTGCCATGAAGAATGTGAAGGAAGGTTGGGACTGTGGAAAAGCTCTTTTGATGAGTATCTGGATTGTGTTGGATAATCCTGGATATTACCGATGAGATTAGTTCTAGTTTAATTTAAAACATGTACTGTATAGTTCCTTTTTTAATACATTTTCTACATATTAATAAAATATTCCAATTGTCAATTTTGCTGTTTACATGTGCAGTTCTTGTTTCAGATGTCCTTTTTTGTCTCAACTTCCTTTCACATGCTTTATAAATAAACACAACAATCTAACAATAATTTCAATCACACCAATAGTTTTAAAAAAATAATTCAATACTCTTCTTATCACTTGGCCTATTTTTGACAAAGAATGTCTTCTCATTAACTCACACTAATAGTTTGTTGTGATGATGATGGGGTTCTCTGTGGTGGCTGCAGCAAAGGGTCTGCCATCAAACTAGACGCTAACTGAACCACAGAGTCGGAGCCTAACACAGACACGAGCTGTATCCAAAAATGTCACTCTATTCCCCATATAGTGCACTACTTTTGACCAGGACCCATAGACCTCTGATCAAAAGTAGTGCACTACATAGTGAATAAGGTCATGACCAGGTCAAGGCCACACAATTTGCATAGGATCTTGCTTAAACACACAAAACAGTATCCACTTCAGAATTGTATAATGTTGAACACTATACACTACTGTATTTGAGAGCATGCTCATATTTACAGATAAATCATTTGTAGGCATATGATAATGGCATGTCCTAATTAGTCATTAATTCATTAAAAATGGCTAGCATGCAGAAATGGTCCACTAAATAATGAACAACACAATTACAATTACATGAAGCAGTTATGATTTAAACAGGACAGCATAATACTGTGGGAATGATCAAATATTAGGCCCAAGCCATGGCTCGCTATATTCTGTCCTCATCAAAATATACCATGAATAGCGCTGCTTTTGAAAAACAGAATTATTTCTGCCTTAATCAAAACCAACATGTCACTGACTGCCATATGACAACCAGATTGTCACAAGATATTGCAATATACTGTGATAAAAAATGATGAACTTGAACTTTTGCCCTATAACAAACAGTAACATTGAGTAAATGTAATTAACGCCTAGATGTCTGCTGTCTGTTGCGAGCTTGAGCGTGACACCAGAATAGGTGCTCTTATGTGCTGTTATTAACACGTGCACTCCTGCTAAATTGTTCAATTGTCTCACACATACTGTATAAAGATGCCAACCATTAATGGGTCATGAGGCCCCTTCACCCCTCTTCATTTCCCTCCAGTCATCCCTCCAGTCATTTCACAGATCACTGGTTTGAATGTGATGAAAGGCGGCACTGTAAAACCAGCCCCAAGACTGGCTGAGCGGCTTGCATTGGCTTCACAACTGACTGAGCCCTGGAAGCAAATTGGGGCTGACAAGTGAATAGGAGGAGGTGCTGCTCCCCGTTGGACTGGGTAATAGTGCCGTAAACACGTTGGCTTAATTGAGAATTGAGGGAAGGAAATGGAATGATGCACAGCATTGATACTTCTGACTTAGCTAACATTTAGTAAGCCAGTGGGGCTACTCAACATGAATGTTTGCAGGGCATGAAGAAGACTAGGGACAACTCCATTGGAGGCAGACAAATAAGAGGTAAGAATATTTGGCTGCATGGATTGCTGTCTCTCTCTTGCTTTTTCTCTTCTTGTAGGTCATGATTTACTCAGTGATCTAGTAAGTTTGTGTGCAAGGTGATGATATCATTAATTGAACTGATCACATGGAGTTGTAGTCCTAAACCTTTGATTGGACGGTATATAGTAGGAAACATCTTGTGATGTGGGGACATACTGTATTACACTTAGCCAATGTGTATGGGTTTTTGCATTAAAAATGAACTATATCTAGTATTAGAGTTAATGTTAGTCGCAGTCTATAGCTTTTCTTTTCTGTATCTCAATGTACTCTAGTACTTGATTAGAGACGGCGTCATTGCTTAACCAATAAGGCTCAGTCCTGATGATCATCTACTCTGACAGCTGTGCTTTTTGCATGTTGCATGATGTCTGCACAGTGGAGAGAGGAGAGGAAAGATCCAAGTCTAGAAGAAAGATCTAGAGCTTTAGTGGTGGTTTAGAACAGGCAGTTCATGTCAGGGTGCTGACCCACATACTTGATACAGTGGGGCAGCTTAAGTCAGCAACCACAGTGAGACCACATTGTTTTCTCTATTCCCCTCTTAAGAAGAAGGTGTAGTCAGCGAGGAGTGTGACCTGGCCGTGAGAATGTAGACTAGTTGGTCATGAACTGAACAGGTGTTTTGACCACGGTTGTAAAATTCCATCAAGTTTCTCAAAATAGCCCGATTTTCCAGAAATTTCAGTTGGAGGATTTTTGCCAAAGTTACCAGAATTTTTCAACTCTACCAGCAAATGACTGTAGGCTCATCAATAGCCATGATTACAAAGGCAAACTATGTTAGCATTTAATTATAAGACGGTCTTCATGTGGTCTTCATATGTTGATAAACAGTCCATGGAGAGGACCATGAAAGACTTAATAATTGCATGTGGAATGTACATTTTCTTGTCTGAATTGAGTCTCATTACATGCAGAGTGAAGAGACAACACAGGACAGAGAGCATCTGTGCATGAGACAACATGGCCAGAAGGTAAAGACCTACTCTGCAAAGTACAATCTTTTGTTAACTTCCCAGCCATGTAGAAATTGATGCTCACAGGTACCATCTGTGTAGAA
This sequence comes from Oncorhynchus mykiss, assembly GCF_057628025.1. Taxonomy (NCBI): domain Eukaryota; kingdom Metazoa; phylum Chordata; class Actinopteri; order Salmoniformes; family Salmonidae; genus Oncorhynchus; species Oncorhynchus mykiss. Next base: position 64,978,754 of record NC_143029.1, read on the forward strand.
ATCCCTTCCTCCTTCCATCCATGGGTCTATTTGAAACCTTCCCTTTTGTCCAATTTATTAACATGTCACAGCATACACTGTATACTGTATACAATCACAAGACTGCCTCTTAAGGCTGTGGACTGGGCAAGCATTGTTAATGCTTTGCTTCTTCAGCTCCAAAGTAAGATGTGTTTTGTCCTGGAGACCTTAATTCTGATTTACGATTGGATGATCTCTCTCTACCCCTCTGGAGGGAGTCCAAGCAAGTGTTCATCGTTCTGCCTCAGAGCTCTGGGCCCAGTTGCATACAACATGTTAAATGTTTCCCTTAAGGATTTACTTGAATTAATAATTTCCCATTACCTAAGGGAATTGTTTAATGGCATTAGAGACCATCAAACATTAGGTAAGGGAATACTTAAGGGGCTTTCTCTCTGCATTGTTGGGAAGGGCCCTTAAGTAAGTATTTTACTGTTATTTGAACCTGTTGTTTACGAAGCATTTGATGAATACAAATGTATTTGATTTGATTTTACGGTAGTTTGAAGGCATGTACAGCAGAAATAATCTCAGGTTACCATGGACACGACCTGATTAACTGACTGAACATCTCCTCAAAGAGATCGCATTTATTTTGGAAGATCGTAAAATATAACTTTTACACTCAAGACAGGAGAAGCTAGAAGATAATGAAATTGTTATTTCAGTAACTTTTTTTTATTACTTTCTAGCATGTCAAGGTAACTAGCTAGCCAGCTAGCTTTGTAGCCATGGATTGTGCACCTTCCAATGTTTAGCTAAGTAGCCAGCTATCTATACACCTAGCTAGCTGGTTGATCAGCCTGGTCTCATAGACTAGTTGTAAACTAGTAAAAGTAAAGGTTGATGTTTTCCTTTTGCAACCAGGGCAGAGGAAAGCAACATTCCTTTCCACAAATGCGTTTTACATTGATATCCATACTGAATGAAGCACTTAAGGGACCTCATGGGCACCCATAACCTTTTCACTTAATTTAAGGGGGAAATTTATCTTAAAATGTTTGTACAACTGACTCAATGTTAAGGAAACGTTAAGTGAAAAGATAAGGCAAAAAAGCAGAATGAAGGCGGAGTCTTCGTTGAATAGCAATGGAGAGTGGGCATTCTATTAAACATAGCCATGTAAAGATATTCTAAGAATAGCCTAATTGATTTAAATTTTTACAATTTTATTTAACCTTTATTTATCCAGGTAGGCTAGTTGAGAACACGTTCTCATTTCTATCTGCGACCTGGCCAAGAGAAAACAAAGCAGTTTGACACATACAACAACACAGAGTTACACATGGAATAAACAAACATACAGTCAATAATACAGTACAAAAAAAAGTACATATACAGTGTGCGCAAATGAGGTAAGATGGGAGAGGTAAGGCAATAAAATAGACCATATAGCAATTAAACACTGGAGTGATAGATGTACAGAAGATGAATATGCAAGTAGAGATACTGGGGTGCAAAGGAGCAAAATAAATAAATAAACACAGTATGGGGATGAGGTTGTTGGATGGGCTATTTACAGATGGGCTATTTACAGATGGGCTGTGTACAGGTGCAATGATCTGTGAGCTGCTCTGACAGCTGGTTCTTGAAGTTAGTGAGGGAGATAAGAGTCTCCAGCTTCAGCAAATTTTGCAGTTCGTTCAAGTCTGGCAGCAGAGAACTGGAAGGAAAGGCGGCCAAAGGTGGAATTGGCTTTGGGGGTGACCAGTGAAATATACGTGCTGGAGCGTGTGCTGCGGGTGGGTGCTGCTATGGTGACCAGTGAACTGAGATAAGGCGGGGCTTTACCTAGCAAGACTTGTAGATGAGCTGGAGCCAGTAGGTTTGGCGACGATTATGAAGCGAGGGCCAGCCAACGAGAGCGTACAGGTCGCAGTGGTGGGTAGGATATGGGGCTTTGGTGACAAAACGGATGACTTGCTGTACATAGATCTCCCCTGAAACATGTATATTTGAGCCTTATACACTATATATACAAAAGTATGTGGAAATAAACAATATTTGAGGACAAATAAGAATCGTAGCTTACTGAGACGTTTTAGTTGTTCCTTAATTGGTATCATTGAAATACCTGTGGACAGAGAGAAAAATTCTAAATAGTGGATTCGCCTATTTCAGCCACACATGTTGCTGACAGGTGTATAAAATCGAGCACACAGGCATGCAATCTGCATAGACAAACATTGGCAGTAGAATGGCCTTACTTAAGAGCTCACTGACTTTCAACGTGGCACCGTCATGGGATGCTACCTTTCCAACTAGTCAGTTTATCAAATTTCTACCCTGCTAAAGCTGCCCCCGTCAACTGTAAATGCTGTTATTGTGAAGTGGAAACGTCTAGAAGAAACCATGGATTAGCCGTGAAGTGGTAGGCCACACAAGCTCACAGAACGGGTGCTGAAGCCCGTAACGCGTTGAAATCATCTGTCCGTGCTTGCAACACTCAATACCTAGTTCTAAACTGCCTCTGGGAGCAACGTCAGCACAATAACTGTTTGTAGGGAGCTTCATGAAATGGGTTTTCATGGCCGAGCAGCCGCACACAAGCCTAAGATCACCATGCGCAATACCAAGCATTGTGGTTTTAAAGCTCGCCGCCGTTGGACTCTGGAGCAGTGGAAACGGGTTCTCTGAAGTGATGAATCACGCTTCACCATCTGGCAGTACGACGGACAAATCTGTGTTTGGCGGATGCCAGGAGAATGCTACATGCCCCAATGTATAGTGCCAACTGTAAAGTTTGATGGAGGAGGAATAATGGTCTGGGGTTGTTTTTCATGGTTCGGGTTAGGCCACTTAGTTCCAGCGAAGCGAAATCTTAACACTACAGCATACAATGACATTCTAGACGATTCTGTGCTTCCAACTTTGTGGTAACAGTTTGGGGAAGGCCCTTTCCTGTTTCAGCACAGAGCCCTGACCTCAACCCCAATGAACACCTTTGGTATGAATTGGAACGTCAACTGCGAGCCAGGCCTAATCGCCCAACATCCCTGATTTATTGAATGAGGAAATAATTTTATAAAGATAAAAGTATTTGGATGTAATGTTGAAAAAGCCAAGCCTGCACACCCAGGAGCTCTCCAGATGTAGGGTTGATCACATGTTAGCAACATGTGACTACCAGTGCAGTTCTATGTGGGGGGGGCTAAGTGCCTTGATCAAAGGCACAACGGCAGGAGGTGGTAGGTCTACATGGGATCAAACACAGCAGATTTCCAGTGTAAATAGTGCTTACCTTGTCATGAAGGCTATCATGATAGTCATGGAATTTGGCTAAAAGTCATGGAGAAGTCATTAAAAATGTAACTGTGTTTAAACCATTTTAACAGCAAATAATCAGAGGTCTCTATAGTATAATGTCATTTGTGAATGTAGTCTAATAGACCGACTTGGAAGACATCCACTCCTGCACTTTTTACAACCCAAGTCAAGCACTGATGATGGAAAGCACTATGTTTCACCTCTGTTAGGGGAAGGGGGATACCTAGTCAGTTGAAGGCCTTCAACTGAAATGTGTCTTCACATTTAACACAACCACTCTGAATCAGAGAGGTGCAGGGGGCTGCCTTAAATCAACATCCATGTCTTTAGCACCCAGGGAACTGCCTTGCTCAGGGGTACAACAACATTTTTTTTCCTAGTCAGCTCGGGGATTTGATCCAGCAACCTTTCAGTTACTGGCCCAATGCTTCAACCACTAGGCTACCTGCCACTTACGGTTCCTTCTTTACTTCATTTTTGCATTGATGATCGAATCATAATCAAAATCATGCTGTGTAGCATGTGCCTCCAGACTCCAGACTAGCTCGGAGCTATAGCTCATATTTGTTATGTTTGTCTTATTTCAAGAGAGCTCATTGCTCATGAAGTATTTTAGGCCAGGAAAGAACATGAGGTCAACCCACTGCCTGGTGGGAAACTCTCTACAATGTGTCTGTTCTTTTAGACAAGGGGGGAAATGTGCTTGTTATCATAAGACGCCTGAATTACAAATTTAGAAAACATCTAGTTAGAAATGTTGTGGCAGGTTTCCTTATGGGAACTGTATAGATTATTACCAGCAATTAAATGATTGCTTATTTGAGTTGCATATAATGATTGACTAATGACAGTTACGTGGAAAATGGATGTCAGTGGCATTCATAATACAAAAGAGATCCGACATTAACCAAGCCTCTCAAATTAAGAAAAAATACTGGAGACTGGATTGTGTTTATTGGACAGAAAATGAACATGAAAGGTGTTTTCTTCTTCATGACAGTGTGGGACATTACACTGAACCAAAATATAAATGCAACATGTAAAGTGTTGGGCCCATGTTTCATGAGATGAAATATAAAATCCCAGAAAGGTTCCAAACGCACAAAAGGCTTATTTCTCTCAAATGTTGTGCACCAATGTGTTTATATCCCGGTTAGTGAACATTTCTCCTTTGCCAAGATAATCCATCCACCAGACAGGTGTGGCATATCAAGAAGCTGATTAAACCGCATGATTACACAGGTGCAACTTGTGCTGGGGACAGTAAAAGGCCACTTTAAAGTGTTTAGTTTTGTCTCACAACACAATACCACAGATGTCTCCAGTTTTTAGGGAGAGTGCAATTGGCATGCTGACTGCAGGAATGTCCACCAGAGCAGTTGCCAGAGAATTGAATGTTAATTTCTCTACGATAAACTGCATCCAACGTTGTTTTAGAGAATTTGGCAGTACGTCCAACCGGCCTCACAACCGCAACCGTATTTCTGTCTGTAATAAAGCACTTATGTATTCTGATTGGCTGCGCCTGGCTGCCAAGTGAGTGGGCCTAAGCCCTCCCATTCTCACCCATGGCTGCAGCCCTGCCCAGTCATGTGAAATCCATAGATTAGGGATTAATTCATTTATTTCAATTGACTGATTTCCTTATATGAACTGTAACTCATCAAAATCTTTGAAATTGTTGCATGTTGCGTTTATACTTTTGTTCAGTATACATTGAACTTGCAGCTCATTGTGAATACAATAATGTAGCTAACTATTACTTGAAAAATAACAATTTTACGCACTTCTTTATCAGTTTCTGTGGAATTTCTTCCTCTCTGTGTACAGACCACATAGTGATACTGGGTAACTTATTGAGAAATTGAGAAATGCAACAGACAGAAAAACAGGAAGTCTATTCACAGTGTTCTAAGTAATCTCATGACTACACAAGTTCATGACTCGGTCTTTGTTGCTTTCCTCCTGAAACTGCCAATCAGACACTTCTATTTATACTGTAGATGTTGTCTGATTTACTTCACTGTATGTACCAGGCAGTATACCCTTGTAGTGAACAAATGGGAATAACAATGCAAAACATTGGTAGAGTCTATTAATCCATGTTTGGACAGGTACATTCTTAATTCTGCCTTTTAAAAGACTTGACTAAGGGGATCGAAGACATGAGTCATTTGGGAATAACCAACTGGTTCATACAGTGTGTCCAATATATCATGTGGTCAAATGTACCTCGACCTTTGGCCTGGAATTAATTGGCTACTTATTGATGTACTTTCAAAATCAATCATCTCTTCAACATCTATCTGATATTACAGATGTAGTCAAATACATTTTGTCCAGTGGCATTAACACAGCTGTATATTGGACCAGTCCGTCAGAAAGTGGATTGGAAAGTACCTAAACAAGGCCTTTGTTTCCATCAGAGCAAATAACTACTTTTTTTACTATGCCATTACTGAAAAGGGGGGAGAGGTACTTCCATATATAGAATAATCCCCATCAACTCCACTTTGTGTGCTCCTCAGATCCTTCCTACTGTTTTCATAGCACTGGGCCGAAACATTTTACAGGAGTGACTCATGGCCTGTTTTGCTTTTGGGACTGGTTAGCAACGGAGTGGCCTAGCCTATTTTTGGCATCCTGTCAGATTCCAATACAGTCCTCCTGGTTTACTTTTCATTAGCACACAAGCTCATAAGCTGTGCGGCGTAATGTTTAATGCAGCTATGTAGTGCAACATCTAGCCTCTCCCTAAATATCCAATAAGATTAGGAGACATACTAGGTTGATATACTAGCACAAACAGTTGAAGTTACATACACCTTAGCCAAGTACATTTATACTCCGTTTTTTTAATTCCTGACATTTAATCCTAGGAAAAATTCCCTGTTTTAGGACAGTTAGGATGACCACTTTATTTTAAGAATGTGAAATGTCAGAATAAAAGCAGAGAGAATGATTTATTTCAGATTTGATTTCTTTCATCACATTCCCAGTGGGTCAGAAGTTTACATAAACTCAATCAGTATTTGGTAACATTGCCATTAAATTGTTTAACTTGGGTCAAACGTGTCAGATAGCCTTCCACAAGCTTCACACAATAAGTTGGGTGAAATTTGTCCCATTCCTCCTGACAGAGCTGGTGTAACTGAGTCAGGTTTGTAGGCCTCCTTGCTCGCACACGCTTTTTCAGTTCTGCCCACACATTTTCTATGAGATTGAGGTGAGGGCTTTGCGACGACTCCAATACCTTGACTTTGTTGTCCTTAAGCCATTTTGCCACAACTTCGGAAGTACAGTGGGGCAAAAAAGTGTTTAGTCAGCCACCAATTGTGCAAGTTCTGTAATTTTCATCATAGGTACACTTCAACTATGACAGACAAAATGAGAATAAAAATCCAGAAAATCACATTGTAGGATTGTTAATGAATTTATTTGCAAATTATGGTGGAAAATAAGTATTTGGTCAATAACAAAAGTTTATCTCAATACTTTGTTATATACCCTTTGTTGGCAATGACAGAGGTCAAACGTTTTCTGTAAGTCTTCACAAGGTTTTCACACACTGTTGCTGGTATTTTGGCCCATTCCTCCATGCAGATCTCCTCTAGAGCAGTGATGTTTTGGGGCTGTTGCTGGGCAACATGGACTTTCAACTCCCTCCAAAGATTTTCTATGGGGTTGAGATCTGGAGACTGGCTAGGCCACTCCAGGACCTTGAAATGCTTCTTACGAAGCCACTCCTTTGTTGCCCGGGCGGTGTGTTTGGGATCATTGTCATGCTGAAAGACCCAGCCACGTTTCATCTTCAATGCCCTTGCTGATGAGGTTTTCACTCAAAATCTCACGATACATGGCCCCATTCATTCTTTCCTTTACACGGATCAGTCGTCCTGGTCCCTTTGCAGAAAAACAGCCCCAAAGCATGATGTTTCCACCCCCATGCTTCACAGTAGATATGGTGTTCTTTGGATGCAACTCAGCATTCTTTGTCCTCCAAACACGGCGAGTTGAGTTTTTACCAAAAAGTTATATTTTGGTTTCATCTGACCATATGACATTCTTCCAATCTTCTTCTGGATCATCCAAATGCTCTCTAGCAAACTTCAGACGGGCCTTGACATGTACTGGCTTAAGCAGGGGGACACGTCTGGCACTGCAGGATTTGAGTCCTTGGCGGCGTAGTGTGTTACTTTGGTCCCAGCTCTCTGCAGGTCATTCACTAGGTCCCCCTGTGTGGTTCTGGGATTTTTGCTCACCGTTCTTGTGATCATTTTGACCCCACGGGGTGAGATCTTGCGTGGAGCCCCAGGTCGAGGGAGATTATCAGTGGTCTTGTATGTCTTCCATTTCCTAATAATTGCTCCCACAGTTGATTTCTTCAAACCAAGCTGCTTACCTATTGCAGATTCAGTCTTCCCAGCCTGGTGCAGGTCTACAATTTTGTTTCTGGTGTCCTTTGACAGCTCTTTGGTCTTGGCCATAGTGGAGTTTGGAGTGTGACTGTTTGAGGTTGTGGACAGGTGTCTTTTATACTGATAACAAGTTCAAACAGGTGCCATTAATACAGGTAATTAGTGGAGGACAGAGGAGCCTCTTAAAGAAGAAGTTACAGGTCTGTGAGAGCCAGAAATCTTGCTTGTTTGTAGGTGACCACATACTTATTTTCCACCATAATTTGCAAATAAATTCATTAAAAATCATTTCATTTTTTTTCTCATTTTGTCTGTCATAGTTTAAGTGTACCTATGATGAAAATTACAAGCCTCTCTCATCTTTTTAAGTGGGAGAACTTGCACAATTGGTGGCTGACTAAATACTTTTTTGCCCCACTGTATGCTTGGGGTCATTGTCCATTTGGAAGACGAACCTTGGGAGCAATTTTGGCTGATTTCTTTTGATTTTCACCTGATGTCAGGTAGGCCTTGAAATACATCCACAGGTACACCTCCAACTGACTCAATTTATGTCAATTAGCTTATCAGAAGCTTCTAAAGCCATGACATCATTTTCTGGAATTTTCCAAGCTGTTTAAAGGCACAGTCAACTTAGTGTATGTAAACTTCTGACCCACTGGAATTGTGATACAGTGAATTTAAGTGAATTATAAGTCTGTAAACAATTGTTGTAAAAATTCCTTGTGTCATGCACAAAGTAGATGTCCTAACAGACTTGTGTGGAGTGGTTGAAAAACGAGTTTTAATGACTCCAACCTAAGTGTATGTAAACTTCCGACTTCAACTGTAAAGGGGATCATAGTTTTAAGAGTTGAATGTGGTGGTGCTTATCCAACTATCTCTAAATCCTGATGTCTAGCCTGCTTACAGTTATTGTACCTCTTTACTCTCCACACCCTACGATCCAGTCAACACCCCCTCAATGTGATGTATGACAGTATAGCCGACAGACAAGGAACTGGGCGTAGATTATGACATTAAATACCACTTAAAATCATGGCTTGGAGAAAACAGAATAAAGCTCACCTTCTAGTATAGAATCGTTGGAATACTATGGTCATGAAACACAGATACTCGTGTGGCCAGCATATTCAAGGATCAGTACGAGGTTGAAAAAATACGATACCCTTTTTGGTGTCAGTCAGAGCACCTATTTGGTTCCGAAGAGCACCTTTCAGTGGGTCATTTCCCTCCTGTTCCTCATCACTTTCTGTGAATTACTGTACAGGAGAGAGAGTCAAAGTGTGTATGTTTTCTGATATGACAGTCTCTTACCAGTAAGTGCCTCCTGTTTGCTATAGCCATGGATAATACATTTTTTGAACCTTTATTTTACTAGGCAAACAGAACCAATACTTATTTACAGTGATGGCCTACACCTGCCAAACCCTCCCCAAACTAGGATGATGCTGGGCCAATTGTGTGCGCCCTATGGGACTCCCAATCTCAGTCCGGTTGTGATACAGCCCAGGATCAAACCCAGGTCTGTAGTGACACCTCTAGCACTGGGATGCAGTGGCTTAGTCCGCTGCGCCACTCAGGATCCTGAAAGGAAATGGTTGAGGTCCATTCTCCTCGCAACCAGGGTCACATGACCTCTCACAACTTTCTACAGAACAGTCACACATCCGTGCATCTCTCTCTCTCTGCTTCACCTGATTCCCTGTTCTGTCCACACCCTGAGCATACAGGACACAAACACGCACACACACACTTTCATTTCCTCTTTCCAATTAAAGTTAGTGAGGTGGGGCTGAAAAGGGTGAGGTGTTTTGGTTATTTTTAGATCGCCCTTCATAATTAAAATCAAATCAAATTTTATTTGTCACATACACATGGTTAGCAGATGTTAATGCGAGTGTAGCGAAATGCTTGTGCTTCTAGTTCCGACAATGCAGTAATAACAAGTAATCTAACTAACAATTCCAAAACTACTGTCTTGTACACAGTGTAAGGGGATAAAGAATATGTACATAAGGATATATGAATGAGTGATGGTACAGAGCAGCATAGGCAAGATACAGTAGATGGTATCGGGTACAGTATGTACAATGAGATGAGTATGTAGACAAAGTGGCATAGTATAGTATAAAGTGGCTAGTGATACATGTATTACATAAGGATACCGTCGATGATATAGAGTACAGTATATACGTATGCGTATGAGATGAATAATGTAGGGTAAGTAACATTTATATAAGGTAGCATTGTTTAAAGTGGCTAGTGATATATTTACATCATTTCCCATCAATTCCCATTATTAAAGTGGCTGGAGTTGAGTCAGTGTCAGTGTGTTGGCAGCAGCCACTCAGTGTTAGTGGTGGCTGTTTAACAGTCTGATGGCCTTGAGATAGAAGCTGTTTTTCAGTCTCTCGGTCCCAGCTTTGATGCACCTGTACTGACCTCGCCTTCTGGATGATAGCGGGGTGAACAGGCAGTGGCTCGGGTGGTTGATGTCCTTGATGATCTTTATGGCCTTCCTGTGACATCGGGTGGTGTAGGTGTCCTGGAGGGCAGGTAGTTTGCCCCCGGTGATGCGTTGTGCAGACCTCACTACCCTCTGGAGAGCCTTACGGTTGAGGGCGGTGCAGTTGCCATACCAGGCGGTGATACAGCCCGCCAGGATGCTCTCGATTGTGCATCTGTAGAAGTTTGTGAGTGCTTTTGGTGACAAGCCGAATTTCTTCAGCCTCCTGAGGTTGAAGAGGCGCTGCTGCGCCTTCTTCACGATGCTGTCTGTGTGAGTGGACCAATTCAGTTTGTCTGTGATGTGTATGCCGAGGAACTTAAAACTTGCTACCCTCTCCACTACTGTTCCATCGATGTGGATAGGGGGGTGTTCCCTCTGCTGTTTCCTGAAGTCCACAATCATCTCCTTAGTTTTGTTGACGTTGAGTGTGAGGTTGTTTTCCTGACACCACACAATTATGTTCTGGTACAGTGTTCAAACACTCTGAAGTCGGCAGCTCTTTTGAAAAACTGTTAAAAAACTGCAGACAAATCAAATGAATTATGACCAGCGAGACTCTCTCTCTCTCTCTCTCTCTCTCTCTGACATCACTGGGAACTTGTGTGTATAAAGTAAACACAAGAATGCAGCGCGTCAGGCAAGGGAGTGTGAGCACAGACAGAGGGCCCTTTCTTACACAGGGTGGGCAGGGCAGGGAGAAGTGACTCTGCCCTGAGAGAGTGACACACACAGGGAGAGAGGAAGAGAGAGAGAGGCAGAAAGAGCGTAATTCAATACAGACCAAGTATGGGGCAAAATTGAGAGCTTAGAGTATATCAACAAAAAGCAGCAGCAGATATTGAAGAGGATATACAAGGAAGAGGAAAGGAGGAAGAGGAGCTTTACTGGCCTGGACTTCTAAAGTGTTTGCCGGTAAGGTTTACATTTCAAAAGACCTTAAAAGCTCTTGATCTTATTTGGTTGAGTACCTGTGATTCGGGAGCCAATGAATATACCTGTAATACTATGTGTGAACTGGAAATCTGTTGTTTTGGAAAGTCCCTTCCATCACCCCTCCATGGTCTTTATTCATAGATACATATATTATGTACATATCTACCTCAGTTACTTCATACCCCTGCACATTGACTCAGTACTGGTACCTCATGTATATAGCCAAGTTATCATTAATCATTGTGTATTTATTATTACATGTTATTCCTTTTCTATATATATTTATTTCTCTCAGCATTGTTGGGAAAGACCCATACGTAAGCATTTCCCTGTTAGTCTACGCCTGTTGTTTACGAAGCATGTGACAAATAAAATTGGATTCGATTTGATCAGTTCAACAGGTACTGTGACATACCAGATGATACTTTTCTGTTCAGTCACTACTCAGTGCCATTCTACAGCATGACTCTTTTAAGTAACGTAAACCTCATCTTAAATATAGTCTTGGGCGTTGAGCCTTGTACAGTTTTGGTGACGGTTCAAACCTAAGGTTCACCATAAGATCTTGTCAGGCTCTCTCCCTCCTCCACCACTTACACTATTTCACTCCCACTGACTCAGAGGTTACCTTTCAGCATGAGCTGTAAAGCATTAAGACAATGCCCTGTCTTATACTGTGAGGCGATATGATAATGTTTGCATTTGTATGTTGTATTTATTATAGATCCCCATTAGGTGCTGCTTAGGCACCAGCTACTCTTCCTGGGGTACGGCAATATCAAGGCAGTTATACAATTTGACAATCATTACAATACATTCACAACAGATTTCACAAGACAATAAGTGTGTGCCCTCAGGCCACTACTCTAGTACCACATATCTATAACACAAAATCCATGTATGTATAGTGCGTATGTTATCGTGTGTGCATGCATGTGTCTGTGCCTGTGTTTGTCTCTTCACAGTCCCAACTGTTCCCATAAAAAATATTCCATCTTGTGTTTCTTACCATGACACCGTGATGTTGAGTAAAGATGTGAATTGGGTACACTCTTACGCATGACTTTCCGTGTCTCTAAACTATTGACTGTCCCTGCACAAGAATGTTGATTGTCTCACATTAATAAGAGGATAAAAATGTCAAATCACACATTTCAAGTTTGTGTTGACGAGTCAAAAGGGTTTTGCAGCAAATGATTGCCTTGGGCCATTCCTGTGTGCTCTTGTATTGCCTTCTGTCATTCCGGCTTTTAGGTTGGGCAGAGCAGGGTCTCAAGCTTCCTAAATAGCTGTAGCTTATGCATGCAGTCATAACAGTTTCTGCCCCATCCTGGCTTTGTGTTGCCACTGAAAGTATATTTCTGTTTACCGCTGATCCTAGGCCAAGACAATGTTAGGTAATTATGTTACATTGTTGTTATTTTACATGAATTTTACAGCCTGGCCAGGTTACAACGTAGATAATATGATGTCATGATCGATGAAATGGGGATGTTGGAGTGAAGAATAAGACGTCAATATCGTTTCTCCCCATTAAAAGCATTGAGTTTGAATGAATTATTTTAATTGCCAATGTATTTTTGAAAACTAGTCTCTAAGGTCTTCACAGCCTCTGTAAGTACATGTGGAGTGCCCTACAAAAGACCTGTGACCATTTTGAACTTTGGTGAGGAAAACGTTCTCACACCTTGCTAGGAAATGCTAATGAGTCATAGTGCAACTCTTTTATTTCAGTCAACACGTCTTCCTATGTGTGATCATTTAGTGGGCTGCATGTCTCAACATCAGGCTCAACTTCATCAAACACGAAATGCAAAGGCCTTCATACATGAATAATGGATGGGCTTACATTTAATGGATTTGGTGAACAAATTTGTTTAGAGGAAATGGGACCTTAATGTTGACAAACTGCAAGTAAATACAGCCTTCTTACTTCAACGCTACAAAATAGCAGCAGCGCACTGTTTCCTGTTGAGTGATGCGGGAACGGAAGGGAAACTGACTATGGGTAAACCGATTTCACCTATGGGCTGTGAGACATAAAACATAATGCACAGCCTATGTGCAGTTCAGTTGCAGTCAGATACACTTGGCTTAGAATGTGAAGCAGGCAATAGAGGACAGAGGAAAAACCTGGCCAACATTTTAACATCCATAATCCTAGTCACCGTAAACCTATAAACTAGAGACAGCTACCATTTGACCTCCTGGCTAGCCATAAAGGTTAGCGTTCATCCAAGTTGCAGTGGAATGCTACAATCAGTTAATGTTAAAGTCAAAACCATCAAAGCTAGGTTCTGTCCATCATTGCCAATCCCCTCAGAGCTCTATTAGCCGGTACATTTAAATTAGTCCAGAACGAGTGCATTTCCCTCTATGGTGCAATCAGGCAGCCAGAGCCATGACTTTCTCCTCCAACTTTAATGAGAGTAAAGCTGAATAATATACTTGAGCAGGAGAGGGAAGAGGGGGAAGAGAGCGAAGAGGCACCAGGGGGACTGGAGTTCATTCTGCTCACCTTCTTCTCTCTATTTCTCTCCGCAGAAAATCTCTCAGAGCCAGAGGAGAATGGATTAAAATAGACAGGAGACTTCAGAGGACCTGAGGTAGAATCCCCAAATCCCAAAAGAGGGACACAAACAAACTACTCTGAGAGGCAGACTCCATAGACCTTCCCATCGCAGCAAGGAAAGATCGGAATCATTACAGAAACTGAAGGATTTCAAAGGAAAACGTCCATCTCTCATAAAACAATTAATCTTTGGTCTTCAAACTTTCTTAAATAATGCTTTGGTCTTTAAACCCCCAGACAAGGCACTTAAGGAAGGAGGGGAGGATAAAGAGATTCTCCCTGCATCAATGAATTTTCCAGTCTCTTGCTATCCTCCCTTGGCATGTGCTACTATATCAGCAACATCTTCACTATCAAGCACTAGTTCAGGGTCAAATCACCATAGAAACAATCCCCTTCCTGGTAACAGCAACACCCTTGACTGACTAATTCAATAATCTATCCTTGTTTGCTATTGTGGTTGGCTTCTTCAATAGATGACCCTCTAAAGGAGTTGCTAAGACACTCACTGTCAGTGAACCATGAAGGAAGACATCTTGGATTTTTTCAGTAACTTGTGGAAGGTGGCCACCACCAAGCATGACCAGGGGATCTACAATACAGTCTGCCTGGTGGTGCTGCTAGCCCTGCCTATGGTGGTGCTCTTCACTTCTCTGGTGGTGTGCTGCCACTGCTGCTGCTGTCGCCGGGCCAACTCCACTGGTTGCTGCGGAGACAGCCCAAGTTCAGACACAGCAAAATCAGACAAAAAGAAGAAGAAGAGTCCCAAAAATGAGGACTTGTGGATCTCGGTCAAAACAGGACCTATGACACAAGACAGGGTTGCCCTGACGATGGTGTAGTAGTCGTGACTGATGTTCAGATAAGGTTTAATTATTTTGTATTTATATGAAGCTCTTTTTTACTGCAATGTACAGGTACATAATGCCGGGCAAGGCCAGCCTTAGCCTTTTAAAGGCCCTAAGCGATATTTGTTTTTAAGTTTTAAAGTTAATTTCCTGCAATTCTACACATTTTGCAATGGGGTGTACAGAAAATGTTGAAGTTTTAAATCACCTTTTCCCAGTTCTACACATTTTGCCATGGCGCAGAAAGAACTTTTGCAATTTTATAACAAATTTCATGCCATTCTACACATTTTGCCATGGGGTAGAGATACATTTTTTGACCGTTTGAAAGCAACTTTCCTGCAATTCGACATATTTTGCCATGATTTAATGATACCGGAGTGACAGTGACGAACAAAATCAACGAGGGCCCCATGGAGGTCAGGGCCCCTAGGCACGTGAACTGCGTGCCCAGTCGGTATTCAGCCATGATTATGCCTGGAGCCGGCACTGGTGTTCAATATGCTCCATAGAAACTCTTGAAAGAGACTAAAAGAGCCAATAATATGTGATTGATTGTGTGTGTGCGTGCATGCATATGTGTGGCTGTGCATATGCACGTACGTGTTACTCTCAAACTCAACTCTGTACCTTGAAGCTAGTTCCACAGCATTTTTTTTATTGTTTCCTTCGAATCACAGACTGATTTAGACCTGAGACACCAGGTGTGTGCAATTACCTATCAGGTAGAACAGAAAACCAGCAGGCTCCAGACCTCAAAGGGTAAGAGTTGAATACCCCTGTGTTAGAGTGTGCACTCAACCAGAAGGTTGAGGACTGCTTTTTATTTCCAATGCTGGAGGCCAGCAATCTAGCATTGTGATTCGGTTAGAAAGATCATGTTTTTTATAGGTTAGACCATTTCAAGTTCAAAGCACTTGCAGTTATTGCACTTACAATGTGAACAATGTGAACTTATGTAACTACTTTGAAATATTTTGCTGTATTTGCTATATCCACTAAATGGAGATCTCAATTCCATTCATGAGTTGACCATCAATCGCTGAATTGAATAGAACAAAGTGAAGCACTGAGATCTTTCATTTACATTACCGTAGAGTATGCTGAAGCTCAGTATTGTTGATGAATGAGTGTTTCTACCCAACAGTTCCATGTGTTACGTTACCTTATGCTCAGATTGCCATGTGTACTGTCTTGCACTGTCCCTATTGGTTCATAAAATCATTATGCGTTATTATTATTATCTCCAGGCTCTCAGACTTTGGGGTGCTAAGTGGATCCTTCTTACATCTTTATCCCTCAGTGCCAATAGCCATCATTTCACATGTAGTGATATTTACTGGCATATCATAGTTGAGGTACTATGCCATCATTCAGTATTTTCTACACCATTGTATTGATAAAATATAAGTTGTGTGCATATGGGGCATTGTGTGCAAAATGCACACATTTTGGGGCGGCAGGTAGCCTAGAGGTTAGAGTGTTGGGCCAGTAGCCGAAAGGTTGCTAGATCAAATCCCTGAGCTGACAAGGTAGAAATATGTTGTTCTGCCCCTGAACAAGGCAGTTAACCCACTGTTCCTAGGCTGTCATTGTAAATAAGAGTTTGTTCTTAACTGACTTGCCTAGTTAAATAAAATTAAAATGTATGCAAATAGAAGTTTATAATTGATTTACAAATCCGGTGACAAATCAGTTTCATTTGTTATTTTTTTATTATCCCTGTTTTCAGATCCTTATTTTGTGCCTAATAGGCTTCTCTATTAGTTATTCACTAAACTTTGATCGAGACAAATTATGCATTAGAACATACAGGTAACTGACAAAATAAAGGAAACACCAACATAAATAGGGCGTTGGGTCACCACAAGCAGCAAGAACAGTTTCAAGGTGCTGTGGCATAGATTCTACAGTCTGGAACTCCACTGTAGGGACACAACACCGTTTTCCCACAATAAATTCCATAATTTGGTGTTTTGTTCATGGTGGTGGAAAACTCTGTCTCAGGCATGATCTGGTGAATGAGGCATGCATGCATGCACACACACACGCACGCACACACGCACGCACACACACACACACACACACACACACACACACACACACACACACACACACACACACACTTTAAACCCCCCTAAGCTCCTTTGAGACCCCTCTTTCAAAGTTAATGAGATTTATTCTTCTAGTCATGCCAAAACAATGGGAAACTGGGCATTTTACATATGACCCTAAGCATTATGGGATGTTAACTGCTTAATTAACTCAGGAACCACACCTGCGTAAAAGTACTTGCTTTCAATATAATTGGTATCACTCATTCATATATATTCAATCAGATCCACTTTAGCCGACATCCAGATAGCGGTTGTTTTGACGTGTCAGAGGTGTGTTACAGCTGTCAAATCCACAAGCGGCTCCTGGCATTATAGCCTACCTAAAGGGGACATTTCCATTGACAGCACGGAGTCGCATTAAGATAAATCTCCTGCAGCCTTGTTTACAGGTTTGAACACTGGAATGTGAGATGTAATCTACACCTCGATTAGTGTGATAGAAATCCTCATTACTTTAATGATTTTTTGTATTATTTCTGTATAGCCTTCACTCTCGTTTTGAACTTTTAATGCAAGGGTGATTGATGGGTTACAATGAGCAAGAACAGCTGCTCTCCAATTTGACAGCTCCAACACAGTTACACCTTCGACACCGCCAGAACATCAGTTATGAGGGTGGCGGCTACCGCCAGTTAATGCTTGATCTGATTGAGTCTAGGCCTTACTCAAGTGTTTCCTTTATTTTGTCAGGTACCTATATATTCTCTTCTGTTTGTCATCACACAAGAAATCGCTGACGTGATACATTTTCGAGTTATGAGCTCAGGCCACACTGGCGGCTGCATGAATCATTTATCCTGTCATTTGATTTTACAAAACAGCTGGAGAAAAGAGGGACAAAATAAAGTATTTTTGTAGCTTTGTTGATTCTTTGTTGGTGGGTTCATGTGTGGTTCACAATAGATGTGTTTCTGTTATCTTGTTTGTTGCATAAATTGACTTAATCCCTAGAGAACTTGGGCAAATGTATCATAATTTAATCTGATATTTGGTAACCAACATAAAGCATTAGCATCCACACACTCTGGATGTTTGTTGTTATTTCAAACTGATATGTAGTGATAGTCTGGTTCTGGAGCAGTGACTAGCCAATTCTATGTGTCGAGATAATGATTTGGGGGTTTCCTACTCTCTGTCAGACATGCCGTGTTGCTGAGTCCTACAGCTCTGACAGGCCCAGACATTCAGAGGCAGAGCACAGACATGCAGTGGAAAGTCTATGTGGGCTGATGGCAGTTTGTCTGCCATGACACAACCCACCAACCCCAGCAGTACTCCACTTCTAAACAAATAAGTCTTGTTTGAATACTACACTACCACTCATGGAAAAATGACATCAACCCTTCCCTTAGCCTCACACACACTTCAATGGAGATTCAGCCTATGCTCATGGGTAGGTACTCTGTTGTATGAAAGCCTGTTTGTCAGATGCCACTTTGGAATCTGAGCACCAAACTTGAGCTCATGTTGAACTTGTTCTCTGTGAGTGAGGTAAATAGCCACAGACTCAAAACACTGCTGCATGTATACTCAAAAGTGTAGGGATGACAAAATAAGCATATGTTAATTGACAATTGAAGTAACCTTTGAAGCAGGAATAAGCGCATAAAGGAGTTATTCTCAGGGTAAAACGGTTTTACTTTTCTACAGGAGATTACATGTGTCTAACTGGATAAAAATGTGTGAAGAATTGTGTGTGAGGCATTTCCTTCCCTTTCCATCCCTATTACATCCATCTCAGCATTAAAGACGCTACTTTGCCGACTAAGAAAGTATTTTTTAAACCTCCCACTTTGGGCTGGATGTGTGAATGTGTAGTTCATACATGTATAATCTAAGAGCAGAATACTGTCTTACCTCAATTATTCACAATTCCTAGTTTCAAAGTAACTGGTTTCTTGAACCTGTGCCGCACCATTTCCCCTACATTTTCCTCACGTGGGCAGCCCCCTAGAAATTAGAGTTCTAGCCAATGAGTTTCAGCCCCTCGCATTTGTGTATTTCTAGCAAGAGGCCTGCCCTTCATTATCTAATGAGGTTGCAGGGTGGGCCCAACAGCTCATTGGACACAGCAGAGAGAGAGAGAGAGAGAGAGAGAGAGAGAGAGAGAGAGAGAGAGAGCAATGATGAGGTGCACATATCTGCACATATGTGGCGTACAGTAGTACGCAATTGTCGGGGACCACTTTTGGCTTGTGAGTGTTACTTTCAGACTAGTGGCTAAAAAGTATCAGAGAATCTCTTTAAGAGCTCATTTGCCCCGCAGTGCTGTTATAGGAACCAATCTTCTTTATAGTAATTTACAATCCATGTGGTTCAAATAGCTATTGCATCAATTGGCTCCTGTGAGACATTTCAAAAGCTCAGCTAGAATATTCCACAGTAGGCCCCATCCTCTTCCTCCTTCTTTTTCATTCTCGCTTAACTTTGTGAATATCTTTCTTGCATTGTTATTCACACAGTCCAATGTGTGAAATCATTCCTCAGCAGTGAATTGAAACGACAGCTGAGAAACCAGGGGAAGTTGAGAAACCTCAACTTGTGGTATGATACACAACTCAAGTGTAGGTTATCCTAGACTGTGTCTGTCAAAGAGAAAACCATAGTCATTCAACTCAAAAAGGACATAAATAGGGACCATTTTCAAATGTCCTGTCAAGATCAGGTTACCTGTGAGGTTACGTCACAAAGTGATATGAATGGTAAAAAGCAAAAGGAAACTGCAAATCTGCTATTCTGTTTTTCTGGTATATCTAACCTTTTCTGCAAATCTAACCCTGTTTCTGGGAAAGATATGGTGAAAATCAAACGTTTTCTACTTCGTTCCTCTTCAAGTATGAATTGAATTAGTTGATTAACATCAACTGCATCTTTTTGATAAACACTGTGTGAAGTCATGTCCCATTCAAATAGCACTCTCTGTCACTGCAGGCATAGATGCTACTGAGTCACGCCCTGACCTTAGAGATCCTTATTATTTTCTATGATTGGTTAGGTCAGGGTGTGACTCGGGTATGAAAGTCTATGTTTTCTATTTCTTTGGTTTTTGCTGAGTGTGGTTCCCAATCAGAGGCAGCTGTTTATCGTTGTCTCTGATTGGGGATCATATGTAAGTTGTCATTTTCCTTTTGGATTTTGTGGGGTCTTGTTTTCTCTTTAGTGTCTGTTACCTGACAGAACTGGGCGCTTTCGTTTTGTTATTTTGTTTGAGTGTTTTTTGGATAATAAAATCATGAACACTTTCCACCCTGCGCTTTGGTCCACTCCTTTCGACGAGAGCCGTTACATAGTGCTATAAAGGACTTCAATATAACACAGCAACTGGGTCATTCCACCAATTTGCTGCCTTTTGAGAAATGTATAAGGAAAAAAAAGAAAGAAAGAAAAAAAGTTTGATTTCACCTAACTTGAACATTTTGTTATTTAGCATTCAACTTCATGAATATCAGGTTTTCCCATCTCAAATGACTATAGTAAATGCCTATTAAGTGTGAAATAAAGTAACAGGGATGGCCATAACAGGGCTGACAATTTCTTCTGAAGTCAGCCATAAATCCCCTTGTGACAGGAGGAATGGAAGTATGTTGTGTGCAACAGGCAGTGGCAATTGAATGCAAGCTTCACCAAAAAATGAACTTGTTGAAACATTTATAGCCTGTCAATCTATGGGTAAAAAGGTTGACATGTTATGCTTGACACCACAAAACACCAGAAAATGGCCAATAAAATATTTTACTCTATGATTTGACTCTTAGATATTCAATGTTTCTTCTGCAAAAACCGTGTTCAGTTCACATAACAGTGTTGACCTTAAAACGAGGGACAGATGTAAATGAATCACTAATCACATGAAATACATAATAGTCTTCAGAAATGACTGTCATAGCAACACTTTAAGTAGGGCTTTACAATGATGGTGAAACTTGGAGACCTTTTGGGATTAAGTGGGTTAAAATCTTCCTAGAAGTGACACAAGGTGGATGGAGGGACATGTCAAAATGCTGAATTTTGGCATTTTAGCAAGCCTATATTCATTTTAGGAATCCGATTGATTGAATTCTCCATGTGGTCTATATTAAAGGGCACTTCATTTAATATAGCAGGCTTTTAATTTCTACTTAAAATATCAAAGGGACGCAAAAGGCACTCTTCGTGGAACGACACAATTACAAAACACACTTGAAAATACAATCTTACAAAGGAGCATGTCATACATTCTATTTCTTATGCATAACATCTGAAATGTGAAATGTAGCTAACTCTGTAGGCTGGGTAGGCCAGAGACCAGAACTTAGAACAGAGAGTCAGGGTCTATGCTATGTTATGAATGTGAACAAGAGCAGTATAACTATTCTAAAAACACGGTATCATTTGGTGATCTAACTGATTATGCATAATAGGAGCAGACAGTGTTATGAATATGGTGACTGTTTTATGCCATGGAGCCAGCCTATAAAATGTAATCATATACAGTACAATAGGACAGAGGTCATTTGCTAAGAATCTACGTCTGCGAGGAATGCCGCTTTAGGACAGAGCCAAGATACGAAATCCTTTTACTTTGCCCATGTGATAACACTATACAGTGAAAGTTGCAGTTCACTTGTTCATAATATATATGAAATAAACCAATAATACAAATATCCTATGAAAAATAAAGACGTTTATGGCTGCAGCCATATGATATGTTAACATAAAGTAAGTTACAATAGTCTTGAGATAGATTGATGTTCCTGGTTTGAGGTTCTAGCTACTTTGCCTGGTTTGTAATGAGGTTCCCATTGTCTGCTTTAGTTCATCAGAGGGACTATTTTCTGGGAGCTGTACTGCTTCTAAGCGACCTCCTCTTCCTGGCAGTGCCCACAGGCCGAATCTTCATCTCAGTGAAATCAAGAGACATCAGGTGACCCTTCCATGGCTCCCAGTTCACACCCTGGTAGAGGTTAGAAAGAGAGACAGGACAACACATTAGCCACAGTCAGCCAGATGTTTCATGATACTAGTAACTGCTTCACACTGAAGAGGATTTCATACTGTCTCATATCTATCAAAATAAGGTCAAATATAGAATGATCCAGAATGAAACTTCTATCAAGTTCTATCTGTGCCGGTGATGTCTTCATCAATACTGACACAAACGTATTTTGCATCTCATTAAGAGAGGCATGGTATAACTTGATATGACAAAACAATTCCCTCCCATTTCCTCTCAACGTTCTTCATGCAGACACAAAACAGTTCTTGTTAGGCTCCCTGAGAATGAAAGTTAGCTATAAACACCTATTTATAAGGCTTTTTGAGAAAAGTGTACCTTTATGGAAGCTGATAAATCTAGGACAGCCATTTCACACTAAGAATAGAAAACCCCTACCGGACGCTCACGTGCAACTACCATGGATTCTGTATTATGCTATCAGCGCCATCTGCTTGTACGATCTTGCACTACACCCCCAAAAAACTATGCCGCACAAGTCTTACCATGCTGTGTCTGTTGTCTCCGAATTTGCCGTTGAGGTTGGCAAGGTGACAGTTTTTGTACCACCATGCACCACGATGTGTCAGGGCACAGTTACCAAGAGCAATGTCATTGTCATTGTCAACCGTGGAGAAGGGGCGACCTTGATGGTAGCTCATGGCATCGCCTGGAAAACAATCATATACCTGATTCACAGCATCCATTGTGAAAATTCTATTCATGACAGTCACAGCTGTGTGGTAATTGGTTATGTGTGTGGGTTGGAGCCCTGAGTTTGTTTAATGTGTGGAATATTTATGCTTGTATTCCTCAACAAATTGTTAGAAAGATACAAAGAGATGGTCCACCTGCTGTTCCACTGTATTCACCGATGGTCAGATTGAACTTCTGCTTAGCCGGGGCTATCTTGAAGTTGTCATAGACAGCATAGGCCTTCTCTGAACCCACACCAAGGTCCACTCGCAGCTCGTACTGCGTGGGAGTATTGGTCAGCTCATAGATATTGTCCAGACCTGTGGGTTAGAGTAAGAGAACTTTGAGGACTTATTACATTTACATCATCATTATCGTCAATATCAATTCCATGAGAGGAACTCCTAGGAACATAACAGTCCTATTGAGATACAGGAGATGAAAATTATGTTTATACAGTACTAACCAAGCCAAAATTCATCAGTCATGTTCCCAAAACCAGCCATGTACTGTCTCCAGCGCTTCATGAAGTCCATCTGTCCATTGTTGCGTCTCTGGAACACCTGGGGAGTGATGTACTGTAGATCTCAGTCTCTGCTCACACACAAATTTGATTGATAGTTTGATTGACCACTTAAATCGATGGTCCATCTATCCAGACCGTTTTTTTTCTTTCAGTCATCAATACCATCAATCAAAATGTACTTTAGCTTGAGCGTACCACCCATCCACCGCCATCAGTGTCCATGTCACAGTACACCTCCATGGGCTTGGTGCGATCACTGTTGACGTAAATGGTGTAGATTCCACTTGCCACGTTACCATTCTTCTTAATCTGAGTACAGTCCATGGGGAATGGGTACAACAAACCCACTGTGAAGGATACAAGTGCAATGATGCCAGTAAACTATAACCGTTATGGGGTTCAGGGGAAAAAAAATATGTAACGATGTGTCAAGTAATTTATTCTGATATAGCAGCAAGCTAATTGCCCTGAAAGTTGGCTTTCAGTTATATTTCACAAGTGACCAATTAATTGTAAGATGAGAAAGAAATGAAACATTACTAATCAAATTGAAATTATAGCACAAGAGTGTAGTGAAATGCTAACGTCTCACCACACTGAGTCAGACTAGTCTGGTGTGTGGATGATGTTCATAGAGGGCACAGTGTACCTGTTTTGAATGTGATCTCTATCACTCTGCTCCTCTTTGGTCCTCTGTAAGCAAGGAGGGTAACAATGTAGTTCTTTCCTTTCTCCAGGCCCGATAAGGCAAAGCTGCTCTCTCCTGCCCTCAGCTTCTTCTCCACAGCCTATTCAGAACACAGTGGAATTACAATCATTCACTGAGACAAGGAAGAGTCACTGACACAGAACTAAAGACCACTGACGTTGGTTTTTACAAATGTTTCGCCACTAGAGGTCAGGGGTATAACACTGAGAATACTTGTTTTTTGTACACGATGCACGCCAACAGTAACTTTGTCGATTAAGGCAGCTCCCCGCACCTCTTCAGAGGGGTTTGGTTAAATGCGGAAGACACATTTCAGTTTAAGGCTTTCAACTGATTAGGTATCCCCCTTTCTCTTTCCTTTCCCTTTCATATAGGATGAAATGAAATTGTGATCTCCAATACCGAAAGCTACGAAAAAAAACACAACTGGCTAATATAATAGGTTTCTATAGCTACATACATATATCATGACATTGCATATTTCCATGCCCACAACTAGAGTGTGTGTTACTGAGAATTAGTACCTTCAAACTGCCATCCTCAGCTCTCAATGTGAGGATGTAGCCATCGATTCTGGCTAAGGGAGCAGTCCAGGTCAGGGTAGCTACATTCAGTTTAACATCCGATGCTTTCAGGTTTTTTGGTGCGTCAATTTCTATGGAGAGAACATCCCAAAACAGAAGCCATTTAGTCAAATAGAATGCATGAATGAAAATGTCCAGACGCAGTAATTGGATGGCAAAATAAGAATATGACAGCTGATGAAGTACTATTTATCATGCCTTACATTCCTCCATCTCTATTCTCCAATAAATGTCACTGTTTGTATCTCATATTGAGCAGATCCTTGAACTGTTGGTTTGGGTTGACCAGAATTCCACTAAGAGCGAAGGAACCTGACAGCTCCTCAAAGATGATTATGCCTCCACACAGGATGTCCTAGCCTTGTCGGAATCCTGGCGTAGGAAGGCCATCAAAAACCCTGAAATGTCCATCCCTAACATTTCCAGACAAGATAGAACTGCAATCTACTGCAGAGATAGCCTGCAGAGTTCTGTCTTACTATCCAGGTCTGTGCCCAAACAATTTCAGCTTCTACTTTTAAAAATCCACCTTTCCAGAAACAAGTCTCTCACCGTTGCCGCTTGCTATAGACCACCTTCCGCCCCCAGCTGTTCCCTGGACACCATATGTGAACTGATTGCTCCCCATCTATCTTCAGAGCTTGTGCTGCTTAACACCCCGGCCATCCTACAATCTAAGATTGATGCCCTCAGTCTCACACAAATGATCAATGAACCTACCAGGTACAACCCCAAATCTGTAAACACGGGCACCCTCATAGATATAATCCTAACCAACCTGCCCTCCATATACACCTCTGCTGTCTTCAACCAGGATCTCAGCAATCACTGCCTCATTGGCTGCGTCCGTAATGGGTCTGCGGTCAAACGACCACCCCTCATCACTGTCAAAGCTCCCTAAAACACTTCAGCGAGCAGGTATTTCTAATTAACCTGGCACGGGTATCCTGGAAGGATATTGACCTCATTCCGTCAGTAGAGGATGCCTGGTTATTCTTTAAAAGTGCTTTCCTCACCATCTTAAATAAGCATGCCACATAAAATTTAGAACCAGGAACAGATATAGCCCTTGGATCACCCCTGACCTGACTGCCCTTAGCATCGAATAGCCCCTGCGATATGCAACTTTTCAGGGAAGTTAGGAAAGAATATACACAGGCAGTTAGGAAAGCAAAGGCTAGCTTTTTCAAACAGAGATTTGCATCCTGTAGCACAAACTCTAAAAAGGTCTGGGACACTGTGAAGTCCATGGAGAATAAGACCATCTCCTCCCAGCTGCCCACTGCACTGAGACTAGGAAACACTGTCACCACCAATAAAGCCAGGATAATTGAGAATTTCAATAAGCATTTTTCTATGCTAGGCCATGCTTTCCACCTGGCTAACCCTAACCCGGTCAACAGCCCTGCACCCCCTACAGCCACTCGCCCAAGCCTACCCCATTTCTCCTTCACGCAAATCCAGATAGCTGATGTTCTGAAAGAGCTGCAAAATCTGGACCCCTACAAATAAGCCGGGATAGACAATCTGGACCCTCTCTTTCTAAAATTATCCCTCAAAATTATTGCAACCCCTATTACTAGCGTGTTCAATCTCTCTTTCGTACCGTCGGAGATCCCCAAAGATTGGAAAGCTACAGCGGATATCCCCCTCGTCAAAGGGGGCGACACACTAGACCCAAACTGCTACAGACCTATATCTATCTTACCCTGCCTTTCTAAGGTCTTCGAAAGCCAAGATAACAAACAGATCATTGACCATTTCGAATCCCACCGTACCTTCTCCGCTATGCATTCTGGTTTCCGAGCTGGTATGGGTGCACCTCAGCCACGCTCAAGATCCTAAACGATATCATATCCGCCATCGATAAGAGACAATACTGTGCAGCTGTATTCATCGACCTGGCCAAGGCTTTTGACTCACCACATTCTTATTGGCAGACTCAACAGCCTTGGTTTCTCAAATGACTGCCTTGCCTGGTTCACCAACTCCATCTCAGACCGAGTTCATTGTGTCAAATCGGAGGGTCTGTTGTCCAGAACTCTGGCAGTCTCTATGGGAGTGCCACAGGGTTCAATTCTCGGGCCGACTCTTTTCTCTGTATACATCAATGATGTCGCTCTTGCTGCTGGTGAGTCTCTGATCCACCTCTACGCAGATGACACCATTCTGTATACTTCTGGCCCTTCTTTGGACACTGTTAACTAACCTCCAGACGAGCCTCAATGCCATACAACTCTCCTTCCGTGGCCTCCAACTGCTCTTAAAGGCAAGTAAAACTAAATGCATGCTCTTCAACCGATCGCTGCCCACACCTGCCTGCACTTCCAGCATCACTACTCTGGACGGTTCTGACTTAGAATATGTGGACAACTACAAATACCTAGGTGTCTGGCTAGACTGTAAACTCTCCTTCCAGACTCACATTAAGCATCTCCAATAAAATTTCATCCAGAATCGGCTTCCTATTTCACACCAAAGCATCCTTCACTCATGCTGCCAAACATACCCTCGTAAAACTGACTATGCTTTCGATCCTTAACGTCGACGATGTCATTTACAAAATAGCCTCCAACACTCTACTCAGCAATTGGATGCAGTCTATCAAAGTGCCACTGCAACCTGTATGCTCTCATTGGCTGGCCCTCGCTTCATTTGTCGCCAAACCCACTGGCTCCAGGTCATCTATAAATATTTGCTAGGTAAAGCTCCGCCTTATCTCAGCTCACTGGTCACCATAGCAGCACCCAACCGTAGCACGCGCTCCAGCAGGTATATTTCACTGATCACCCCCAAAGCCAATTCCTCCTTTGGCCGCCTTTCCTTACTGCTTACTCTGCTGCCAATGACTGGAACAAATTGCAAAAATCACTGAAGCTGGAGACTCAAATCTCCCTCACTAACTTTAAGCACCAGCTGTCAGAGCAGCTCACAGATCACTGCACCTGTACATAGCCCATCTGTAAATAGCCCATCAGACTACCTCATCCCCGTACTGTTATTTTTTTCTACTTGCACATTAATCTTCTGCACATCTATCACCCCAGTGTTTAATTGCTACATTTTTATTATTTTGCCACTACGGCCTATTTATTGCCTTACCACCCTTATCTTACCTCATTTGCATACACTGTATATAGACTTTTTATATTATGTTATTGACTGTATGTTTGTTTATACAACTCTGTATGTCGCACTGCTTTGCTTTATCTTGGCCAGGTCGCAGTTGTAAATGAGAACTAGCCTATGAGAACTATCCTAAATGAGAACTAGCCTATCTGGTTAAATAAAGGTGAAAAACAAAAACACCATAACCTCTTGTTCAGAAATGACTATCTCACTCATTGGACAATGAATTTGTGGGATTATCATGAAAATACAGATAGAAAACCTGTCTCAGCTTCTGTGGAGCTCTTCCTGCTGACCCGGGAGCCCTTGACAGCCCAGATGTAGACTGTGTAGATGACTCCAGGCCTCAGCCCAGTCAGCCTGTAGGAGGTGCTGTCTGCCCCAACAGGGATCTCCACACTGGAGCCCTCAGCAGAGCTGTAGCTGATCAGGTAGCCATCAATGTCCGCTAAAGGTCTGTCCCACGACACATCAGCTGTGTCCTCTGTCACTTCTCTGGACAACAGGTTAGTAGGAGCATCCAAATCTGGAGAACCATTAGTAAATGGATTATTACTATACACAGTCTACCATGCATTACATTTTTTTTTCATCTGGGAGATTAAAAGTTGTGTTTCCCAAGAGCGAGATCATTTTCATGTCAGGATTTGTTAAAAAGTAGCACAAGTATTTTGCATAGAATAATTAACAAACTAATATCGAATTATTGAGGAATTACAACCCAATAGCAATGTTTGTTGGATGTTTTTAGGCCTCAAAAGTGATCATCTGTTGAGATAAGTTCATGTTACAGGCCATCTGTTTTGTAGCTGCAGCTATATGGCAAAATTCTAAATGACCTGGGAAAGGTTATCACTATATCATTTCAAGCTTTGCAATGCAAATTTGTTTCCATTTTTTAGGAGGTTGAGGAATATAGCTGGATGTACTCAGTCAATGGTGTGCAGAAAGTGGACTAATCTTGACATTAAGATATAAAAACATCAGACAAACTTCAATTTTGAAGTGTAATGTATTTGTGAGTATACATATTATTAAAATATATAATTTTCTGTGATGGTCAGTTGTGGAATGACTAAGGATATGTGAGACAAGTTTGATTGATTATCTCTTTGCCACTTTTACTGGTAACACTACTTTGTATAGTCCCAGATGAATTATCTAACACAAACACTTCCTATTCTAAGTAACATCCATATCTACAGGGTTTTTCAACACTTTGAATCACGAGACGAGTTAGTGACCTGTCTCAGCGTCAACAAAGTTCTTCCTGCTGACCCGGGAGCCCTTGACAGCCCAGATGTAGACTGTGTAGATGACTCCAGGCCTCAGCCCAGTCAGCCTGTATGAGGTGCTGTCTGCCCCAACAGGGATCTCCCCACTGGAGCCCTCAGCAGAGCTGTAGCTGATCAGGTAGCCGTCGATTTCAGCCTGGACTTTATCCCATGTTACTGTCGCTGTGTCTTCTGTCACTTCTCTGGTCAACAGGTTAGTAGGAACATCTAGTTCTGGAGAGGTATGAGTGTGAGTTAATTTCAGTAGTTTCAGCACATACTATGTAAGTAGCAGGCACTAAAAGCTAGATGTGTTAGGAACTATGATAAAGCATATGTATGTAATTCTACCAGTGCAGTGTTATCACATGAAGATCTTTAACAATGTATTTTTTTAAATACATTTTTTAAGGCATTTTTCAATTAATTATCAGTGTTCAATTTAACCTCAATGACTAACCCTATCTTAAAGTGTACCTACCAGCACCCTGTTTGTTACCACTTGTTTGAGAGCAGAAAGCTCTGTGTACCACCTTCCATTGGTCCTGTGTCACTGTTCATTTACGTTTACTGATCCAGTAATCCTAGCCTTCCCCAACCTACCCCCATCCAGTCAGCAGACAAAACATGGGAAACATGGGGAGCCCTGCTTGAATTTCACCCCTCTCAGATGTTTGTATCCATGTGGAATCCCGTTGTTTGACTTATGGGACAGGTTAGTGTACTATGTCTGTTTCATTTTCTCACTGAAGCAGGCGTCCATGACAATGCAGCTGTAGGCATCCAATAGGCTTCCAATGTCGCACACCAGCAGTCCCTGGAGGCCAGACGACCAAACCTCACCTACGTAGCAGGTAGTATATTGTTTACTTTTGGTATCAATGGGATTGTGGGGGAGGAAATGTATACACTGATACGGAAAGTATATACCACTGGGTGTGATATTTCTGCGCTATGAGAGCCAAGAGGAGATTTCCTACACAGTGCTTATCTATAGCCTGTATTTCCTGATGGTGGGTGTCAGCTGGTATAGTACTTGAGCCTTCTGTTTTAATGCCATAAACAGCAGTTAAAATGCACTCTCCTCCCCCTCTCTCTCTCTCTCTCTCTCTCTCTCTCTCTCTGTCTCTCTCTCTCTCTCTCTCTTTCTCTCTCTCTCTCTCTCTCTCTCCGTCTCTCTCTCTCTCTCTATCTGCCTCTCTCTCTCTGTCTCTCTCTCTCTCTCTCTCTCTCTTTCCTTTATGTATAACGTTGATCTCAAGTATTTGATAGTATTTTGCTGACTGGATTGCCAGTAAGTGAAAGTTAAACACATAGTTAGGTGAACCGAGGGGTTATTGAAAAAGCCCCACCAAGCCGTTACTGCTTCCTCCTTTTACCCTATCACATTGACACACAAGGGAAGCATATGTTTGGTGTTTCTTTCAAATGAGCAGAATTAAATAAGGAAGGAACCATTTCTAGCTCCCTTAAGCTCTCCTTAAATGTCTCTAAAACATTTCCACAAACATGCTCCACAGCTATAGGCTATGATAAACTCATTTCAAAAGAAGTGTCTACCTAATTACTTTAAATAGCTTGCCCAGCACAGGTCTGAGCAAGAGTTTCCCTCTTGGAAAAGATGTAAAGAAGATACATATTCACAAAAGTGCTGAGGGTGAAAGTCTGGCTGGCTGGTTTTTTTTTTGTACCATGTTGTCATTTTGTAAAGTGCATCCCTTTAAAAGTGAAAATACAGCCCTAAGAACTATCCACAAGACCCCAACATTAAAAAAATGTCCTCTTGCACAAAGGACCTACATAAAGCATAGGATGAGAAGTTCTCTCCCATTCATCCACAAGCCATCAGGATCAAAGTATAAAGACAGACGTCACTTAAGACTATTTCGAGAACTGAAACAAAAACAAGTCAGGCATTTGGTTAACAGTTTACCTGTCTCAGCTCCTGTGGAGCTCTTCCTGCTGACCCGGGAGCCCTTGACAGCCCAGATGTAGACTGTGTAGATAACTCCAGGCCTCAGCCCAGTCAGCCTGTATGAGGTGCTGTCTGCCCCAACAGGGATCTCCCCACTGGAGCCCTCAGCAGAGCTGTAGCTGATCAGGTAGCCGTCGATTTCAGCCTGGACTTTATCCCATGTTACTGTCGCTGTGTCTTCTGTCACTTCTCTGGTCAACAGGTTAGTAGGAACATCTAGTTCTGGAGAGGTATGAGTGTGAGTTAATTTCAGTAGTTTCAGCACATACTATGTAAGTAGCAGGCACTAAAAGCTAGATGTGTTAGGAACTATGATAAAGCATATGTATGTAATTCTACCAGTGCAGTGTTATCACATGAAGATCTTTAACAATGTATTTTTTTAAATACATTTTTTAAGGCATTTTTCAATTAATTATCAGTGTTCAATTTAACCTCAATGACTAACCCTATCTTAAAGTGTACCTACCAGCACCCTGTTTGTTACCACTTGTTTGAGAGCAGAAAGCTCTGTGTACCACCTTCCATTGGTCCTGTGTCACTGTTCATTTACGTTTACTGATCCAGTAATCCTAGCCTTCCCCAACCTACCCCCATCCAGTCAGCAGACAAAACATGGGAAACATGGGGAGCCCTGCTTGAATTTCACCCCTCTCAGATGGTTGTATCCATGTGGAATCCCGTTGTTTGACTTATGGGACAGGTTAGTGTACTATGTCTGTTTCATTTTCTCACTGAAGCAGGCGTCCATGACAATGCAGCTGTAGGCATCCAATAGGCTTCCAATGTCCCACACCAACAGTCCCTGGAGGCCAGACGACCAAACCTCACCTACAACCTAATGTAGCATATTGTTTACTTTTGATATCAATGGGATTGTGGGGGAGGAAATGTATACACTGACATGGAAAGTATATACCACTGGGTGTGATATTTCTGCGCTGTGAGAGCCAAGAGGAGATTTCCTACACAGTGCTTATCTATAGCCTGTATTTCCTGATGGTGGGTGTCAGCTGGCATAGTACTTGAGCCTTCTGTTTTAATGCCATAAACAGCAGTTAAAAGGCACTCTCCTCTCTCTCTCTCTCTCTCTCTCTCTCTCTCCCTCTCTCTCTCTCTCTCTCTGTCTGTCTCTCTCTCTCTCTCTCTCTCTCTCTCTCTCTCTCTCTCTCTCTCTCTCTCTCTCTCTCTCTCTCTCTATCTCTCCCCGTCTCTCTCTCTCTCTCTCTCTCTCTCTCTCTCTCCGTCTCTCTCTCTCTCTCTATCTGCCTCTCTCTCTCTCTCTCTCTCTCTCTCTCTCTCTTTCCTTTATGTATAACGTTGATCTCAAGTATTTGATAGTATTTTGCTGACTGGATTGCCAGTAAGTGAAAGTTAAACAAATAGTTAGGTGAACCGAGGGGTTATTGAAACAGCCCCACCAAGCCGTTACTGCTTCCTCCTTTTACCCTATCACATTGACACACAAGGGAAGCATATGTTTGGTGTTTCTTTCAAATGAGCAGAATTAAATGAGGAAGGAACCATTTCTAGCCCCCTTAAGCTCTCCTTAAATGTCTCTAAAACATTTCCACAAACATGCTCCACAGCTATAGGCTATGATAAACTCATTTCAAAAGAAGTGTCTACCTAATTACTTTAAATAGCTTGCCCAGCACAGGTCTGAGCAAGAGTTTCCCTCTTGGAAAATATGTAAAGAAGATACATATTCACAAAAGTGCTGAGGGTGAAAGTCTGGCTGGCTGTTTTTTTTGTTGTACCATGTTGTCATTTTGTAAAGTGCATCCCTTTAAAAGTGAAAATACAGCCCTAAGAACTATCCACAAGACCCCAACATTTAAAAAATGTCCTCTTGCACAAAGGACCTACATAAAGCATAGGATGAGAAGTTCTCTCCCATTCATCCACAAGCCATCAGGATCAAAGTATAAAGACAGACGTCACTTAAGACTATTTCAAGAACTGAAACAAAAACAAGTCAGGCATTTGGTTAACAGTTTACCTGTCTCAGCTTCTGTGGAGCTCTTCCTGCTGACCCGGGAGCCCTTGACAGCCCCAATGTAGACTGTGTAGATAACTCCAGGCCTCAGCCCAGTCAGCCTGTATGAGGTGCTGTCTGGCCCAACAGATATCTCCCCACTGGAGCCCTCCGCAGAGCTGTAGCTGATCACGTAGCCGTCGATCTCTGCTTGTACCTTCTGCCATTCCACGGTAGCGGTATCCTCTGTCACTTCTTTGGTCAAGAGGTTAGTAGGATCGTCAAGATCTGTTGACATATATGAGGATGTAGGCAGAGAAGACATTGTATGAAGAATCACTATTTTCTATAAGGACACTCAGGTATGTGGTTTATAAAACACCATTCAAACATTTATTTTATCCAAGTCGGTCAAATGATTTTCTGTTGGGCTCTTCACTCCTGTGAGGAGCAGACAGAGACCCTAGGAGCAGGCTGGAAGAGGAACGCAGACCCAGCATATACATCTACAATGGCACAATGTTGGCCCAATGCGAATATAAATATTGACCATATAAAACCAAATGCATGCTTTTCAACCGTTCGCTGCCTGCACCCGCACGCCTGACCAGCATCACCACCCTGGATGGTTCCGACCTTGAATATGTGGACATCTATAAGTACCTAGGTGTCTGGCTAGACTCTAAACTCTCCTTCCAGACCCATATCAAACATCTCCAATCGAAAATCAAATCAAGAGTCGGCTTTCTATTCCGCAACAAAGCCTCCTTCACTCACGCCGCCAAACTTACCCTAGTAAAACTGACTATCCTACCGATCCTCGACTTCGGTGACGTCATCTACAAAATTGCTTCCAACACTCTACTCAGCAAACTGGATGCAGTTTATCACAGTGCCATCCGTTTTGTCACTAAAGCACCTTATACCACCCACCACTGCGACTTGTATGCTCTAGTCGGCTGGCCCTCGCTACATATTCGTCGCCAGACCCACTGGCTCCAGGTCATCTACAAGTCCATGCTAGGTAAAGCTCCGCCTTATCTCAGTTCACTGGTTACGATGGCAACACCCATCCGTAGCACGCGCTCCAGCAGGTGTATCTCACTGATCATCCCTAAAGCCAACACCTCATTTGGCCGCCTTTCGTTCCAGTTCTCTGCTGCCTGTGACTGGAACGAATTGCAAAAATCGCTGAAGTTGGAGACTTTTATCTCCCTCACCAACTTCAAACATCTGCTATCTGAGCAGCTAACCGATCGCTGCAGCTGTACATAGTCTATTGGTAAATAGCCCACCCATTTTCACCTACCTCATCCCCATACTGTTTTTATTTATTTATTTTTATTTTTCTGCTCTTTTGCACACCAATATCTCTACCTGTACATAACCATCTGATCATTTATCACTCCAGTGTTAATCTGCATAATTGTAATTATTTGCCTACCTTCTCATGCCTTTTGCACACAATGTATATATAGACTCCCCTTTTTTCTACTGTGTTATTGACTTGTTAATTGTTTACTCCATGTGTAACTCTGTGTTGTCTGTTCACACTGCTATGCCTTATCTTGGCCAGGTCGCAGTTGCAAATGAGAACTTGTTCTCAACTAGCCTACCTGGTTAAATAAAGGTGAAATAAAATAAAAAAATAAAAAAAAAATATAGGTTGCCAATGCGCCTTTGCTCATCAGCTTCACATTGGTCCCTAAGGCATTTGTGTGGGCAGTTCATATCTGTTGAAGGCAGTCCTTACTTTGCCTGAAATAAGCCAATCTTTTCCCAGCACAGGTCTTCATTTGGCTCCCTGATTTGCATACTGCTACTACCACAGGAGGTTGGTGGCACCTTAATTGGGGAGGACGGGCTCGTGGTAATGGCTGGAGCAGAATTTATGGAATGGTATCAAATACATCAAACACATGGTTTCCAGGTGTTTTATGCCATTCCATTCGCTCTGTTCCGGACATTATTATGAGCCATCCTCCCTTCAGCTAATTTACAACATAATTCTCTAAAGGTGAATCCTCACTGCAGAACCAATAAACAGCACGTCATGCTGGTCCATGCACATTTTTTCAGTGCATGAAAAAATATTAACAATAATAACTACAGGCCATCTAAGAATTTGGCCAAATAAAAAAATATTTTGAACTTGCATTTCATGATCTGACATAAAGGCAGCCTACGTTTTGGGCATTACATTGGAGATTTGCTATTTTTTAACATCATGAACGAAGAGCCAAATGCGCCAGCTCACCGAAAAGACTCGAAATGCCCATCTCTAATACATAGATTTTTACAAGAGAAACTATTAACTCATACTGTATGTTATTTAAATATTTTTTGAGACTTCATCATTGGCTATAAACAAGATTTTAAAACATGTGGGCATTACACAACAGAACACTTTAACTGGAACCAAATATTTGAATGAGCCCCCGCCTCTAGCTGGGACTGGTTTGGGATAGACTGTGTTGGGCTTGGTGTGGGCTAACCTGTGTCGGCTGGTGTGGGCTTGGTGTGGGCTAGCCCACGCTGGGATAGTCTCTGTTGGGCTGATATGGAATTACTGTGGATTAGCCCGTGTTGGGCTGGTGTGGGCTTGATGTGGGCTAGCCTGTGCCCACCTTGCCAACCAAATACCCAGATGGGGCCCATGCTTGCTGGGGCACGCTCTCTCTATGACGAGGAAGTCAAGGGGCTTAAGGTATCAGGGGACAGAGAAGATATATGGCGGATGTGAGCAGACTGACAGGGAGGATCCAGAGAGGAGCATCCAGCAGAGCAGGGTGAGTGAGGGGAATGGAGCTTGCAGCTCTACGGGGGTTAGGGAAGGCAAGCATCAGTGGCATCAGCAGCCAGACTGAGAGAGGAAGTGAGAAGACATGTAAAAGCAATCATCATTTAGGCTATCCCTCTGCGACTCCTCCAAGGTCAGCTCTATGTCACCACGCTATCCGCATCATGAAAACGGATTATTGATGCGTCCAAAGAGAGAGTGCCGGCATCGGGAGGCACTTATAAGGTTTAGCTGCTGTCTTTTTGCCACTGTATGTGGGTACATTGCTTGACAAGCTGACAGGGGTTAATCACAAGAAAATGAAATGTTACACATAGTATCAGTAGCCTCGGAGAAAGCCCTATGTACCGTGTAGGAGTTAAAAATGCAGACAGCCACACGTGCCACAGCTTTCTGATCCTTTCCCATGTTTGGTTGCTCACGCTTAAACAGATCAGCACGTTGGTAGGTGTTATGTTTCCATGGGAAGAGACCACGTTTGGCGAGGCCATGTCGTGATGTATGACGGCTTTGGATAGCTCAAGGTTCTACTGCCACGGTAGCTGAGTGGGGAGACTACAAAACACTGGTTGCGGTTTACCATGTGGAAAACAGCTTATCCATCAGTAGGCCTCCTCACCATCCTTACAGGCTGGGGAGAAAGCTGCTAGTAGTTTGTTCCCATTCACAAGCTTTATTTAAACGGACAATGACAGCAGAAAGTCGAGTGCTCGAGGAGCCAGAAGGGTGCAATTCGTCCCATGTGGGTCAGTCTGTACGTGAGTCCATCCACACTGCAATTAGGTGGCAGGAGAGATTAGTAACTTCAGTGCCTCAGACTAACTCTGAAAGATGCCAGAGTACTCCTCCGCCCACATCACTGACTGCAGCCCAGCTGTACTGCACAGCTCCACATGGCCTTAGAGTCCAGGGACCATGATGAAGACTAAACACTTTCCCTGACATTCACCTAGCCATGCATCTGCTTCTAGTTATATGGCCGCTCCTGTGTAAACCGTATTGAATCTGATGCGGTAGCACCAGTAGACTACTATGTTGTGTTTATGAGCCTTACAATCCTCTGGCAGGTTACTGTGACAGGTAGCAATTCTGTTGATTTTGGCTTGTCCCGAATGCTTTCAGGTTGCTGCAATTTATCTCTCCTTACTGAGCCCTGGCAACAATACTGACGCAGGAACCGTGCACACGTTACAAGGTCTAACATTCTAGTCCACCGTTTCATTGTCTATGAAATAAGGATTTATGATTTATGACAGGAGAAGAGAGACATTTGTTTCACAAAATACTATAATGCCATTCAATAAAAGAAGACAATGCACTCTAGCTGATTTTCACAGTAAATAAATAGCATATCTTTCCTGAAAGAGAGAAGAATTGAAAAGCCATTTCCCCCTCTTGTTGTAAGTGGACCGGCCACTTGTGAGAAAATGTTCTGTAATGTATAACTTGCTGAGAGGAAGGAACAAAGCTCCTCTAATTGAGGCTTACATAATGTGAGCTGTCAGGGGTGGCCCCACAGGATACAGTTTCATACTCTGTAC
Organism: Oncorhynchus mykiss; assembly: GCF_057628025.1. Taxonomy (NCBI): domain Eukaryota; kingdom Metazoa; phylum Chordata; class Actinopteri; order Salmoniformes; family Salmonidae; genus Oncorhynchus; species Oncorhynchus mykiss. The sequence goes on from NC_143029.1 coordinate 65,015,626, forward strand.
GGTTATTAGGAGGCTCATATACTCACAGACAGTCACAATAAACTGCCTCTATGTGATTGCTATTATGTTTGAATTTTCCTATTTTTCTATCGCGTGTGTGACTATATTGCTCTGAGGAGAACAAACTGGGCAGTAGCAATAATAGGTGACCTTTTAAAAGTTCCCGGCCCACACACTCATCTTGAAACAATTCTACGCCTATCTAAGGGAACTCTGGAGTTCCAACTTCCAAAATCACTATAAGCCTTTCGTGCAACTCCTCAAGTGAAGGTTTCCGTGGTGGTTGAGACAGGCCACCTTGTCTTGTGTGAAGATTAGCTCTATGAAGAAGGATGTGTGAGGTAATGGAAAGACACCTGACAACCATCAAACTGGAAACGCTACAATGGTTAACTCCCAAATGAAACCCATTAAATGTCACCTGAGGGTTGAGAAAACTAAAGCACCATCACCGTAATGAGACAGGGACAGCTCTGCTTTTGAACTACTGTAATACATCTCCTGAAATAAACAGCCAACAAAAGGAGCAGGCCAAGCTGTCATTTCAGTCGGTCAAATAAGTGGCAGGTATCGGGTTGGCAGGACCGGCTGTAGAAGTTAACATCCTTTATGAATTCATCCTCACGCAAAATACTCAAGAGAATGCTTGTGAGATCCAAATAAGTGATTCCCATGTTCATATTTTTAAAGGACCAGGTGGCTTATGTAAATCATGAACTACACTGACCTTAGGGCTCGGATCCTGGTCCAGACACTCTTACCACGATCATTAGAATCTGTCCAGATTATTAAACTGTGATTTATGACCCATAATCACTACCCATAATTATTAGTCTTCCTGACCACGTTCATATTCTACTATCATTGGCGGTTATAGTGAGACCTAATACCAGGGTACAGTACTGTACTTTATCAAGCTATGGACTCTAACACATTCTGTGCCTATTTTACTCCGCTGTTCTCACAGTAGAGTTGGGAATGGTTTAGAGCAGAAGTGTCAAACTCATTTTCTCTGCAGGCCACATTCGGTCTTCAACGAGGTCCAGGGGGCCGCACTTAAAATGGATTATATTGCCTTGCCGTCAAAATGTGCAAAAATAGTCCTTTATCTATCGCTTTTGGAATTTTCGATGCTCCCTGACAGTCTAGCTTCCATTGCGATGACTATTAGCAAGCTGGACAGAGTGAAAAGAGACTATAAATTAAGGTCTATTATAATTTCTACATCATTTTGATTTGGTTATAGTCCTTTCAATGTCCATTGAGATCGTCCCCCCCACATGTGGTTTTGAGTTGGACTATGGTCCAGTGGGCCACAGAGGGTGGTTACCGCTCGCTGATGTTGGATACAGTACCCATGTCCCAGGTGGCACCCTATTCCCATGAACTACTTCTGACCAGGGCTCACTGGTCAAAAGTAGTGCACTATATAGGGAATAGGGGGCCATTTGGGACGAAGACACTGTCTCCTCACTTTCTAAAACCCCCAGAAAGTCTCTGTATCAGCAGCAGTCACCTGTGACCCCGGTGGCGAAGGAGGCTTTCCCTTCGATGGTCCCTTTGATGCCTTGCACTGTGATGAGGTACTCAGTGCCAGGTTGCAGTCCTGTATAACACACACACAAGGCAAGTAAGCATACAGGTTTGCAAAACCTCATAGTAGTTCAAGGTTCTTAATCTACCACAATACATTTGAACACAATTGAATGATTAGCCGTTACGGGTACATAGATCTGTGAATACTCAAAGGGTTATGCGTGTTCTGCTCAAATGGGGAGAGGTGGAGACCATTGGGGAACAGACAGTTACACAGGTAAGAGTTGTAAAACATGAAGTCCTATTCTATTCAAAGGTTGTAAAATATGATGGACTATTTGTCATGCCTGCTCCCGTTCCCCCTCCCTGGCGCTCAAGGGTGCCAGGCTACCCGTCATCATAAGCACCTGTTACCATCATTACGCGCAGCTCTGCTCATTGGGCTCACCTGGACTCCCTCACTGTTTGATTGCCCCTGTGTATATGTCTGCTCCTCTGTGTTGTTCCCTGTAGTAGCATTTTGTTGTGTCGTGTTTATGTCCAGACGCTGTCACTGTTCCTGTTCCGTTACATGTCCGTATGGTTCACTCCCTGTACCCGATTCTCATGTCCTGCATTGGGCCTCACACTATTCTATTCAAATCTATTTCAGACGGTGTTCTCCAATTTAAATGACATACCTACGATGGTGTGGGTGGTCCTGGCCTCTGCACTCATTGGTACGTTCTGCTCCTCCTCCTGCCCGTCAGGGTTAGCATAGGTCAGTCTGAAATGGTCCAGAGGTGCTGCAGGGTTCTGCCAGTCCACCTGGATAGAGTCCTCAGTCTGGCCCAATACCCGGATACCATCAATACCAGACACCTCTGTGTAGGTTCAACATAGTCTCATTAGAATATGCCAGAATAATGACATTTAGCCATTTAAATGTCACCTGCGTTGACATATAAATTGTCACTAATGGTGTTATAGTTAGATACAAGTTATGAGAGACGTCTAATAGGGTACCCAAGAGTGTCATCGCTATCATACAGAACCAAGGACCAGGGCATGTTTCCTACTGGTTTCTATGAGGTTTCCTATATGTGATTTTGCATATAAATCCATTCCAGGCCAGGGAAAATAGTCTGGCTAATGTTCTTTAGCAGTTCTTTCTAATTGGAAAAAAAAAGATTTAAAACCATTTGAAAGGGATAACGTTTGAAGTTAAGCATATTGTGTGACTGAGAACTGTTTGTCTCACGCTAATTCTTCATCATAGCCGGATGATCAGGCCTTTTCTCATACCCAGACAGGAATGTCATGCACTGAGATGTTTTCCATGGCTAACCGCACAGCAGAGCCCAGGGCCCAAGGCTCGGTGCTCTGTGTCTCTCTTTCCATAAAATGTGTCTACAGCTTCATTTCCTTTTAATTAGGCTGACTGGTGTAATTACCTTAAACCTAATGGTAAGCAAACGATCACTAAGTGAATCACTTAGTACAAACAGTATTCAGGATTATTGGGGTGATCTGTACATAGAGAGTTTTATGTGACGACAGGACATTTAAATTGGCATTCAGAACCACTTACCACAAACAAAAGCACCTGGACTTTTGAGTAAAATATGAAAATCAATGTTATGAGAAACATACTGTACTTTCCTCTGTAGTTCACTTCACTCCCTTACCTGTGGTCGCCTCGATCCTGTCCCCCTCGCTCTGGATCTCCTTGATGACAGCGTACACCTGCACTATGTAGGTGACACCTGGGCTGAGTCCTGTGATCAGGTAGGAGGTCTCTGTGTTGGGCACGGTGAACTGCTCCAGCTCTGCCTCATTGCCCTCAGGGTGCCAGGTCAGGATGTAGTACTCTGCTGCTTTCACAGCCTCCCATTCCACCAACAGAGAATTATCAGTCACCCTTACCAGACGCAGGCCGTTAGGGCCCGACACTGAGGGGGACACAGAGGTATGATTAGTTAAGGTTCAAAACTTTATGTTACTCACTATGTTATTGGGATGAATTTGAGGGGTAGCCCCAACCAGGATAAACATTGGGGCCTGTCAGTCCAACACTTCAGTTGTTACGCCAAGAATTCCGGACCTCTTGGCGAAGTCAGTAGGTGTACTAAGTTCACTATGTTATTGCTCTCTCCTTTTTACTCTTTTCACACTTCACTCAATGTAACTCTGACAGAAATAACATATCTGATTTAAGGAAAACACAATTTAGAAAATTGGGGAAAACATATTCATTTTCTGCAGTTACAGCGTGATACTGTATCTAGACACGATCCTTCAATCAAGATGGTAGAAATAGGGTCGGGCGAATCAGACAGTATGGGGGGACTCTTCAATAACATGAATAAGAGCCCAGGAGACGGCCAGTCAGCAGTGTATGAAGCAAACTTTCCAAGCCAAGATATTCCTGCGGATACAGGGAAATACGGACACAGACGACCGAGCGTATGTGCTGAATTCGAGGAATTAAAGTGCAGAAAAAGCGTGTGTACATTGGGGGAAATATGAAATAGGTGCTAAGGAGACCACATTTACCAGGAAATAATTCACCGCAGGCTTGGACCTTGTTCCATATGTTAAAGGCAGGAAGCTCAATGTTTTCTGTCTCTTCAGCAGGAGCATTTCCATCCAGTGGCAGTTAATAGAACTTTTGCTGCCGTTTTCTACAGCCACTGCCAGTAACAATTATGCCCTTAAATAATATTTCAGAACAGCCAAAAGTACAAATAAATGAACATCTAATGATTCGGAAAAAGCAAAAGGAACTGACATATTTTGAAGAAGAAAATTATGAAATTATGTTTGGACTTCATAAAGAAGAGAATCATACATCTACAAATCAAATCACCAAATCAAATAATATTTTATTGGTCACATACACATGGTTAGCAGATGTTAATGCGAGTGTAGCGAAATGCTTATGCTTCTAGTTCTGACCATGCAGTAAAATCTAACAAGTAATCTAACAATTTCACAACAACAAAGGAATGAATAAGAATATGTACATATAAATATAAGGATGAGCAATGGCTGAACGGCATAGGCAAGATGCAGTAGATGGTACAGAGTACAGTATATACTTATGAGATGAGTAATGTAGGGTGTGTAAACATTATATAAAGTGGCATTGTTTAAAGTGACTTGTGAAACATTTATTACATCCAATTTTTAATTATTAAAGTGGCTAGAGATTTGAGTCAGTATGTTGGCAGCAGCCACTCAATGTTAGTGATGGCCTTTTAACAGTCTGATGGCCTTGAGATAGAAGCTGTTTTTCAGTCTCTCGGTCCCAGCTGTTGCGCCTTCTTCACCATGCTGCCTGTGTGGGTGGACCATTTCAGTTTGTCTGTGATATGTACGCAGAGGAACTTAAAACTTTCCACCTTCTCCACTAGTGTCCTGTCGATGTGGATAGGGGGGTGCCCTCTGCTGTTTCCTGAAGTCCACGATCATCTCCTTTGTTTTATTGACGTTGAGTGTGAGGTTATTTTCCTGACACCACACTCCAAGGGCCCTCACCTCCTCCCTGTAGGCCGCCTCGTCGTTGTTGGTAATCAAGCCTACCACTGTAGTGTCGTCTGCAAACTCGATGATTGAGTTGGAGGTACGCATGGCCACGCAGTCATGGGTGAACAGGGAGTACAGGAGAGGGCTGAGAACTCACCCTTGTGGGACCCCAGTGTTGAGGATCAGTGTGGTGGAGATGTTTTTGTTTCCTACCACCTGGGGGCGTCTCGTCAGAAAGTCCAGGACCCAGTTGCACAGGGCGGGGTCGAGATGACGAGTCTGGAGGGTACTATGGTGTTAAATGCTGAGCTGTAGTCGATGAACAGCATTCTTACATAGGTATTCCTCTTGTCCAGATGGGTTAGGGGAGTGTGCAGTGTGATTGCCATTGCGTCGTCTGTGGACCTATTGGGGCCGTAAGCAAATTTGAGGGGGTCTAGGATGTCAGGTAGGGTGGAGGTGATATGATCCTTGACTAGCCTCTCAAAGCACTTCATGATGACGGAAGTGAGTGCTACAATAGTCGTTTAGCTCAGTTACCTTAGCTTTCTTGGGAACAGGAACATGGTGGCCCTCTTGAAGCATGTGGGAACAGCAGACTGGGATAGGGATTGATTGAATATGTCCGTAAACACACCAGCCAGCTGGTCTGTGCATGCTCTGAGGACACGGCTAGGGATGCCGTCTGGGCCGGCAGCCTTGCGAGGGTTAACACGTTTAAATGTTTTACTCACGTCGGCTGCGGTGAAGGAGAGCCCGCAGGTTTTGGTAGTGGGCTGTGTCGGTGGCACTGTATTGTCCTCAAAGCGAGCAAAGAAGTTGTTTAGTTTGTCTGGGAGCAAGACATCGGGGTCCGCAACGGGGCTGGTTTTCTTTTTGTAGTCAGTGATTGACTGTAGACCCTGCCACATACCTCTCGTGTCTGAGCCGTTGAATTGCGACTACTTTGTCTCTATACTGACGCTTGTTTGATTGCCTTGCGGAGGGAATAGCTACACTGTTTGTATTCGGTCATGTTTCTGGTCGGCTTGCCCTGATTAAAAGCAGTGGTTCGCGCTTTCAGTGTTGCGCGAATGCTGCCATACAGTGGCAGGTTCTCAGCCAAAGACACATCATTATGGTGTTAAACATTTTTTGAGACAACTGTAAGTAGGACTTCCATCAACTGGGCCAAACGTGTGCTGCTCAGTGTTCTCTGTCGTGATTAATATGAAAAACAAGTGGGGAAGCACATGTACTGTTTCCATGTAGTTAAAAGTGACCATACATAATGTCAATGCATTTGGGCATTGCTAAAGGGTACAGTATGTTATTCAAATAATAGTCAAGACCACCAATTTGAAAATGGACGTGATTCTCAAATGTGAAGCAGAAATGTGAATGTACATTTCTGCATGGAACTGTCATTTGTCGGTGTGAGACATCCCACTTTTCAGTGACTCACATAAGGTCCTGTTTTTACTGAGTCTACTGTACCATGGTGAAAAGAGTGTTAAGGGACAACTCAGGAGACGTACATGGAAAGCAGACCAAATCCAGATGCAGCATCTGTAGGACATTGATCTGGCTTTTAAAAATCCACAGAAATTCACCAAGGCCTTTTGTGGGCAGAATAAAACAATTTAGGTTTTCTCTAGATGGTTTATTTGAAATGTGTGTCTGAGTTCTTTATCAATGTACAAATCTATAAAGGCATTAGCATTGCTTTTGATGGTCACTAAAAAGAAAACAGCATTGGTGATGATGATGCACCTCAAGGTCTGATCACACAAAACATAAAATGTCTCAGTATACTGTAGCTTTTGTCCTATACTCATAATATTTATCCTCCAAATCTAACTCATAAACTCACATAGCCTCCCTCTTCCCCCTTGACACGTCCCTGTTGTTGTTGTAAGCAGTTCCTACATGCACATTACTTTAAATCTCTCCAAATTTCTCTTGCAGCACAGATTGAAAATCTTACTATCGCTGAGTGCAATAGCTGACCAGCTACCATGGGTCTGTGCACAAACTTGGTTTTAACAAAGTTAAATCTTTAGACAGTTTGAGGCTGCAGCAATTGCTGTCACTTTCACAAGTGTGGATGCAGTGAATTTATCTGACAGGATGTTTTGACTGCAAATGTTCTGCTTAACTGCTATTTAACTAATAATCAAATAACCAGTACCTAATGGCAAGTTTAAAGTGTTTATGAAACCTTAGAACCCTAAGGATCCTACAGCTGTAGATTTTCTGCATTTTAGTTCTGCGAATCAACAAAAGGTAGAGTTTGCTATTTAGATCTAGGCCATATCAAACTAGGAGTGCTGATCTTGGATCAGTTTTCCCTTTTATATAATAATGAATAAGATATTATGACCTGATTATAACCTCAGCCTATATCAGAACTTCTACCTGTAGAGCAGTCTTCCCCAAAGAAGCCTTCGTCACAGATACACATTCCGTTCACGCAGGTGCCGTGGATGCAGTCAGGATCGCATTTCTGTTCGCTGCAGTCCTCGCCAGTGAAGTGGCTGAAGCAAACACACTTGCCGTCCACGCAGTGTCCCTTATCGTTGCAGTCGCCTGGGCACATCAGCTGGCTGCAGTCACTCCCCGTATAGCCAGCGTGGCAGACACACTTGCCATCCACACAGCGGCCGTTGTCGTTGCACTCATCAGGACAGGTGGAAATGGAGCAGTCAGGACCCTCCCAGCTAGGGTTGCATTGACAACTGCAGGTGTTGTGCTGGTAGGTCCCGTGGCCACTACAGCTAGTGTCCACACCTGTGGAAGTTTAGGAAATCACGTTATGTGACATCTGAAGTGTCTGTACTGTAAGTATAATGTAAGTGACCGTGCATCAATCATTATTTCAAACAGTGCCACAGTTATATATATTATTTTGTACTTATTACCCCTTTTTCTACCCAATTTTGTGATATACAATTGGTAATTACAGTCCTGTTCCATCGCTGTAACTCCCTTACAGACTTGGGAGAGGCGAAGGTCGAGAGCGATGTGTCCTCCCGAAACACAACCCTGCCTAGCCAAACTGCTTCTTGACACACTACTTGCATACCCCAGAAGCCAGCCACACCAATGTGTCGGAGAAAATACCTTCCAACTAGCGGCCGGCTGCAACACAGCCCGGGATCGAAGCCGGATCTGTAGTGATGCCTCTAGCACTGCGATGCAGTGCCTTAGACTGCTGCACCACATGGGAGACCAGTTTCACAGTTTTAAATAACATCTGGGATTAAATTCCACTTTTTTTTTCAGATATACACTGAGTGTACTAAACATTAGGAACTCCTGCTCTTTCCATGACATAGACTGACCAGGGGAATCCAGCTGAAAGCTATGATCCCTTATTGATGTCACCTGTTAAATCCACTTCAATCAGTGTAGCTGAAGGGGAGGAGACAGGTTAAAGAAGGATGTTTAAGCCTTGAGACAATTGAGACATGGATTTTGTATGTTTGCCATTCAAAGGGTGAATGGTAAAGACAAAATATTGAAGTGCCTTTGAACAGGGTATGGTAGGTATAGGTATCCGCTGCACCCGTTTGAGTGTGTCAAAAACTGTACACTCAATATATTTTAGCTATTGAATATAGATGTTCTGTCAGATCTCATGGTGATGGACTGCACTGTAGGCTTACCTCCTGCTCCACCACCTTTTCCACCACAGCAGCCCTGGGAGCACTGACTCTTCAGATGTTCCACCTCCTCCTCCAGCCCGTTGACTCTGTACAGCAGAGACGTAAAGCTCTCCGACTCATCACAGTCACACTTTGGGGTCTTGAGGTTGATTTGGTGCCTGAAAACGATGTTGTTTTCCCCCTCCAGAGTAGCGCCCCCTTCCAGCTCTTGCAGGCCTGAAAACTGGTCCTGTTGGGAAGGGAGGGTCTGCAAGGCGAGTTTACACTCAGGGCTCTTGGCCAGGTCAATCTTATAGACGTGGCTGAAGGTGACTTCTTTCTCAGCAGGGGATGAATAATCTTCTGTCACATACTTGGAAGTGACAGTGCACAGTATGCTTATCAGGCATAGGGCTCTTGTGAGCCAGTGAAGTCTAGTGGTCATGGCTAGAGGGGAAAATAAGTAGAATAATTGGTGAAATTGATATGCAACTTTTGACATGCACAAAGAGCACTGGTCTTGACACCTTTTTGGTCTATTATGGGGGATTTTCCAGAGAGAACATGGCTTTTTTTACAAGATTGTTAAAGAAGTCACATTCGTTCTAGTTAAGGCAGACTATGTTTTACAAATGGGACATGAAGCAATCTCGTAACCTCCAGCAGAAAGCCAGCAGTCATCACTCGAAACTAAACACTTTTATCCCAAGTTCCTAACTATTAATAGTGCTCAGCCAACCATAAGGGCTTCAAGGAGCAATTGAACACTGTCTTCCAAAAGATGTCATGTCTAATGACAGTGATGTCATCCAGCTTTTGACATCCCCAGAAAGAGAAATTATATGCTATCAAAATAATAGGCCAAATATGTATCTGAAAAGACTTCTTCAGAAATAATTTGGTTCAAACCTCTATGGTGAATAAGAGGTTACCTGTTTCTCAAGCATGTTCGATTGAACCGCTGCGTCCTTGGCACGCAGCCATTAGAAATTTGGTAGTGGAGCAACTTATAGTCGATGTCTGAACTTGTGTGGTCTGTGGAAACTGAAAACCAAACTTAAGTGACTGTCTGCTCCGCTCTCCTCCAAAAGAGAGGCCATGGTGCTTGACAACTGGAAACTCCACAGTAATAGCATACATGCTTTCATAAATTGCGCAGGGTACTTTTAAAAGAATGTTGATTGGTCAATGAAATATGCATGTAGCGCAAAAACACTAACGGGATAGATAATTGGGAGCACACAATGTGGAACTATCAAAGAAGTGAAATGACTCAACCATGCACAAATACTAGGCTTTTTACCTTAACTCACATATGGTATATTGCAACAATGGGAACGATAAATGTTGTACAGTAGATCAATAGTGCAAAGCGATTGTTACTGTAACATTGCAAACCAGTATAAAGAAATCTTCATCAATGATTATATCAATCATACAACACTAGCAACCTCATCTACAGGCTGAATTCATTGCATTGGTGTCAGCTGTGACACAAGTGGTGCTACAGTATCTGAGGCTTGTCCATGTAGTCACCTGAAGGATTGTGAAAGTAACCTATAAGTAATAAGCACAATGGTATAGGTGTTATGGCATCATAAGCAGCCTACAACATTAGTGTAGATGTTCATAGTTTGACATAATGGCTTAGATGCTCCTGGAGAGTTTACAGTATGTTTGTGATACTGCAGTGTGCAACGGAACAGTGTTTGTACCCATGTTGGTTATTTCTTTATGTCGTTGGTCTTGAAATTAAACTGCTCCGGCTTTTACCTAGTTCTGCTCTCCTGCGTCTGACTTCCCTGCCACCAGTTACGCACCCCTTACACTAACATTAGCCTAAATATTATGATAACTAACCCAAGATAGGACAGAGGCATCATTTACAATAGGAGCCAATAAAGCACAGTAGTCAGAACAGGCAATGAGGTGGGCAGAGCCAAGCAAGAGCTAGCATGATCCTATTAACGTGCTTTAGCATGTATTTGCATATTTACGTTAGGGAATGCCTAATCTCTGAAGTGTGCATGTGCAAGAACTTGAATTCACCCTACATTCCTAAGCCATGCCATTTTTAAAAACTTTGGCAAGGAGTCAAATCTACAAAACGTGCACTCTGTTTGTAACAGATTCTAGTTTTGGAACAGAAAACTGCATTCAGATCGTTATGAGAAAATGATGAGCTCTTGCTCCTCCTTGACCCTCTGCCTGCCAATAGACTTCATTATTACCATTTAAGGTGGTGAATAGAAGCCCTCACTGGATGCTTCAAGTTTATACCCCATGTGACACATCTGGGTTTTCTCTTTCTTCTGTGATTAGCATAAATGAAAATGGCTAACATGAAATTGGCGAACATTAGCCTAAATAAGAAAATGGCTAGGATTTACCTGAATGAAAGTGGTTAGCATTAGTCTAATAATGACCTCTTAGTCAAATAACCCTTGGCATTAAGCTTCCATCCAACAGTAGACTTCACAGAGGGAAAATGGCTCAACACTTGTGAAAATGTAGTATCAGTAAGCGACGTGTTGGGAGAAATTATGTTGGCTATGTTGTTAATGACTGTTAATGACAGTAACTGTATTCGTGCCACACAAAATTTCCACCATGTTTGCTACGAGTCCTGTGTCTGTTATCCAACTCAGTGGGTGAAAACCTTGAGGTTAGAGTAGCCAGACCGTAGAGACTATGACATCACAGCTATGGCCATTCATCCCCATTGACTCTCTGGCAATAATTACAGTAGATGGCACTTTATCAGCAACCAGGACATAGATCAGACCAAGGGGAAAGACCAGCAAGTCAATGACAGCCTTACAATAACCCACATCACAGGAACATTATACAGCCCTGTGGAATGGCACCAGGCGCTGGCGCACACAGATCCTTAACAAGCTCATTTATAGTTTACTGTCAAGGTTTTATTTGATGTTTGCCATTTTAAGGCTTTTATTTGTCTTAGAGAAGATTCCAATGTGACCTTCTTCCAGCTACCATGAACTCCTAAATCTCTGCAGGGAAGGAACGTCAGGAATGATACAGCAGTAAGACCAAAGATTCTCCTTAGTCAGTGAATCCATGGTTGTGTCCCAACTGACAACCTATTCCAGCGTTTCCCAAACTCGGTCCTCGGAACCCCAAGGTGTGCACATTTATTTTTTTGCTCTAACACTACATAGCTGATTCAAATGATCAAAGCTTGATGATTAGTTTATTATTTGAATCCACAGTGTAGTGCTAGGGCAACAACAACACAAATGTGCACCCTTTGCGGTCCCAAGGACTGAGTTTGGGAAACCTTGCTCTATTCCACCTTATTGGGCCCTCAAACTCAACTCTGGACATCAAAGCCAGTTCCACTGTTTTTTTAATTGTTCCCCTATAATCAGGAACAGATTAGACCTGGGACACCAGGTGTGTGCAATGAATTATCAGGTAGAACAGAAAACCAGTAGGCTAGGGACCTTGTAGGGTAAGAGTTGAATACCACTGATATAGGGAATAGGGTGCCATTTGGGACGCATTCTATGTGAAGCATGTCAGATGTGCAGTCATGGAAGAGCCGAAGCAGTCTCAAAGGCTTCGAGAAAACAGTATCCGCAGTTCCGCACTCAAAGTTGGCATGGACACACAGGGGAATTACCTTCACATAACAAGGAATTCAAATAGTCAGACACAAGGATGTCTGTCTCATCTTTTCAGCCTCCATTCTTTGTAGGCTTGTCGACTAGCTGTGAAGTTTGACAGACTTCCAACCGGGATTGGCAGGAAAGTACCTAAGCAATTCCAGCATGCATTGCTGACTGGCAAGTTTTGCTGGTAGTAAACTTCAAACAGCTACTGAAAATGTTAGAATCACTCCTCTAATTGTTAAGGTTGAACAAAGGGTAGAGAAAGCTGCATTTTACCAAAAAGTGGAACACTGTTGTGCATCATCTACTTACGGAATAAGAGGAGGTAGAATGTTTCCCCTCACTCACTAACAAGAAACGCTTCAGACTCAGACTGTGAATGCAATCAATATCAGATCCTCACAGGGACCCAATTTTCCCTCCAAAATCATTGCATGGGGAGGAGAGAAAGGAAGGGAAGCAAGTAAGGACAGACTGTGTGCAATGCCCCATCCTCTCATGAGACACATTAACCAACAGACAGATAAAAGGCAGTCTGTTCTTTTCCGTTTCAAGGGGAATTGCACTGGACCAACAAGCCTGGGATGAAAAGTTTAGCGCTCTGTAGTCTGCACACAGGGGGAAGAGCTCAGAGCTCATGGTCTTTATGTGGTTGCAACATTTGTCGAATTTTCCTTTACTAGCAGGCAGAAAAAGCTGAAAGCAATTAGAGTAAGTCTGAGCTCAAACTCATATCCCCCTGCTCTGTCTGCTGATCCTGCCATCCAAACCACAAAAAAACCTTGATAAGGTTACAAAAGCCCAATAGTCACCCCATTGGGTTTATGTAGGCCTTATGATCACATATTAGAAACCACCCCATTCATGGCTAGCTGCAGGCAACGCTCTACATCTGTTGTTCGTTTTATCACTGCTTCCAAGATAACTTTGAGCCAGTACAGTAGCATTTCATCAAGTTGAGCCACAGGCAAGCACCGTTCACGTCTATGAAGCTTGTTGAAACTATTTATTTTCAGAAGAAAAAAATCCACCTTCAATAAAATGGTTTACAAGAAAAGAAAAAGAAATATAATTATTATACTGAAGCTGTATATTGTATTAACAACATATTCACTCCATGGTAAGGACATGGCTGACACTTCAGCTATTTCCCCACTGGCTCTATGTCTGACTGACTGAAGTATAATTTGTTAATGCTTAGTCTGATGCTTGACTGCCCAGCATTTCCGTCTGGTACCAGAGAGGCTGGAGTTTAGTCTGTGATGAAAATGTGAGGAGTGAGAGAAGGCAAGTTTATTAACAAGGAAATGGACCTCTAAACGTATTGGGTTTGATGCCTAAGTCACAACTTGTGCAGTTTTTTTGGTGTTGATGCAAAATATCAAAAGAAATCGAACCCATATAGTTTTGTTTCTTTCTATTTTACTGTATAACTTGTGCTGAAAGAGCTTAGCTTTGTAATGAAGTTGTTATAATAAGTTTGAAACTTTGTTTAAAAGACTACTACTATATGTTAACATCTCATTTGCTCTGATGAAAACTATATGCTTCCTGATCATATATCATATAATGACTCAAACAGGAATAATGTTGCAAATTACTTATTTCGTAGTAAGTATAACTTTTTCAAGGTAATTACTTATTTCAATAGTAAGTATGAATCTTGTCTGTAATTGCATTTGTTAAAAGAAAATGAAAAGGTATGTAAAATATTAAACAGGTCACGATATGAATAACAATGTATCAAATCAGATGCAACCCCTAATTTAACAAAAACTTGCAGTCATATAAAATGTTTATGCACATATTACAAAGCCTCTCAAACTGAACATTCAAGAATAAAACAATAAAACAATAACATACAGCAGTGTTTCACTCACCGTTGCAGTTCCCTGTGACTCCCTCTTCTGAAAGCCTGAGAATCTGTCACTCTATTTCTTCTCTCTCTGACACCTGTTGACAAGCTCAGGGCATGAGTTTGAAGGGGCCCTTATAACCAATGCCTCTGTGGCTCCTGCAGCAACAGCCTTTCCCTCAAGTAGTTAAATCCCCTTCCGAAATGCCTTTGGCCAATGGGCAGTAGTTTGGGAGTGTCTCTTCTCTTGCTCCTCAATAACGGAATGAGAATAGAGACAGATAATGAGAGACATTCCTCCTTAAAAAAAAAAGAAATTAGGCTGGAACTAATCATAATACTTCAACATGACCCCCACATATGTTGCCCCCACCCCGTCACTACCAACTTTTGAGTTTGAGTTTTATAAACTTTTTTTATTTCACAGTTTCCTGTCACAGTAGCAGCGATGGATGCAATGAATCATTTTACCAGTCCAGGAGAGTAGTAATACAGTAATAAGGCAATCAGAGAAAGCTTGGATTTAATGGTGAGCTCAAGCCAAGAAAAATACGGACATTCATGAAGAAAACACAGGTCTAGTCATATCAGGGAATTAAGTTTCCAATCACATTAGCCAACATGTATCAGTCTATCTGAAGTGTGAATTTAGTTCTAGATTACAGACGTTAGTTACAGTAGGATTTGTACTGTAGGATTTTTTTCATTACATAAACTACTACAACACAACACAACACATGGACATCCTTATGTGGTCTGAAATCAAATAAACACAGATTTTATAAACCACTTCAATTTGGCACAAACACTGTGCTTACCATTGAGAAATGTCCACATTAACTGCTCGAAAAAAGAAGCAAACACGGATATTTTGTTTCTAGAAAACAATTGGCAACTCTTCAACTAAGCCAGCATGAAAGCACACCATCATTGTGCCACACATGTACAATGTTAAGGTAGGGATAGAGCAAAATCATCAAACAGTACCAAAGTGTTGTGTTTATTATGAATTGAATCGCTAAACATTTTGGTTTGTTACATAACAACAATGACGCAAATACAATAGAAACCCATGCAACAGCATGAATTCACACCAACACCACAGCCACCCCACACTTGCCTAATGGACAGGCAGCATCACCAAAGACTAAGTGTCGAGGTTGGTCATATTTTTCACCGGCATCTGTTTGTCTCTAAATATATAGTTGAAGTTGGAAGTTTACATACACTTAGGTTGGAGTCATTAAAACTCATTTTTCAACCCCTCCACAAATTTCTTGTTAACAAACTATAGTTTTGGCAAGTCAGTTAGGACATCTACTTTGTCCATGACAGAAGTCATTTTTCCAACAATTGTTTACAGACAGATTATTTCACTTAGCACTCCCTGTATCACAATTCCAGTGGGTCAGAAGTTTACATACACTAAGTTGACTGTGCCGTTATACAGCTTGGAAAATTTCAGAAAATTATGTCATGGCTTTAGAAGCTTCTGATAGGCTAATTGACATAATTTGAGTCAATTGGTGCTGTACCGTGGATGTATTCCAAGGCCTACCTTCAAACTCGGTGCCTATTTGCTTGACATCATGGGAAAATCTAAATAAATCAGTCAAGACCTCAGAAAATAAATTGTAGACCTCCACAAGTCTGGTTTATCCTTGGGAGCAATTTCCAAATGCCTGAAGGTACCACGTTCATCTGTAAAAACAATAGCACGCAAGTATAAACACCATAGATGTCACGCCCTGACCATAGAGATCCTTTTTATGTCTCTATTTGGTTTGGTCAGGGTGTGATTTGGGGTGGGTATTCTATGTTCTATTATTTGTATTGCTATGTTTTGGCCGGGTAGGGTTCTCAATCAGAGACAGCTGTCTATCGTTATCTCTGATTGAGAACCATACTTCGGTAGCCCTTTCCCACCTGTCTTTGTGGGAAGATGACTTTGTTGATGGCACATAGCCTTTAGCTTCACAGTTTGTTTTGTAGTGTTTATTGTTTTGTTCGGTGTCTTCTCTAAATAAAATAATATGTACGCTCACCACACTGCACCTTGGTCCAGTTCTTTCAACGGCCGTGACAGAACTTCCCACCACCAACAACGGAGCAAGCAGCGTGGTAAGTAGGACTAGACATGGGAGGACATCCTAAATGGCAAAGGATCCTGGACATGGGAGGAGATCCTGGTGGGAAAGGATTGCCTGCCGTGGGAGCAGCTGGAAGCAGAGAGCAAGGTGGAGGCAGCTTGAAAGAGGGCCCAGGTTTCACAGGGTCACGGCTGGCACTAAAGACCGGGAGGCCACTCCAAAAACAATTGGGGGGGGGGGGGGGGGTGCTTACCATGGCGAGCATGTGACTGGTCAGGCACCGTGCTGTGGGGTGATGGGCACGGTGTCTCGAGTGAGCATTCACAGGCTGGTGTGCTCTGTGCCAGCGTCCCGCATTTGCCGGGTAGAAGTGGGCATCCAGCCAGAACGGGTTGTGCCAGCTCTGCGCTCGAGACCGCCAGTGCGCCTCCACGGCCCAGTGTATCCGGTGCCTCTGCCAAGAACTAAGCCTCCTGTATGTCTCCCCAGCCTGGTGAGTCCTGTGCCTGCTCCCATATCCAGGCCTCCTGTGTGTCTCTCCACTCCAGTGATGATCCATGGCAAGAAGCCTCCAGTGATGATCCATGACCCGAAGCCTCCAGTGATGATCCATGGCACGAAGCCTCCAGTGATGATCCATGGCAAGAAGCCTTCAGTGATGATCCATGGCACGAAGCCTCCAGTGATGATCCATGGCAAGAAGCCTCCAGTGATGATCCATGGCACGAAGCCTCCAGTGATGTTCCATGGCAAGAAGCCTCCAGTGATGATCCATTGCACGAAGCCTCCAGTGATGATCCATGGCACGAAGCCTCCAGTGATGATCCATGGCACGAAGCCTCCAGTGATGTTCCATGGCAAGAAGCCTCCAGTGATGATCCATTGCACGAAGCCTCCAGTGATGATCCATGGCAAGAAGCCTCCAGTGATGATCCATGGCACGAAGCCTCCAGTGATGATCCATGGCAAGAAGCCTCCGGTGATGATCCATGGCATGAAGCCTCCAGTGAGTAGTAATGGCACGAAGCCTCCAACGATAGCCTCCAGTGACGTCCTTCAGTCCGGAGCCTCCAGAGACGGTCTCCAGTCCGGGGCCCGCAGCGCGGGTGCCCAGTCCGGGGCCCGCGACGAGGGTGCCCTGACAGGGGCCTACGACGAGGGTCCCCAGTCCGGGGCCCGCGACAAGGGTCCCCAGTCCGGGCCCGCACCAGAGGTGCCACCAAAGTGGGGTGAGCCAGTGGTGGAGCGGGGCCTGCGTCCCGCACCTGAGCCGCCACCGCGGATAGATGCCCACCCAGACCCTCCCCTATAGGTTCAGGTTTTGCGGCCAGAGTCCGCACCTTTGGGGGGGGGGGGGGACTGTCACGCTCTAGCCTTTAGCTTCACTGTTTGTTTTGTAGTGTTTATTGTTTTGTACGTCGTCTTTTCTAAATAAAATAATATGTACGCTCACCACGCTCCAGTTCTTTCAATGGACGTGAAAAAAGGACCACACAGCCATCATACCGCTCAGGAAGGAGATGCGTTCAGTCTCCTAGAGATGAACCTACTTTGATGCAAAAAGAGAAAATTAATCCCAGAACAACAGCAAAGGACCTTGTGAAGATGCTGGAGGAAACAGGTACAAAAGTATCTATAGCCACAGTAAAACGAGTCCTATATCAACATAACCTGAAATTCCGCTAAGCAAAGAAGAGGCCACTGCTCCAAAACGGCCATAAAAAGCTAGACTACAGTTTGAAACTGCACATGGGGACAAATATCGTACCTTTTGGAGAAATGTCCTCTGGTCTGATGAAACAAAAATAGAACTGTTTGGCCATAATGACCATCTTTATGTTTGGAGGGAAAAGGGGGAGGCTTGCAAGCCGTAGACAGCATCCCAACTGTGAAGCGCGGGTTTGGCAACATCATGTTGTGGGGGTTCATTGCTGCAGGAGGGACTGGTGCACTTCACAAAATACGTGGCATCATGAGGTAGGAAAATTATGTGGATATATTGAAGCAACATCTCAAGACAGCAGTCAGGAAGTTAAAGCTTGGTCGCAAATGGGTCTTCCAAATGGACAATGACCCTAAGCATACTTCCAAAGTTGTGGCAAAATGACTTAGGGACAACAAAGTCAAGGTATTGGAGTGGCCATCACAAAGCCCAGACCTCAATCCTATAGAAAATGTGTGGGCAGAACTGAAAAAGAGTGTGCGAGCAAGGAGGCCTACAAACCTGACTCAATTACACCAGCTCTGTCAGGGGGAATGAAGCTTCCAACTTATTATGGGAAGCTTGTGGAAGGCTACCCGTAATGTTTGACCCATGTTAAACAATTTAAAGGCAATGCTGCCAAATACTAATTGAGTGTATGTAAACTTCTGACCCACTAGGAATGTGATGAAATTAAGTGGGGATCCCAACTGACCTACTTGGATTTGAAAAACTGAGTTTAAATGTATTTGGATAAGGTGTATGTAAACTTCCAACTTCAACTGTATATGGTATCACATTGCTATGACATAGGCCGGGCTGTGCACAGACCTTTTGGCGGGCATGTGCTCAAAAAAAAAAAGGGCACCTCCACAAAAATATCCTGCAGACCCAGTCACGGACTAGTTGAACGGTTAATACAAGAAGAGGGGAAAGCAGCACAAGCTAATGTGTAAAGTATTTTGCAAAACTATTTTGAACTGGAATAAATGCTGTACGGTCACCAAAACAATAACAGTAAAAATAGAAGATTGAACGAAATACTACAGTATATCCTACCATTACTATATCCAACCCCCCAAAAATGGTATTTTATGTTAGCAGCTAATATCAACTCGGTATATGTCATGTCACTTCTCTGGAGTCCAGAGCAAGAAGAATCACACAGTCTATTTGTAACAGAGGTAGCAGGATGGAAAGCATGTTCTGTTTGTGTCGCGCCATCCCTTTGGAGGGCAACCTGCCTGCAGAGTGCTCGTTGCCATTTCCCCCAGTGCTCGTTGCCATTTCCTACATCGATGATGTCGTCCCCACAGTGACCACGTACATACCCCAACCAGAAGCCAACATCCACAACATCCGCACTGAGCTAAAGGCTAAAGCTGCCACTTTCAAGGAGCGGGACTCCAACCCGGAAGCTTATAAGAAAACCCGCTATGCCCTCAGACGAACCATCAAACAGGCAAAGCATAAATACAGAACTAAAATCGAATCGTACTACACCGGCTCTGATGCTCGTCGGATGTGGCAGGGCTTGCAAACTATTACAGACTACAAAGGGAAGCACAGCCAAGAACTGCCCAGTGACACGAGCCTACCAGACGAGCTAAACCACTTCTATGCTCGCTTTGAGGCAAATAACACTGAAACATGCATAAGAGCACCAGCTGTTCCGGAAGACTGTGTGATCACGGTCTCCGCAGCGGATGTGAGTAAGACCTTTAAACAGGTCAACATTCACAAGGCCGCAGGGCCAGACGGATTACCAAGACGTGTACTGCGAGCATGCACTGATCAATTGGCAAGGGTCTTGACTGACATTTTCAACCTCTCCCTGTCCAAGTCTGTAATACCATCATGTTTTAAGCAGACCACCATAGTCCCTGTGCCCAAGAACACTAAGGTAACCTGCCTAAATGACTACCGACACTGTAGCCATGAAGTGCTTTGAAAGGCTGGTCATGGCTCACATCAACACCATTATCCCAGACCCACTCCAATTTTCATACCGCCCTAACAGATCCACAGATGATGCACTCCACACTGCCCTTTCCCACCTGGACAAAAGGAACACCTATGTGAGAATGCTATTCATTGACTACAGCTCAGCGTTCAACACCATAGTGCCCTCAAAGCTAAGCTAAGGACCCTGGGACTAAACACCTCCCGCTGCAACTGAGTCAGTTAAGAACAAATTCTTATTTTCAATGATGGCCTAGGAACAGTGGATTAACTGTCTGTTCAGGGGCAGAGCGACAGATTTGTACCTTGTCAGCTCAGGGGTTTGAACTTGCAACCTTCCGGTTACTAGTCCAACGCTCTGACCACTAGGTTACCCTGCCGCCCAGGGATGAGGTCAGAGACCTGGCTGTGTGGTGCCAGGTCAACAACCTCTCCCTCAACTTGATCAAGACAAAGGAGATGATTGTGTACTACAGGAAAAAGAGGACCGAGCATGCCCCCATTATCATCGACGGGGCTGTAGTGGAGCAGGTTGAGAGCTTCAAGTTCCTTGGTGTCCACATCACCAACAAACTAACAAGATCCAAGCACACCAAGACAGTCGTGAAGAGGTTACGACAAAACCTATTCCCCATCAGGAGACTAAAAAGATTTGGCATGGGTCCTCAGATCCTTAAAAGGTTCTACAGCTGCACCATCGAGAGCATGGTTGCATCACTGCCTGGTATGGCAACAGCTCGGCTTTCAACTGCAAGGCAATACAGAGGGTAGTGCGTACGGCCCAGTACACCACTGGGGCCAAGCTTCCTGCCATCCAGGACCTCTACACCAGACGGTGTCAGAGGAAGGATGTAAAAATTGTCGAAGTCGCCAGCCACCCTAGTCATAGACTGTTCTCTCTACTACCGCACGGCAAGCGGTACCGGAGCTCCAAGTCTAGGTCCAAGAGGCTTCAAAACAGCTTCTAACCACAAGCCATAAGACTCCGGAACATCTAATTAAATTGCTCGTGAGTAAGCATTTCACTGTAAGATCTACACCTGTTGTATTCGGTGCACGTGACCAATACAATTTGATTTGATTTATTATGAGCCGTTCTTCCCTCAGCAGCCTCCACTTGCATTCCATTCAACCAGAAACACTCACACAGGCTTCCATTTGTCTTTTTGATTTTTCTATACTACCTTAGGAATGTTTTGAAAAATGTTATTGCATTCATGATAAGGGTTACAAGTTTTAAAACTGTTGGCCCCTAGTCATGAGCTGCTAGCATAAGGAGATGTATTCTTTCAGGTAACATTATAGCCAGGGCTGCAGGGTTTGTTGCTTTGAGTTTGACTGTTATCACTCTCCTATAAAATCAACTACATACTTCTGATGTTGAAGTAATCCATTGGATTTAGGTACTACTTTACAGTAGCTCATTGGACCTGTGTGAATGAGTTGCAGATGGCATGATTCCCCCCATACATTCTCCTACTGACAGTAGCCCTGGTCTGACATTATTAAACTCCTTTAGTGGGTGAACAGAGCCGATAACAGGCCCACTAAGCACAACCTCCATAACCCTGAAGAGTAACATGATGGAAAGGCATGTATTCCACGGAGAGGGACTTTCATTAACTGTCAATATGTAAGTATGGTTTCAATGTACTTGTGGGGGTAGAAGAGTACACTACAAAAGGCTGCTGTGTTCCATTTAGTTGGTTGTTCTAATGCCAGTTTTCTAACATTGATGAGTCCCAGTCAGTCGCGGTTTGACTTTCATGAGAATATTCCCAAGTTCCCTTTTTGTTATTCACAGCCTTTGTCAAAGGAATGTTAATTTCAGTGGCAGAATCTCACTTCATTTCCTCTATACCCCCCCCCCCTCCCATTTACACATTCTCCTCTTACTGTACGTGTACTGTATTTGACTTAACATGTGAAATTGATTTTATCGTTGTTGTTGCTGTCTTCCCCTAGCTGCTATTCAGGTGGTTGGAATCAGCAGATAGAGTTGGTGGTTTGGGTTAATTTACTGAGAGAGCCTTTTGTTGGACATTCAGCTTGGCTGAATTCATGAGGATATACAATGAGTGTACAAAACATTGAGAACACCTGCTCTTTCCATGACATAGACTGACCAGGTGAATCCAGGTGAAAGCTATGATCCCTTATTGATCTCACTTGTTAAATTCACTTCAAACAGTGTAGATGAAGGGGAGGAGACAGGTTAAAGAAGGATGTTTAAGCCTTGAGACATGGATTGTGTATGTATCCCATTAAGAGGGTGAATGGGCACGACAAAATAATTAGGTGCCTTTGAACAGGGTATGGTAGTAGGTGCCAGGCGCACCGGTTTGAGTGTGTCAAGAGCTGCAACGCTGCTGGGTTTTTCACACTCAACAGTTTCCTATGTGCATCAAGAATGGCCCCAAAGGACATCTAGCCAACTTGACACAACTGCGGGAAACATTGAAGTCAACATGGGCCAGCATCCCTGTGGAACACTTTCATCACCTTGTAGAGTCCATGCCCTGACGAATTGAGGCTGTTCTGAGGGGAAAAAGGGGGGTGCAACTCAATATTAGGAAGGTGTTCCTAATGTTTTGTGCACTCAGTGTACATGAGCCCCTCTAGTTAATAAGAACTACGCAGAATCTTCTTACCTGTGTCCTATGGAGGACGCAAAAGATTTTATTTATTTATCCGTTATTTTACCAGGTAAATTGACTGAGAACAAGTTCTCATTTGCAGCAACGACCTGGGGAATAGTTACAGGGGAGAGGAGGGGGATGAATGAGCCAATTGTAAACTGGGGATTATTAGGTGACCGTGATGGTTTGAGGGACAGATTGGGAATTTAGCCAGGACACCAGGGTTAACACCCCTACTCTTACGATAAGTGCCATGGGATCTTTAATGACCTCAGAGAGTCAGGACACCCGTTTAACGTCCCATCCGAAAGACAGCACCCTACACAGGGCCATGTCCCCAATCACTGCCCTGGGGCATTGGGATATTTTTTTAGACCAGAGGAAAGAGTGCCTCCTACTGGCCCTCCAACACCATTCCAGCAGCATCTGGTCTCCAATCCAGGGACTGACCAGGACCAACCTTGCTTAGCTTCAGATGCAAGCCAGCAGTGGTATGCAGGGTGGTATGATAATGTCTTCATGCTCCCATCTGCCTCTCCCATTGTCCACATCCTCTCCATTCCTCACTGGAATACAACATGCTATAACATGATTAAAGGTTGATCCTTTTTACTTGGTAAGATCACAACTTCTTTTATAAATGTTGATAGAAATGTATCAGCAATGGTGGTTTTGGTCTGTAGGCCTATGTTGAGAAATGTCACTCTTCTTTTCCCCTCAACCCTTGACAGGTGAAATCTCACTTGGATTTACGGGCCAAATGCAATGTGCTGCAGGATTTGTTACAATAGACAAAGCAAATGTTTAGCTAATGAGAGGAATTGATGGACTATTGATGAAGAAGTTAATGAGGAAAGCACTCGTCTGGTTTGCCCAAGCTTGTCATGGGCGTGTCTGTGAAGACCTGACTGTCTTGGTAGTTAATTGTGTCTGTGAGGACCTAGCTGTCTTGGTAGTTAATTTGGGTCGCATTTGAAAGTTTTAGATCAGTGACAGTGCCTAGGGTCTTAGTGGTAGTCACACAGCAGTGTGTGTATAGTGGCCTCTAACCTAGTTTCAAGATTTTCGTTTTAATGTTATAACAGACAGAGCTTTTAAGAAATACAAGTCACCTCAAAATAGTACCCTAATACACCTGATATTTGGATTTAGAGTTTCTTGCTTGAGCTTTAGGGATCTCACTTCCTTTTATTCCTGGTGGTCCCACCCTAAGTGACTTAACAGACGCTGCTCCGAAACTATTCAGAAACGTTATGATCCCCTTATCATTTTGTTTGGCATTTAGGATCAAACCAAATAAAAGTAGCTTTGTTCTCTTTTTTTTATTAACAGTTACAGTCAGTGGGAATACAGACTAGCCTGTGTTTTATTGTGATCCTTGGCTGTTAGTTTACAGCTCACTAAAATGTATTTATATCCTCTTTAATGGTCAAAACCAGTTGTGGTATGAGAAGGGCAAAACAGTATTTGAATGATGGCTGTAGATGTGAGGTGAAGTGCTAAACAAACGATTCAACGTGGACAAACATTCTATTGAAAATCTGTCAATGAAACTAAAAAAGTGTATTACCAGTAGCCTCCATAAAGCATGACTATAACCTAACACCTCTTAGAAATCCAGCTTAATCTGAACAGAACTAAACCATTTTACTTCGCCCCAAAAAAGTTCCAGATCCCATGTCATGATGTCTCCTATCAATCACAATTGACAACAATTGCACTAGATTATGTTTGATAAGATAGTTATCTATAAGAGAGCACCATACACCATATGGCACATAAGGACTTTTGAACTGAGGGAATGGAGAGGGGAGAGACTCCTCTTTGGAAACCCTGAGTAATGACTGGGGGGAGATATCTGAAGTTAAAATTGTAACTTGGGCACTCAGGAACATATACTGCCTTCTTGGTAACCAACTCCAGTGTAGATTTAGCCTTGTTTTTAGGTTATTGTCCTGCTGAAAGGTGAATTAATCTCCCAGTGTCTGGTGGAAAGAAGACTGAACCAGGTTTTCCTCAAGGATTTTGCCTGTGCTTAGTGCCATTAAGTTTATTTTTGATCCTGAAAAACTCCCCCAGTCCTTAACGATTACAAGCATACCCATAACATGATGCAGCCCCCGAAATGCTCTATGCTTGTAAATATGGAGAGTGGTAATTTGTATTCAGGACAAAATTGAATTGCTTTCCCAAATGTTATGCAGTATTACTTGAGTGCCTTGTTGCAAACAGGATGCATGTTTTTGAATATTTTTATTCTGTACTTGCTTCCTTCTTTTCACTATGTCAATTAGGTTAGTATTGTAGAGGTTAGTGTTGTATTGCAGTATTGTAGAGTACAATATTGATGGTCCATCCTCAGTTTTCTCCAATCACAGCCATTAACTCTGTAACTGTTTTAAAGTCACCATTGGCCTCATGGTTTCCTTCCACCCTGCAATGGTGTTAGGAAGGACGCCTGTATCTTTGTAGTGACTGGGTGTATTGATACACCATCCAAAGTGTAATGAATAACTTCACCATGCTCAAAGCAATATTCAATGTCTGCTTTTTCTTTTTTTTTTACCTATTTACCAATAGGTGCCCTTCTTCGCAATGCATTGTAAAACTTCCCTGGTCTTTGTGGTTGAATCTGTGTTTGAAATTCACTGCTCGACTGAAGGACCTTACAGATAATTATATATGTAAAGTACAGCGATAAGGTAGTCATTCAAAATCATGTTAAACACTATTATTGCACACAGAGTGCAACTTATTAGGTGACTTGTTAAGCACAGCTTTACTCCTGGACTTATTTAGTCTTGCCAAAAACAAAGCGGTTGAATACTTACTGACATTTTTTATGAATTTGTAAACATTTAAAAAAACATAATTCCACTTTGACATTATGTGGTATTTTGTGTAGGCCAGTGACAAAACATCTCAAGTGAATCCATTTTAAATTCAGGCTTTAAATCAACAAAATGTGGAAAAAGTCAAGGGGTGTGAATACTTTCTGAAGGCATTGGTTCTGCCATTAAATGGTTGGTTTGGTTTTATGTCATGTTTGTCAGTCCACGGATGTTAAAGTAGGTGGACAAATTGTTAGATTTGTTTCACTGTTTATGAATGGTTGCTTTGTCAATGATTTATCAAAACCCCAAAATAGGTCTGCACTGTTTGTTTCATTTTGCAGTCTTTCAGGGAGATTTGGATAGTATTAATGGTCCTCTTTAATGTCTATAGTAGCTAGGTCTGAAGTTTGCATTCATCCCTGGTACGAGCTTTACGACATCCTGTAGAAAGTAAGAGTCGCTTGTTTAACTGTAGGGTATAAAGAAATGTGTTGTTTCTAAAAAATTAAAATAAAATAAATAGAATCCTATTCAAGTATGCCTGTTACAGATTCTCTAAGTGTCTATTACAAGAAGTTGACAATGATGATAAATAATGAAGTATGTAAAAACGATGTGCTAGCAATATTCTACCTGCAGGGCAACTCTGTGTGGTCTGTACTCTGCAGCTGATTATAGTGTATGTGCTGTCTCACACAGTGTACAGGGATGTCAAATCTTACAATGCCCACCCAGGTAGATGGGCATTTCATTGTTGTGTCTTAAAGATACATTCTCAGTCACAGGAGGATAGGTCCTATTTGATTATTGGTTTGATAGACTACTTTAAATACCATAATGATATTCTACTCAATCCTTATTAAGGCAAAGGCACGAAGTTATACTTGCAGATAATATCCAGCAATACCATCATGAGGGTAGATTTTGAACACCAGCTGTCAAACTGCCCTATCGTTAAAACATAGAAATCTAAACAATGTGGTATAAACACATTTTACCCTTCTATCCTGAGATGCTCCTAAAGGTAGACCGGAGGTTTAATGTTTGCATCTTTACACCTAAATCGTTCGCCTTTGTTCGATCTTAGTGAGGAAGGTATTCGTGTTGAACTATGTCGAATGATAGTAGATGGTAGTGAATTGTGCAGAATTTTACTTCTGGTCTTTTGAAAGACTAAGACAAAATGAAACAAAGGAAATAAATATTGAATATGTGTGGGTTGGGGTATCTCATTAAAAAAGACTTAGCTCCATATTGTGTCCCTTTATTGTGAACACGTTTGCAATTTAGCATCTGTTAGTATTTATCCAGGAACGCATCTTCAAGCGGTTACTTACAATGAACGGAATTGTGGGAAATTATGAAAGAATTCACTTCTATTGTGTTTAGATCACTGTCCTCTTAACCAATGTGATGTGAAACAAAGCACCACAGAGCACTGTGGTTTGAAACTCCTAAGAATTAGCCTGAAAGGTTTTCATTGGGTTGTGGTCTAGGGAGATGTTTCCTGGGGTTTTTACAAACAATAATTTGGCTTGTGATGCTCTGTAAACATTTCATTTAACAAGATGGGGCAAAAACATCCCCTGTATTCAGAGGATGGATGTGTGTGTGTGTTTGTGTGTGTAGATCAGCTGTTTTTCAGTTTTGTTTTTCAGCTTTAGTGATTTGACTAGTCTTTGAGTG
Organism: Oncorhynchus mykiss; assembly: GCF_057628025.1. Taxonomy (NCBI): domain Eukaryota; kingdom Metazoa; phylum Chordata; class Actinopteri; order Salmoniformes; family Salmonidae; genus Oncorhynchus; species Oncorhynchus mykiss. The sequence goes on from NC_143029.1 coordinate 65,042,698, forward strand.
TGTTTTCTCAACCGCTCAAATACATTGAATATGCTTTCTGATTACATCCTAACATTATTCAGACTGAGACATCAAAATTACTTCATCACCGTGAACAAATACTGCCATCCTCAGGTGAAAATGGGGTTCTGCATAGTCTCTCTCTCTCTCGCTCTCTAGACACTGAGATACTTGTAAACATATTTGAGTCATGAAAGTCTCATTTTAATGTATTATAATTAAAGATGTGTGTAATTTATTGCATTTGCACTGAACCTGACCTGATCAAGTTCAGGCAAGTGAAAATTACTGTCAAGCCAACTCCCGCCTGGTCGCAAGGTGGTAGTAATTGTGCAAATCGAAATTTCGAGCACTACAGAAGAAGACGTCATTTTCACGATGGCGACAGCCTGTAGGACTGCATTTGCGGGGGTAAATGTTTTTCACTCCTCGTTTTGTGCACCTAAACAGGTATGTCGTTGAATTATTGCTAATGTTTTCGTCCATGGTGAGATGTCTGTGTTATTGTGACTTTCAACTATGGACTTTATAGCCCGAAAGAGAAGCCAGAAACGGTTGCTAGCATGTTAACGAAAGGCTAGCTCTCTTCCATCGCACGACAACAACTAACATTAGCGAGTTGCCTTTGCGGATTTCGATTTATCCTTTCCTAGAAAATGTGTTTTTTCCCCCAAATGTGTTAAGTGACTGACTGGCTTCAATCTACTTTAGTAACTCCCCAAAGTAAAGATCCCAGTAAGCTAAATGAAAATACTTATTTTCCAGACGTTGACATCCCGTACATTTCAGGTGCTGAATGAAAGGTTAGAAGATGTATTGTCCTGACGTCGAAAATGCGTCTTATACAGATGTCATGCGTATTTTCCAGAAGTTTAAATCCGTTTTATTTTAATGAACGAATGTAAGGTAAAAATGTCTCTTCTAGATATTTAAAATATGTAACTACCTAATTTACAGACATTGAAAATGTATTTTTCGGTCATGATTCTATGGCCAAATGTAAACTACTATACACTGAATGTACTAAACATTAGGAACACCTGCTCTTTCCATGACATACTAACCAGATGAACCCAGGTGAAAGCTATGATCCCTTAATGTCACTTGTTAAATCCACTTCAATCAGAGTAGAGGAAGGGAAGGAAACAGGTTAAAGTGGGATTTTTAAGCCCTGATAAAATATACATGGATTGTGTGTGCGCGCCATGGGAAAAACAACAAAATATTTAAGTGCTTTTTAATGGGGTATCAATCAATCAAATGTATTTATAAAGCCATTTTTACATCAGCCGATGTCACAAAGTACTATACAGAAACCCAGCCTAAATCCCCAAACAGCAAGCAATGCAGATGTAGAAGCACGGTGGCTAGGAAAAACTCCCTAGAAAGGCAGGAACCTTGGAAGAAACCTAGAGAGGAACCAGGCTGTCACGCCCTGGTCGAAGTATTTTGTGTTTATCTTCATGTATAGGGTCAGGCCAGGGTGTGGCATGGGGTTTTTGTATTGTGGTGTGTTTTGTCTTGAGGTTTTGGTGTGTTTTGTCTTGGGGTTTTGGTATGTATTGGGATTGTAGCTAGTGGGGTGATCTAGCAAAGTCTATGGCTGTCTGGAGTGGTTCTCAATCAGAGGCAGGTGTTTATCGTTGTCTCTGATTGTGAACCATATTTAGGCAGCCATATTCTTTGAGTGTTTTTTGGGTGATTGTCCTTAGTGTCCTTGTTCCTGTCTTTGTTACTTTACACAAGTATAGGCTGTTTCAGTTTTCGTTTCGTTCATTACGTTTTTTTGTTTTGTAGTGTTTGTATTAATTCATGTTTACGTTTGTTCATTAAACATGGATCGCAATCTACACGCTGCATTTTGGTCCGATCCTTGTTCCACCTCTTCGTCAGAGGAGGAGATAGAAGAAAGCCGTTACAGAATCACCCACCACAAAAGGACCAAGCAGCGTGTCAACAGGCAGGAGGATTTCTGGACATGGGAGGAAATCCTCGACGGGAGAGGACCCTGGGCTAAACCAGGGGAGTGTAGCCGCTCAAAGGTGCAGCAGGAGAAGAGGCAACAGGAGCAGCCCAAAGAGTAGGACAGTATGGGCTATACTTCTTGGGAGGAGATAGACAGGTGGGCGACGACCCAGGGAGAGTGCCGGAGCCCGCCTGGGATTCGATGGAGCAGTGCGCGGAAGGTTATCGGAGAATGGAGTTGGCGAAGCAAGCTCGGCGGCGCGGACGGAAGCCCGAGAGTCAGCCCCAAAAATGTCTTGGGGGGGCTCACAGGGAGTAGGGCTACGCTAGATAGGAGACCTACGCCAACTTCCTGTGGTTACCGGGGGGCTAGAGAGACCGGGCAGGCACCGTGTTATGCAGTGGTGCGCACGGTGTCCCCAGTGCGGGTGCATAGCCCGGTGCCAAATGCCATGAAGCCGGCTCTACACATCTGGTCCCCAGTGCGTCTCCTTGGGCCGGCTTACATGGCACCAGCCTTGCGCTCGGTGTCTCCGGTTCGCCTGCATAGCCCAGTGCGGGCTATTCCACCTCGCCGCACTGGCAGGGCGACCGAGAGTATTCAACCAGGTAAGGTTGGGCAGGCTCGGTGCTCAAGAGCTCCAGTGCGCCTGCACGGTCCGGTCTATCCAGTACCACCTCCACACCCCAGCCCTCCGGTAGCAGCTCCCCGCACCAGGCTTCCTGTGAGTGTCCTCGGTTCAGTACCACCAGTGCCAGCACCACGCATCAGGCCTACAGTGCGCCTCGCCTCTCCAGCGCTGCCGGAGTCTCCCGCCTGTTCAGCGCAGCCAGAGCCTTCCTCCTCTACAGCGCTGCTGGAGTCTCCCGCCTGTTCAGCGCAGCCAGAGCTGCCAGCCTGCATGGAGTAGCCAGAGCTGTCAGTCTGCATGGAGCAGCCAGAGCCGCCAGTCTGCATGGAGCAGCCAGAGCCGCCAGTCTGCATGGAGCAGCCAGAGCCGCCAGTCTGCATGGAGCAGCCAGAGCCGCCAGTCTGCATGGAGCAGCCAGAGCCGCCAGTCTGCATGGAGCAGCCAGAGCTGTCAGTCTGCATGGAGCAGCCAGAGCTGTCAGTCTGCATGGAGCAGCCAGAGCTGTCAGTCTGCATGGAGCAGCCAGAGCTGTCAGTCTGCATGGATCCGCCAGTCAGCCAGACTCTTCCAGATCTGCCAGTCAGCCAGACTCTTCCAGATCTGCCAGTCAACCGGGATCTGCCAGATCCGCCAGTCGGCCGGGATCTGCCAGAACCGCCAGTCGGCCGGGATCTGCCAGAACCGCCAGTCGGCCGGGATCTGCCAGAACCGCCAGTCGGCCGGGATCTGCCAGAACCGCCAGTCGGCCGGGATCTGCCAGAACCGCCAGTCGGCCGGGATCTGCCAGAACCGCCAGTCGGCCGGGATCTGCCAGAACCGCCAGTCGGCCGGGATCCGCCAGAACCGCCAGTCGGCCGGGATCCGCCAGAACCGCCAGTCGGCCGGGATCCGCCAGAACCGCCAGTCGGCCGGGATCCGCCAGAACCGCCAGTCGGCCGGGATCCGCCAGAACCGCCAGTCGGCCGGGATCCGCCGGTCGGCCGGGATCCGCCAGAACCGCCGGTCGGCCGGGATCCGCCAGGACCGCCGGTCGGCCGGGATCCGCCAGGACCGCCGGTCGGCCGGGATCCGCCAGGACCGCCGGTCGGCCGGGATCCGCCAGGACCGCCAGTCGGCCGGGATCCGCCAGGACCGCCAGTCGGCCGGGATACGCCAGGACCGCCAGTCGGCCGGGATCCGCCAGGACCGCCAGTCGGCCGGGATCCGCCAGGACCGCCAGTCGGCCGGGATCCGCCAGGACCGCCAGTCGGCCGGGATCCGCCAGTCGGCCGGGATCCGCCAGTCGGCCGGGATCCGCCAGTCGGCCGGGATCCGCCAGGACCGCCAGTCGGCCGGGATCCGCCAGGACCGCCAGTCGGCCGGGATCCGCCAGTCGGCCGGGATCCGCCAGTCGGCCGGGATCCGCCAGTCGGCCGGGATCCGCCAGATCCGCCAGTCGGCCGGGATACCGCCAGATCCGCCAGTCGGCCGGGATCCGACTGGATCCGCCAGTCGGCCGGGATCCGCCAGTCGGCCGGGATCCGCCAGTCGGCCGGGATCCGCCAGTCGGCCGGGATCCGCCAGTCGGCCGGGATCCGCCAGATCCGCCAGTCGGCCGGGATCCGCCAGATCCGCCAGTCGGCCGGGATCCGCCAGATCCGCCAGTCGGCCGGGATCCGCCAGATCCGCCAGTCGGCCGGGATCCGCCAGATCTGCCAGTCGGCCAGGATCTGCTGAAACCACCAGCCAGCCAGGATCTGGTAGATCTATCTACCTGCCTGGGCTTCCTCTCACTCCTGAGCTTCCTCTCACTCCTGAGCTTTCTCTCACTCCCGAGCTGCCCTTCAGTCCCGAGCTGCCCTTCAGTCCCGATCTGCTCCTCAGTCCAGTGGGGTTCTGGGTGAGGACTACTGGGCCATGGTCGGCGGCGAGGGTGGACTATCCAGGGACGCGAGGAGAGGGGACAAAGACATTGACTGAGTGGGGTCCACGTCCCGCGCCGGAGCCGCCACCAAGGACAGACGCCCACCCGGACCCTCCCTGTTGTTTTGAGGTGCGTTCGGGAGTCCGCACCTTAGGGGGGGGGGTTCTGTCACGCCCTGGTCGAAGTATTTTGTGTTTATCTTCATGTATTGGGTCAGGCCAGGGTGTGGCATGGGGTTTTTGTATTGTGGTGTGTTTTGTCTTGGGGTTTTGGTGTGTTTTGTCTTGGGGTTTTGGTATGTATTGGGATTGTAGCTAGTGGGGTGATCTAGCAAAGTCTATGGCTGTCTGGAGTGGTTCTCAATCAGAGGCAGGTGTTTATCGTTGTCTCTGATTGGGAACCATATTTAGGCAGCCATATTCTTTGAGTGTTTTGTGGGTGATTGTCCTTAGTGTCCTTGTTCCTGTCTCTGTGTTCTCACCAGATAGGGCTGTTTCGGTTTTCGTTACGTTCTTTGTTTTTTGTAGTGTTTGTATCGATTCGTGTTTTACGTTTGTTTATTAAACATGGATCGCAATCTACACGCCGCATTTTGGTCCGACTCTCCTTCACATACAGAAAACCGTGACACAGGCTCTGAGAGGTGGCCAGTCCTCTTCTGGCTGTGCCGGGTGGAGATAACCGTACATAGCCAAGATGTTCAAATGTTCATAGATGACCAGCAGGGTAAAATAATAATAATCACAGTGGTTGTAGAGGGTGCAACAGGTCAGCACCTCAGGAGTAAATGTCAGTTGGCTTTTCATAGCCAATCATTCAGAGTCAGAGACAGCAGGTGCGGTAGAGAGTCGAAAACAGCAGGTCCGGGACAAGGTAGCAGATCCGGGACAAGGTAGCATGTCCGGTGAACAGGTCTGGGTTCCATAGCCGCAGGCAGAACAGGGTGTGCTAGGTGTCAGGTGCACCGGTTTGTCTGTCAAGAACTGCAACTCTTCTGGGTTTTACACGCTCAACAGTTTCCCATGTGTATCAACAATGGTTCACCACACAACTGTGGGAAGCATTGGATTAAATATGGGCCAGCATCCTTGTGGAATGCTTTTATGCCTTTACAAATTGAGGCTGTTCTGTTGGCCAAAGGGTGCAACTCAATATTAGGAAGGTGTTCAGTGTACATTCTCAATTACACTACCGTTCAAAAATTGGGGTCACTTAGAACTGTCCTTGTTTTTAAAATAACATCAAATTGCTTGCCCTTTGGGGTTTTAGGCTGGGTTTCTTTTCACAACTGCTGATATAAAAAGGGCTTTAAAATACATTTGATTAATTTGGTGATGAAATCCTTGCCGTGGTTTCATTGACAATTCAATATTTTAGTCAAACTCCCAACATTTTCCATAAGACGTGTTTGTCTTCTTTGTGGGCATTGCACATGTAGAAGTCAGCACAAAACTGGCAGTGTGGTTTTATTTTGTTCGGCAATAGATTTAATTAGGCCTGTGATTATGTCCTAGGCAGCACACGGTCGGACCCGTAAGATAAAGGAAAACCTCAGACAAGAGGACGTTGTTCCTTACCTGGCAGGAGAGAGACGTGGAAACTCTTGCAGAGCAACATCGAGTCGCGTAAGTAGTTGCTACATCTCTCACCTAAGGTTTTATCCCATCTCGAAATAGCCCTTTCTGTCTGGCTTAGCCCTACCAGTCATGACTGACACGTTCGTATACCCTACTATTTATCCTGGTCCCACAATCTACTAGATCTCCCTGTTACTTTATACTCATATCACCACCACCTGCCCCTTTCCACTGCATATCCCAAAGACTGAATGCCCCCCCTCTCCTGCTTAATCCATTCAACATTAAATCTTCTGACCGGATTGAATGCTGGTCTCTACACTGCAGCAATTTTGGAAAGTCTGCAGACTAAGATGACTCACTGTCTGCTGGCAACAATCCATAGGCTGGTCCTGAAGTGCTCTTTCTATTGTGGCCTGGTCTGAAAGTATGCAGGTACTGCAGCCAATTCAGTCTTGTTGAACACGGCATCACTCCCTGGCATATCACTGCTGTTGATATCTAATTGTCATTCCCACAGGTGTTTTGAACTATATGAAAGATTTCTATCAAACTTCAAGATTTTCATGACCATTTCTTTCAATTGTTTTTCAGATGCACAGACTATTGCTGTGCAGCTCTCCAGAAAAGCCAGGTGGACATCGGAGAGAATAAAAAAGCAGATCATCTCCTACAATGGAGGGAACAAGTCACCTCAATTCCCCCTAAGACTGGAGTACATTGATGTTCTCCAGCAAGACCATCCAGTCTGGTCCCAGGTGTCCAAACATTTGGGGGATAGTCTGCTCTGGGCCAAGCAGGGTGCAGTGTGAAGTGATGCTGCACAAGGTCCTAAACGATATCATAACCGCCATCGATAAAAGACTGTACTGTGCAGCCAACTTCATCGACCTGGCCAAGGCTTTTGACTCTGTCAATCACCGTATTTTTATCGGCAGACTCAACAGCCTTGGTTTCACTAATGACCTCCTCGTCTGGTTCACTAACTTCTTCTCAGATAGAGTTCAGTGTGTCAAATCGGAGGGCCTGTTGTCCGGACCTCTGGCAGTCAATGGGGGTGCCACAGGGTTAAATTCTCGGGCCGACACTCTTCTCTGTATATATCAACGATGTCACTCTTTCTGCGGTTGATTCTTTGATCCACCTCTACGCAGACGACACCATTCTGTATACATCTGGCCCTTCTTTGGACGCTGTTAACAAACCTCCAGACAATCTTCAATGCCATACACCACTCCTTCTGTGGCCTCCAACTGCTCTTAAATGCTAGTAAAAGGAAATGCATGCTCTTCAACTGATCACTGCCCACACCCACCCGCCCTACTAGCATCACTACTCTGGACGGTTCTGACTTAGGTATTTATAGTTGTCCACATATTCAGTGTCTGGCTAGACTGTGAACTCTACTTCCAGACTCCTATTAAGCATCTCCAATCCAAAATTAAATCTAGAACCGGCTTCCTATTTTGCAACAAAGCCTCCTTCATTCATGCGGCCAAACATACCCTTGTAAAACTGACTATCCTACCGATCCTTCACTTCGGCGATGTCATTTACAAAATAGCCTCCAACACTCAGCAAATTGGATGTAATCTATCAAAGTACCATCCGTTTTGTCACCAAAGCCCCATATACTACCCACCACTGCAACCTGTATGCTCTCGTTGGCTAGTCCTTGCTACATTTTCGTTGCCAAACCCACTGGCTCCAGGTCATCTATAAGTCTTTGCTAGGTAAAGCTCCGCCTTATCTCAGCTCACTGGTCACCACAGCAACACCCACCTGTAGCACGCGCTCCAGTAGGTATATTTCACTGGTCATCCCCAAAGCCAACACCTCCTTCCAGTTCTCTGCTGCCAATGACTGGAATCATTCACACAGCCCATCTGTAAATAGCTCATCCAACTACCTACCTCACCCCAATATTTGTTTTTATTTTTCTGCTCTTTTGCACACCAGTATTTCTACTTGCACATCCTCATCTGCACATATCACTCCAGTGTAAATTGTAATTACTTTGCCGCTATTGGCTTATTTATTGCCTTACCTCCTTACTTTTTCTGTTGTGTTTTGACTGTTTGTTTATCCCATGTGTAACTCTGTGTTTTTGTTGCACTGCTTTGCTTTATCTTGGCCAGGTCACAGTTGTAAATGAGAACTTGTTCTCAACTGGCCTATCTGGTTAAATAACGGTGAAAAAATGTATACGGTGCCTGTCCTTTTATTCAGGCAGACATACACAATGTAGGCTCGGTCAGCACATATGTATAGGAGGACAGTGATTCAGAAGGTGAAAGTGGTTGAGGTGTGTGTGTGTGTGTTATATAGGGGCAAACTATTCAAAACATTAAGAATACCTTCCTAATATTGAGTTGCTGGATGTCATTTGGTTGGTGTACCATTCTTGATACACACAGGAAACTGTTGAGCGTGAAAAACCAAACAGCATTGCAGTTCTTGACACAAATCGGTGTGCCTGACACCTACTACGATACTCCATTCAAAGGCACTTAAATATTTTGTCTTCACCCTCTGAATGTGTTTGATCATTTTTCTTCCTTGTGGTAAGCCATTTTGTTCTTCCCTGGGAACTCAAGTCTGAGAATGTTAATTGCCACTAAAGGTGGTGATACTGATAACTTGCTGTCTCTCCAGGAACTCCCTTTTGCCCCCATAATGGATGATGATATGCAATAATGAATTGGTATCCATGTTTGATTAAGTACCTGAAGGTTTTTAGTTATGTTGTTAAATGACAGCAACCGTAGAATGTAATGGAAAAAGGATCAGATATGAAGATGGATTTTTGTCTATTGTAATGCCTATTGTATGTAAGAATCAGTATTTACTAAATGCACTCCTGATGATAGACTGACTATGTTAATTAAAATGTATTTTTATTATCCCATATGGTGGTACAAGGAGGGAGTGTAATAGAAATGTTTTATGTGTTCTGTCTCTGCAAATCTGTGACTACGTGTAACGTGTTTCTTGTTGTTGGGTTAGGATGTTCTGTGACTTCTCTCAGGGAGGACTGATTGGGCGTTGGGCCAAAGTAACGATGTATGCAAGGTCACGATCAGCTTATTGCACGCTGAGAGCAGCAACGCCTAGTTTGTGCATGAGTATAAAGAGTGCTGAAGGGAAAACATCCCTTCAGAGCTTCCGACAGACTTGTATAAGCTTCCGACAGACAGACTGTTAAGTTTGTTGTAACCTCTCCGGCCGTGATGATAAAGATATGTTAATTTAACTTGGAGTCCTTAGTGGTATTTTCTACGACAGTAGTTACCCATGCTTCTCCAGACATACATCAACAGTAAACATAGCATCACTGGGCTTACCCCATTCTTTGTAACGTGTGGCAGGCATGCCTGTCTTCCTGTTGAGGTTTTAGGTGTAGAGGCCCTGATGCTGCGGATGGACCTAGATGGATGGGTGAGGCACCATCATGACCAGCTACGATGGGCCTACAGTCCGGTTGAGACAAGGACCCGATATCAGCAGGAGCAAGAGAAACAGCGGTACGATAAGCAGGCAAAGGACCTTCCATTGATGGTTGCTGAACGGGTGCTCCTGCAAAACTTCCGATGTGATCAGGATAAATTAATCCCCCGATGGCAACCGTGGCCGTTTGTCATTCTAGGACACCTTCGGCCTGGACTGCCAGTCCTTCGTGTCCGACCAGAGGGAGGGGGAACAATACAGACCATTCATTGGATCCATGTGCGGCCTTGCCCCTAACCATCCTTCAGACTTCGCTCAGATGTATAGCACTTTGTGACATCGGCTGATGTAAAAAGTGATTGGTTGGCTGGGGAGTTACTTCAATGTTCAGCTGAGCCAGGCACCTAGGCCAGACGGGCAGAACTACACATGGTACCCTGCCATTCCCTAGGCCAGAGAAGAGCCCGCTGCACCCCCAAGGGTACAGGTCCAACAGTGAGAACCGTGGGCCCCTACTTAGGTACTGGGCTCCATTGGTTAGTTCAGTATAGTCGGGACGACTACAGAGAAAGTGTGTGTGTTGGGGTGGGGGGGTAGGGGCTGGTGTGATCAGATGCACCTGCAGGGAGTTAGCTAATCAGACAGGTAGCTGGGGATTGGCTGTCATTTCCTTTAAAGCCCTGTGTTTTGTGGTGTTTGATGCTTGGAGTTGAGTGGAGAATGTCTCTGAGGTGGGATTGGGCCCTTATGCAAGTGTCCATGTCTTAGGTGTTTGCTGTGATCACACTGGACCAGTATCTGCAGGACAAAGTCTTAGTGGCGAATTCAAGTGAGGAAGTGACGACGAACTGGGCTGTGGGGAGCAGAGGGCCGAGAGAGGCATTGGTACAACGCACATCTAGGAGCTTTAGCTTCTTCCTGTGTTCACCTTACACTACTCTTTCTCTCTGGGCCATTTTGCCACACTACTGGAAGCCACTATTGTCGGCAGGTTTCCCTGCCGTCTGTCTCCCTCTCGTTCAGCATCGGAGATGGGGCCATCAGTGATATAGGCAAGCCAGAGACTCGGACCATGTGTGCACCAGGACAGGGAGTTGTGCGGATCTGGGTATCACCAGACAGATGTTAATATTTCAATTTTTGTGAGGATCTGGTTCTGCCACCCTCTGTCTTTTCCCCTCCCTATTTTGTCCCATAGCAGTAGAAAGTAATTTTAGAGGGGTTGGCAGAGTAGAGCAGGGCCAAGGGTGGGTCCCATATTGTGTGCCTCACCAGAGTGAAATTGTAGTGCCTTTCACCATATTGTTTGCAGTGCCATATCAGAGTAATTCGCAGTGTGTCACTTTTGCATGCCTGATATTTACCTGAGGGAGTAAGGGGAGGGTCTATTTTGTGGACACCGTCTGGGAAATCGTACAGTCTGCTGTGGGGAAACGGGGTCCAATCCATTTTAACCCATGAATTGAAACTAAAACTTACCTTGAGCATACTTACCTTACCTGGTCTTCTGTGTTGGGGTTGTGTGCTGGAGAACATTCAATCCTTTGTTGGGTGCAGTTAAAAGGAATTCACACTAAACTGTTACATGTGTCTGTGTGGAGTCTAGAGTTGCTAGGGCAACTGGGCCTGCCTGCTCAGAGAAGATAGGGAGGAGCAGACAGACCAGAAGGGAGAGGAGAAAAAACGGAAGGAAATCAAGCTGCAGTGGCATCTGTCCAGAACTCATCCAAAGGGCTTTGACTTCTCAAACACAGCAAAAAGCAAACACAATATTAATTTAGTTACTTACTTAGATAACTAGCAAGTTGAACTTAGAGGTTGCCCTAATGCAGAATTCTTTGTTTTTTCACGCAGGAAAAAAAATATAAGAGCATAAGAAATATCTTGCTGCGTTTTGTAAATGCAGATCTAAAATGCTTCTTATTGTAATATCTGCTCAGCATCAAACTTATTTTATGCCTCAGGGCATTCTATCAAAAAACAGCGCTCTGACTGATATGTAGCTACTTTTCTCTGTGTAGACTACTTTTCTCAGCTACTTTTCTGTGTAGACTACTTTTCTCAGCTACTTTTCTCTGTGTAGACTACTTTTCTAAGGTGAAATGCAATATTAACTTCAAACAAAACAGAGTAACCAGCTACATTTCCTATGATAAACATTAGCTTTGCAAAAAAAAATACAACTTATTTTTCATTGTAAGCTCATTAAGGAAAACTATAGTTGCATGTCCCTGATCACCATTGAAGCAACAACAAAAACACAGACTTTAATTACACAGCTGGATGCACCTGCTCCCGCTTTCTCACGTTGTGCCATTTACAAACAAACAGGTGACTGGCTCAGCTGTTCTGGGGAACTACAGTAAGCTTCATAATGTAAAATAATGTGAGGTAAAAAGAAGAATGCGATCTGCTTTATTTCGCAATGTATTGCACAAGTTGACTGCAGTTGTTTATTTAAAGTAGATACAAATATTAAAATGTATTAGAAATACCATCCATTGGCTATTTCCAAATACCCCAGTATACGGTATATATGGTATACTGCCCAAGCCTAATCTATAACTCCTTCAAACACTCATACAGCACTGTCTAATTTGTGACATCTAGGCCAACTGTATCTTCACAGTCTTATTCAACCAGAGTTAAGAGTATATATAATTTTATTTGACATATCTATTAAAATCTGATAAACAATTCAACAGTCTTGTGCTGCTTTTAAACAAATTAACCACTAAAATTCAGGCAGAGTTCTGGATGTAAGGGCTGACAGATTTATAAAAACAAAGTACAAGTCAAAAGTTTGGACACACCTACTCATTAAAGGCTTTTTCCTTATTTTTACAATTTTCTACATTGTAGAATAATAGTGACGACATCAACACTATGAAATAACACGTCATGTAGTAACCAAAGAAGTGTTAACAAAATATATTTTGACAGATTTCCACCAGTCCAATGTCCCATTGCTCGTGTCTCTTGGCCCAAGCAAGTCTCTTCTTATTATTTGTGTCCTTTAGTGGGGGTTTCTTTACAACAATTCGACCTTGAAGGCCTGATTCACACAGTCTCCTCTGAACAGTTGATGTTGAGATGTGTCTCTTGAACTCTGTGAAGCATTTATTTGGGCTGCAATTTCTGAGACTGGTAACTCTAATGAACTTATCCTCTGCAGTAGAGGTAACTCTGGGTCTTCCTTTCCTGTGGCGGTCCTCATGAGAGACAGTTTCATCATAGCGCTTGATGGTTTTTGCAACTGCACAACTGAAACTTTCACAGTTGAAATGTTCCGGATTGACTGACCTTCATGTCTTAAAGTAAAGGACTGTCGTTTCTCTTTGCTTGTTTGAGCTGTTCTTGCCATAATATGGACTTGGTCTATTGCCAAATAGGGCTATCTTCTTTATACCAACCCTACCTTGTCACAACACAGAAATTCCACAAATTAACTTTTAGCAAGGCACACCTGTTAATTGAAATGTGTACCAGGTGATTATCTCATGAAGCTGTTTGTGAGAAAGCTTTGCACACTATTGGCAATCACCAAGGGTGGCTACTTTGAAGAATCTCAAATATATATTTTTATTTGTTTAACACTTTTTTTGGTCACTACATGATTCCATATGTGTTATTCCATATACGGCTGTGGCTGCCAAGAAAGTGGTCATTGAAGTAGAGGGCATGCCAGGTCTCCAAATATGGCGTAGACCAACTATTTTAATTTTGGAGGCAGATCTTGGCATCAAATTCACAATAAGTAAGATGCAATGCTCTCTACAATGATTCAATGCAGAATTGTAATGTCTTGGTCATTGAGATGAACAACATTGACATGTACAGTACAGGCAGTGACTTGACCCATTACTTTAGACAATCAGTATATTCCCTTTGAACAGATACCCATTGTGGGCTTTGCTATACATATCTTGGCCATCCATCACTTGTTGTTTTTTTCTACGTAAATGTGTTTGCAGATTATGAAAAGATGGAGCAATTGTTTGATTTTAGAATATATCTTTGTAGGTGATGCTGGTCCTAGAGCTGGGCCTGTTGCTAGAGCTGGATTGTGGCCTATAGTTTGTGCTGCACCTTGGCCTTTAACTGGAGATTGAGCTGTTGTTGGGGCTGGAAGTTGGGCTAGGGGAGGGGCTAGGGGAGGAGCTAAGGTAATGGATGGAGCTGGCTGTTGGGCTGACGCTGGAGCTGGATGTTGGGCTGACGCTGGAGCTGAGGGTTGGTTTGAGGCTGGAGCTGAGGGTTGGGCTGAGGCTGGAGGTTGCTACTGTGATAATATACAGTGCCTTCGGAAAGTATTCACACCCATTGACTTTTTCCACATGTTGTTAGGTTACTGCCTTATTCTAAAATGTTTTTTTTTAAATTCCCTCATCTATCGACACACTATACTCCATAATGACAAAGCAAAAACAGGTTTTTAGAAACGTGAGCTAATCTTTTAAAAATTATAAACGGAAATATCACATTTATATAAGTATTCAGACCCTTTATGCCGTACTTTGTTGAAGCACCTTTGGCAGCAATTACAACCTCAAGTATTTTGGGGTATGATGCTACAAGCTTGGCACATCTGTATTTGGGGAGTTTATCCCATTCTTCTAAGATCCTCTCAGGCTTTCTCAGGTTGGGTGGGGAGCATTGCTGCACAGTTATTTTCAGGTCTCTCCAGAGATGTTTGATTGGGTTCACGTCCGCGCTGTAGCTGGGCCAATCAAAGACATTCAGAGACTTGTCTTGAAGCAACTCCTACGTTGTCATGGCTGTGTGCTTAGGGTCATTGTCCTGTTGGAAGGTGAACCTTCACCCCAGTCTGAGGTCCTAAGCACTCTGGAGCGGGTTTTCATCAAGGATATCTCTGTATTTTGCTTTGTTCATCTTTGCCTCGATCCTCATTAGTCTCCCAGTCCATGCCGCTGAGGAACATCCACACATCATAATGCTGCCACCACCATGCTTCACCATAGGGATGGTGCCACGTTTCCTCCAGACGTGACGCTTGGCATTCAGGTCAAAGAGTTCAATCTTGGTTTCATCAGACCAGAGAATCTTGTTTCATGGTCTGAGAGTCTTTAGGTGCCTTTTGGTAAACTCCAAGCAGGCTGTTATGTGCCTTTTACTGAGGAGTGGCTTCCATCTGGTCACTCTACCATAAAGGCCTGATTGGTGGAGTGCTGCAGAGATGGTTGTCCTTCTGGAAGGTTCTACCATCTCCACAGAGGAACTCTGAAGCTCTGTCAGAGTGACCATCGGCTTCTTTGTCACCTCCCTGACCAAGGCCCTTCTCCCCCGATTGCTCAGTTTGGCCAGGCGGCCTACTCTAGGAAGAGTCTTGGTGGTCCCAAACTTCTTCCATTTAAAAATTATGGAGGCCACTGTGTTCTTAGGGACCTTCAATGCTGCAGAAATGTTTTGGTACCCTTCCCCAGATCTGTGCATCGACACAATCCTGTCTCGGAGCTCTATGGACAATTCCTTCTACCTCATGGTTTGGTTTTTGACATGCTCTGACATGCAATGTCAACTGTGGGACATTACATAGACAGGTGTGTGCCTTTCCAAATCATGTCCAATCAATTGAATCCACCACCAGGTGGAATACAATCAAATTGTAGAAATGGAAACAATCGAAACAGGATGCACCTGAGCTAAATGTCGAGTCTCATAGCAATGGAACTGAATACTTATGTAAAAAATGTATCTGTTTTTATTTTATAATACATTTGCAAAAACAAATAAAATCCTGTTATCGCTTTGTCATTATGGGGTATTGTGTGTAGATTGATGAGAAAAAGAATGCATTTAATCCATCCCAGCTGTTGGTTATACACAAAAACAGACATCACACAAGTCACACAGAAGAGGGTTTGTGAAACTAACCAATTGTGAGATACATCTCATTCTTCAAAATCCAGTATACCTCAGTTGGTGTGTCTGATGCTCCTACTGATCAGTCAACTTTGTCTTGGTCACAAAATCAAATCAAACTTTATTTGTCTCATGCGCCAAATACAACAATAGAATAGACATTATCGTGAAATGCTTACCAAAGAACCGCTCAACATGTTTGGGACCATCAATGCTGGTCACAGACGATCTTTTCATGGAGAGCCCAAATAGTGCACAAGCTGCAATAATTTGATGAATGTTTTCCTTTAAAACGATGCAAATAATGAATTATACAAAATGATTAGGAATACAGGGAATGTACATTTGCATGGGTATTACTTAAACCCCTTTGCTCTTTGGGAAGCATAGGTAATTTACACTGTAGTTTATTTGTGATTGTATCTGTAATCGGTAGTATCCACTAAGGGGACGATTGGTCCGCCTAACTTTACCAGAGCCCCATTATCCAGCGTGTGATGGATCCAGACAGGCCTTCATGGCAACCGTAGCAGCCTGGGTGGCAAAACCACCCACAAAACTTTGCCCTGCCTGGGAATCCCGTACCTCAGCTGTTTCCGCCTCCCACAACTTGGATGAGGGGTTAGGTTTTTCAGAGGCTTGCAGTGGTATTGCTGCATAACATTACTACTGTTTGGCAAGGCAGTGATAGTTGTCTTTTTTATAGATCTTCTGAGGTGGTAGGATCCAGATATATTTCCCCTAAACAATTATGAACAACATTAAATTCAAAATATATGAGGACAAATAAGAATCTTAGCTTACGGAAACTTTATGGTTGTTCCTTAATTGTTATCATTGACATACCAGTGGACAGAGAGCACACGTTGTTCCGTCTGAGGTCTGGTGCCAACTTCCTGACAGTCTCTTGTTCAAACTGCCAGCGTTTGAACTTCTCAAATGACTCATTTGTGAGCTTCCGTTAGAGCTCAAATGTCTGAAGATAACTACTCCTCATAGCAAGAAACACTTGCATGTATAGTTTGATTTCCAATTTAAAATACAATAACTACCTACCAGCATGCATTGGATTTATGGAAAGTCAAGCTAATCCCCTTCAAAGACACCCCTCACTCCAGCTGCAGGAGTTCCACTGAAATTACTGCTTGCGGCTGATTGGGGGGTGGCAGGCCAGAGTCTGTAGCGGATCAGGGTGACAGGTTCCAGCTCACAGCTGCAAACTGCAGCCAGACATCATGAGCTCTTCCTGAAATGAGGACATTCCATTTCTTAGATTGCATTGCTAAGCATTACATCCGATGTTGGTGAGATGCATGTCTTAAAAACGTTCAAAATGACTTCATAACAACGGAGTGAACAGGGTTATAGTAAACTAGATCAAATTAAATCTAAATCAAAGTTGCGCAGGAATACAGCGTAGTGTGCACAATACAATGAAATAAGTAGATAACTTCAGTATATTAAGTACAGATCAGTAGGTGCCATAGCAGTAAAGACTTTTCATCAACAGTCTTATTGCTTGGAAGGTGAAACTGTCTCTCTTCATGGTGCTACTACACTTGATGTTCTGATACAGTTTGCTAGGAGCCAGACATCTTAGTTTCCAATTTTGATATAAGGCCTACCTCTAACTTCAACAACAGTCACAAGACGGTTGTACTGGCTGTGACAGTCATGGCCATCTTGTCTCTTCCACTCCCATCGTAGGCCCACCAGGACACATGGGATGA
Organism: Oncorhynchus mykiss; assembly: GCF_057628025.1. Lineage (NCBI taxonomy): Eukaryota > Metazoa > Chordata > Actinopteri > Salmoniformes > Salmonidae > Oncorhynchus > Oncorhynchus mykiss. The sequence goes on from NC_143029.1 coordinate 65,059,835, forward strand.
ACTGCCCTTACTAAGAAAGACCTACAGACAGACAGACATAAAGACTACAGTAGCTGCAGATTTGAAACTACACGATCAGGGGAATATTGCATTACACAAGTTGTTTGTAAATTAAAAATCAACTAGGTGCTTGGAATGACAGATTTAGTCACCTTTACATTACCACTGCAAGGAACAGTAACTGTTTTAGAAACTGAACTGTGTGTACATTAACATTTTTGACTGTGAAGCAGTTTTTAAGGCAGAAGTTGACAGGTTTGTTGACATAACATGAAATACATTACCTTCCATAACGCCAACTGGTGGAGAATGTGTTGTGTGTTCTCACAGCACAGGTGGCACAGAAATATGTATCTGAGCCACAATCCCCACAGCGCCATAGCTCAACCTTCTCCAAATCTCCACACACATTGCAGATGGCATTGGGTGGAGGACATTCAAGTTCCAATGCAGGCATGTGGAGTAGCTCTCACAAGCCCTTCCAGGCCTCAACATCCGCTGCCTTCCTTCTTTTATGCTGGTTAAGGTGGAGGAGGCGCATCACTGCAGCTGGGCACAACTTCTGCTGCAGAAGGAACCGGCTCTGTTCTCCCAGTACTCTCTAGATAGCAGTGACAATTGTTACTGAGTGGACTATCCTGGTTAAATTAAGTTGAACAGAACTGAACAGAGAAACTTTCTCTTCTATCCAAGTTGATGGCAGGGGTATATGTGCTATCCCGCTTCTAGTCTCTGTATATCAACGTGTCTCTTTTTCATCACACTTCTAGTCAGGTCTCTGTAAAGCAGCGTGTCTCTTTTTCATCACACCTCTAGTCAGGTCTCTGTAAACCAGCGTGTCTCTTTTTCATCACACCTCTAGTCAGGTCTCTGTAAACCAGCGTGTCTCTTTTTCATCACACCTCTAGTCAGGTCTCTGTAAACCAGCGTGCCTCTTTTTCATCACACCTCTAGTCAGGTCTCTGTAAACCAGCGTGCCTCTTTTTCATCACACCTCTAGTCAGGTCTCTGTAAACCAGCGTGCCTCTTTTTCATCACACCTCTAGTCAAGTCTCTGTAAACCAGCGTGTCTCTTTTTCATCACACCTCTAGTCAGGTCTCTGTAAACCAGCGTGTCTCTTTTTCATCACACCTCTAGTCAAGTCTCTGTAAACCAGCGTGCCTCTTTTTCATCACACCTCTAGTCAGGTCTCTGTAAACCAGCGTGCCTCTTTTTCATCACACTTCTAGTCAGGTCTCTGTAAACCAGCGTGTCTCTTTTTCATCACACCTCTAGTCAGGTCTCTGTAAACCAGCGTGTCTCTTTTTCATCACACTTCTAGTCAGGTCTCTGTAAACCAGCGTGGCTCTTTTTCATCACACCTCTAGTCAGGTCTCTGTAAACCAGCGTGTCTCTTTTTCATCACACCTCTAGTCAAGTCTCTGTAAACCAGCGTGTCTCTTTTTCATCACACTTCTTTCTAGTCAGGTCTCTGTAAACCAGCGTGCCTCTTTTTCATCACACCTCTAGTCAGGTCTCTGTAAACCAGCGTGGCTCTTTTTCATCACACCTCTAGTCAGGTCTCTGTAAACCAGCGTGTCTCTTTTTCATCACACCTCTAGTCAGGTCTCTGTAAACCAGCGTGCCTCTTTTTCATCACACCTCTAGTCAGGTCTCTGTAAACCAGCGTGTCTCTTTTTCATCACACCTCTAGTCAGGTCTCTGTAAACCAGCGTGCCTCTTTTTCATCACACCTCTAGTCAGGTCTCTGTAAACCAGCGTGTCTCTTTTTCATCACACTTCTAGTCAAGTCTCTGTAAACCAGCGTCTCTTTTTCATCACACCTCTAGTCAGGTCTCTGTATATCAACGTGTCTCTTTTTCATCACACCTCTAGTCAAGTCTCTGTAAACCAGCGTGTCTCTTTTTCATCACACCTCTAGTCAGGTCTCTGTAAACCAGCGTGGCTCTTTTTCATCACACCTCTAGTCAGGTCTCTGTAAACCAGCGTCTCTTTTTCATCACACCTCTAGTCAGGTCTCTGTATATCAACGTGTCTCTTTTTCATCACACCTCTAGTCAGGTCTCTGTAAACCAGCGTCTCTTTTTCATCACACCTCTAGTCAGGTCTCTGTATATCAACGTGTCTCTTTTTCATCACACCTCTAGTCAGGTCTCTGTAAACCAGCGTGGCTCTTTTTCATCACACTTCTAGTCAGGTCTCTGTAAACCAGCGTGTCTCTTTTTCATCACACCTCTAGTCAGGTCTCTGTAAACCAGCGTGTCTCTTTTTCATCACACCTCTAGTCAGGTCTCTGTAAACCAGCGTGTCTCTTTTTCATCACACCTCTAGTCAGGTCTCTGTAAACCAGCGTGGCTCTTTTTCATCACACTTCTAGTCAGGTCTCTGTAAACCAGCGTGTCTCTTTTTCATCACACCTCTAGTCAGGTCTCTGTAAACCAGCGTGTCTCTTTTTCATCACACTTCTAGTCAGGTCTCTGTAAAGCAGCGTGCCTCTTTTTCATCACACCTCTAGTCAGGTCTCTGTAAACCAGCGTGCCTCTTTTTCATCACACCTCTAGTCAGGTCTCTGTAAACCAGCGTGTCTCTTTTTCATCACACTTCTAGTCAGGTCTCTGTAAAGCAGCGTGCCTCTTTTTCATCACACCTCTAGTCAGGTCTCTGTAAACCAGCGTGTCTCTTTTTCATCACACCTCTAGTCAAGTCTCTGTAAACCAGCGTGTCTCTTTTTCATCACACCTCTAGTCAAGTCTCTGTAAACCAGCGTGTCTCTTTTTCATCACACCTCTAGTCAGGTCTCTGTAAACCAGCGTGGCTCTTTTTCATCACACCTCTAGTCAGGTCTCTGTAAACCAGCGTGTCTCTTTTTCATCAGACCTCTAGTCAAGTCTCTGTAAACCAGCGTGTCTCTTTTTCATCACACCTCTAGTCAAGTCTCTGTAAACCAGCGTGTCTCTTTTTCATCACACCTCTAGTCAAGTCTCTGTAAACCAGCGTGTCTCTTTTTCATCACACCTCTAGTCAGGTCTCTGTAAAGCAGCGTGCCTCTTTTTCATCACACCTCTAGTCAGGTCTCTGTAAACCAGCGTGGCTCTTTTTCTTCTAAAAGATGACAAGAAAAACAAGACAATGACAACTAAGTTTAGTTAATTCTAAATAAAGATATAATTTGAATTACATTTAAATGATCTGATACATAGGACACAATTCTATATCATAATGCATGACTAGTGGAGTTACTTTGCATTCATTCAATTATTTTCTTATAGAGAATCTAAAGACAGTTATGGATAGGAAGTTGTGCTTCGCATTGGACATAAGTAGTCCGAAATTGGCTCCAGAGACAGATGATAACACATCTTTGGGCTTCAACAAGCATGGGACAGGAATATATTGGGCATCTTGGCTAATGGATGATTATTGTTGGTATTGTTGGAATTGTTATAATGTACTATCTAATACTTGCCTAGTCCAGTGGTTTTGAACAGTTTGGCCTTAATGTCCATGCACTCTTATAACCTCTTATAACCACCCCTCAGAGCCTGGATCCTCTCTAGGTTTCTTCCTAGATTCCTGCCTTTCTAGGGATGACCAGCAGGGTCAAATAATAATCACAGTGAACTGGCCACCCCTCAGAGCCGGGTTCCTCTCTAGGTTTCTTCCAACAGATCCACAGATGCTGCAATTTCTATTGCACTCCACACTTCCCTGTCCCACCTGGACAAAAGGAACACCTATGTTAGAATGCTATTCATTGACTACAGCTCAGTGTTCAACACCATATTGCCCTCAAAATTCATCACTAAGCTAAGGACCCTGGGACTAAACACCTCCCTCTGCAACTGGATCCTGGACTTCTTGACGGGCCGTCCCCAGGTGGTAAGCGTAGGTAACAACACATCCACCACTCTGATCCTCAACACGGGGACCCCTCAGGGGTGCGTGCTCATTCCGCTCCTGTACTCCCTGTTCACTCATGACTACACGGCCAGGCATGACTCCAACACCATCATTAAGTTTGCCGATGACACAACAGTGTTAGGCCTGATCACCGACAACAATGAGACAGCCTATAGGGAGGAGGTCAGAGACCTGACCGTATGGTGCAAGGACAACAACCTCTCCCTCAACGTGAGCAAGACAAAGGAGATGATTGTGGACTACAGGATAAGGAGGACTGAGCACGCCCTCATTCTCATCGACGGGGCTGTAGTGGAGAAGGTTGAGAGCTTCAAGTTCCTTGGCGTCCACATCACCAACAAACTAACATGGTCCAAAGTTCAAACACACCAAAACCGTCGTGAAGAGGGCACGACAAAACCTATTCACCCTCAGGAGACTGAAAAGATTTGGCATGGGTCCTCAGATCCTCAAAAGGTTCTACAGCTGCACCATCTAGAGCATCCTGATGGGTTGCATCACTGCCTGGTATGACAACTGCTCGGCCTCCGACCGCAAGGCACTACAGAGGGTAGTGCGTATGGCCCAGTACATCACTGGGGCCAAGCTTCCTGCCATCCAGGACTTCTATACCAGGCGGTGTCAGAGGAAGACCCCTCCCAAAAAAAGACTCCAGCCACCCTAGTCATAGACTGTTCTCTCTGCTACAGCACGGCAAGCGGTGCCAGAGTGCCAAGTCTAGGTCCAAGAGGATTCTAAACAGCTTCTACCCCCAAGCCATAAGACTCCTGAACATCTAATCAAATGGCTACCCAGACTATTTGCATTGCCCCCCCCCCTCCCCTTTTACGCTGCTGCTACTCTCTATTATTATCTATGCATAGATAATATGTACAAGTAGGTTATCTATGCATTATCTCAATTACCTCGACTAACCGGTGCACCCGCACATTGACTCTGTGCCGGTACTCCCTGTATATAACCTCGATATTGTTATTTTGCTGCTGCTCTTTAATTATTTGTTACTTTTATTTCTTCTTTTCTTTAGGTATTTTTCTTTAAACTGCATTGTTGATTAAGGGCTTGTAAGTAAACATTTCACTGTAAGGTCTAAACCTATTCTATTTGGCTCATGTGACAAATACAATTTGATTTGAATGGGGGCAGCCAGGAGTCATCAGGCCGGGTAGTCCGGAGGCATCATCTACGTTATACCAGTAGATGATGTAGTTATAGGCTTGGACCTTCAACAAATGACTTGTGTGAGAATAATAAAGACACAGATGAGCCTTGTCTAGAATAGCCACCTGAGCTGCAAAATAGAAAGTAAATATGATTAAGGCTATGCCTGTTCCGATATCTAAATAGGCCATGCTGTTTGTTGTGTGTTATTAAATCGCTATATAATTGCATAATACATTGTTATAGCCGCATGGGACTATTATGGTGATCATGTAATGTAATGTATCACACTTTTTCCAGTATTTGGGAGCACGGACTGTAGGCCTTATATTAGGCATTTTGACTATTGTATTTGTGAATTCTACTCTGTGGAATGTAGGCTTGCTATAGCCATTTGCGTTGCACCACCTCATCACGCAGAGGCTAGATCCATATCAATAAATGAGACAAAACAAAACATTGATTAAGTCTTGGCTTATAACCTGTCCTGAGTAAAATAGCCAAGGGGTTCCAAATGGTCAAGACTATATATATATAGCCTATTCTTATTGCCAGATATGTTTTCCCTATCAGCCACTGCATGTGCTTTTTCAACTATTTTGTTTAACATTTATTTAGAGGCTATATTTAGAGGCCTGTGAGCTAGGATCTCTTTTTAGGGGAGCACTATAATAAAAACACAAATTGAGTTCTGAAATTATTCTGCAAAACACCAGTACGCAAAATTATAGCCTAAATTGCAATGCCTACAAGTTGAAGGACTATTTTTTGGGGGGGATAGGCCTAAATTAAACATGTAATTGTCAAAATGATAGGCTAAAGAACTTTTGAGAATTTAGATAATTGTGAATACATATGGATTTCAATAGACAAATGGATGACTGTTCTATTCTCTTTGATTTAGTTCCTATTGCAACTCAGACCAAATGGATGACATACTGACTGAACTGAATGAAGGAAATATGTTTGAATGACGAGTTGCACGCTCTGCACTTTATTTGGCTAGTAGGCAAATAGACCTATAAGGGCACAAGGCGAGACCCAAATGCAGACGGGGGGCAGATGGTTTAAGTCTTGGATATTTATTAATAATCCAAAAGGGGTAGGCATGAGAATGGTTCTGGACAGGTAAAAGGTCAAAACCAGTTCAAAGTCCAGGAGGTACAGTGTGGCAGGCAGGCTAGAGGTCAGGGCAGGCAGAATGGTTAGGCAGGCATCCAGAAAACAGGCAAGGGTCAAAACCAGTTCAATGTCCAGGAGGTACAGCGTGGCAGGCAGGCTCGAGGTCAGGGCAGGCAGAATGGTTAGGCAGGCAGGTACAGAGTCCAGAAAACAGGCAAGGGTCAAAACCGGGAGGACTAGCAAAAAAGAATAGAAAAGGCAGGAGCACAGGAAAAACACTCTGGTTGACTTGGAACATACAAGATGAACTGGCACAGAGAGACAGGAAACACAGAGATAAATACACTGAGGAAAATAAGTGACACCTGGAGGGGGTGGAAACAATCACAGGGACAGGTGAAACAGATCACGGTGTGACAAGACCTACATTAAGGGTATAATGACTCTATGGCTGCATGCCTCCAGAAGGGCATCTTCTGAGGCTGAGTGGTGCTTTTCTGAAGGTGCATGGTGCTGTGGTGCTGCATGGAGATCAGAAGCTCTTCAACTGGGCAGCAGTGTCACGATGGAGGGAATAGTCTATACAGAGAATACCTAACACCACTGCAACAGAGTTATTGTAAAGTGTAGGAATAAGTTCATGCCAGACTTAGCCTATGTTTAACCTCTCCCTTGTTCATTTCAAAGTCCATATGTTCATGACCCGATTCGTATAAATCATGTTAAATTATTTGATTTCACATTAACCCCTCCTACAGAATATGCTTTGGCAAAATTTGGAGTGTTGTAATAAATATCTAAATATTCAATAAAAAAAGTTTTTTGTTGTTGCCTTGTGTTATTATGCAATTATTAATGGGCATGTTTAGTTCATTATGTTTTATTAATGGCCATGTTTAGTTAATTAAATTTGAAGTTATCAATTGTGATCATGGTCACAGCTCTATTGCAAATGTATCATTCTCTACATTTAATATCAGTTTCATTGTAGACTTTTCCCTGAAATGAGATGTTGGCATGTTGGCCTTTCACAGGGCTACAGGCTTCCTGCATCTAGCTCAGCAAACCATGGCAAAGTTGAATTCCCAGATTTTAGTCAGTAGCCTATGCCTATAAGAAGTCAATCTCGCAAATAGGCCCTTAATAAAAGTTTGTGGTCAACATCTGGCACATAATAACAGCACAATTGCCAGAAAATAGCCTAATATTCGTATTTGGAAGTTTGTCCAAGTGTTTCTTACACAGAGATATCCTCAGTCCAACTTTCATCACTCAAACTCTCCCGATGGATTTATCTGATTGGTTGAAAGCCATGGTATATCAGACATGTACCAGAGGAATGACAAAAACATACGTTTTACTATTCTAATTATGTTGGTAACCAGTTTATAATAGCAATAAGGCATCTCAGGGGTTTGTGGTATATGGCCAATATACCACGGCTAAGGGCTGTTCTTTGTGGTATATGGTCAATATACCACGGCTAAGAGCTGTTCTTTGTGGTATATGGTCAATATACCACGGCTAAGGGCTATGTCCTAAGAACAGCCCCTAGCCGTGGTATATTAGCCATATACCACACCTCCTAAGGCCTTCTTGCTTAATCATAGCAGTCAAAAGATGTTAAATCGACATCCATTGATGGAAAATGATCTGGAGAGTTTAGTAAGGGTGATTTATATTTTGTCTTGCAACATATTCTTAAACCTGTAATAATTATTATTTTAATGGAAAACATAATTTTGTTTCTTAGACTACATCATTCAAAATTACGTTGATATTAATTCTTAATGCGCTCGATAACGTTATGGAAAAAGGGTTTATTGGATAAATGTGGCAACTTCTCTCTTACTGCGCAAATTTTTTGGCCGGCCAGTTTTCAGGCCTTGTGGGCAGATATTCAGAATTCTACCAATGAAATGTGTTATCTGTGATGTTATCGATCATTAGCAAGCTAAAGTTAGCTGACTTGCAGGAAGTCACCAGTTTTCTGGAGAAGTCTGATAAAGAGCGTGCTTTGGATTTCCTTTAACTGGAACAGAATAAGATTTCAGTGAAGCAACATCATAAGGAGCAGCAGGCAAAAGGGGAGGCAGACCCAACTTCTGCCTCAAAAGCATACACAGTAAAAAAATATATATTATGCTACTGCTTTTGTAATATCTAAAAGGATACATTACTTTGCTAGCAGCTCAGCTAGCAAACACTAATATAAAAAATGTAGGATGCATGTCTTCTAGGCAGAGTTGCAAAGAAAAAGACATATCTCAGACTGGCCAATGAAAATAAATGATTAAGATGGGCAAAAGAACACAGACACTGGGTAGAGGAACTCTGCCTAGAAGGCAAGCATCCCGGAGTCGCCTCTTCACTGTTGACGTTGAGACTGGTGTTTTAGACACTCTAATGTACTTGTCCTCTTGCTCAGTTGTGCACCGGGACCTCCCACTCCCCTTTCTATTCTGCTTAAAGTCAGTTTGCGCTGTTCTGTGGAGGGAGTAGTACACAGCGTTGTACCAGGTCTTCAGTTGCTTGGCAATTTCTTGCATGTAATAGCCTTCATTTCTCAGAACAAGAATAGACTGACGAGTTTCAGAAGAAAGGTCTTTGTTTCTGGCCATTTTCAGCCTGTAATCGAATCCACAAAGGCTGATTCTCAAATAGTCTAAAGAAGATTGCTTTTTTAATCAGAACAGTTTTCAGCTGTGCTAACATAATTGCAAAAGGGGTTTTCTAATGATCAATTAGCCTTTTAAAATGATAAACTTGGATTAGCTAACACAGGAGTGATGGTTGCTGATAATAGGCCTATGTAGATATTCCATTAAAAAAAATCTGCCGTTTCCAGCTACAGTAGTCATTTACAACATTAACAATGTCTACACTGTATTTCTGATCAATTTGATGTTGTTTTAATGGGCAAAAAATGTGATTTTCTTTCAAAAACAAGGACATTTCTAAGTGACCCCAAACTTTTCAATGGTAGTGTACGTTCTTCTTTAATGCAGGGTGGGACCAATCAAAAATCTAAATGTACATCACCCTCAATCGAGTACACAACATTGCACCAGAAAATGTGAAGGTCACTTTACAGAGAGATAGGGCTATGTTTTTGTTGTGTTACAATTATACTGTAAATGTTTCAATCCCCTTTCATCTCTTCTGCCTAAGTTTAAATTTGTATAATGTGTCTTCATTTTTTCTTATTACAGGTATTTAGTTTTACTTGTAAAATATTTGGATGGGAAGAACCATCAAATGACTATCAACCATTTTCTTTATACTATTGATGTTCAGAACAGCTCTAAAAAGGTGTGTTTTATTGTTTTAGATTTTCATCATGATTGTGGACCACAATACCTTTGCTGCATTGTCTTATGTAGGCAAAGTCTGTAAATGACACCTCTCGTGATATCCTTCTTTTCTTATAGGTTAAAACTGATATGGTCCTGGTAATGTGTCAGAAGAAGACGAACAGAATTGGATCAAAATGTTAACTGATTAGAATTGTAATGGATATTGAGCTTTAATAACCTCTCTTGGATATGTGGGACGCTAGCGTCCCACATGGCCAAAAGCCAGTGAAAATGCAGAGCGCCAAATTCAAATAAATTACTATAAAAATCAAACTTTCATGAAATCACACATGCAAGATAACAAATTAAAGCTACACATGTTGTGAATCCAGCCAACATGACAGATTTCAAAAAGGCTTTTCGGCGAAAGCAAACGATGCTATTATCTGAGGATAGCACCTCCGTAAACAAAGAGAGAAGCATATTTCAACCCTGCAGGCGCGACACAAAATGCAGAAATAAAAATATAATTCATGCCTTACCTTTGACGAGCTTCTTTTGTTGGCACTACAATATGTCTCATAAATATCACAAATGGTCCTTTTGTTCGATTAATTCCGTTGATATATTTGGCGCGTTTGATCCAGAAAAACACTGGTTCCAACTTGCGCAACGTGACTACAAAATATCTCAAAAGTTACCTGTAAACATTGCCAAAACATTTCAAACTACTTTTGTAATACAACTTTAGGTATTTTGTAACGTAAATAATCGATAAAATTGAAGACGGGATGATCTGTGTTCAATATAGGAGGAAAACAAACTGTAGCTAGCTTTCTGGTCACGCGCCTCTATCTAACACTATAGAGGTTACCCTCGTTCTGAACAGGGCTACTTCTTCATTCCACAAAGGAAAAACCTGAACCAATTTCTAAAGACTGTTGATATCCAGTGGAAGCGACAGGAACTGCAAGAAGATCCCTTAGAAATCTGGATTCCCAATGAAAACACATTGAAAAGAGAGTGACCTCAAGAACAAAATCTGAATGGTTTGTCCTCAGGGTTTCACCTGCTAAATAAGTTCTGTTATATTCACAGACATGAAACTTCAGAGTGTTGTCTATCCAAATCTACCAATAATATGCATATCTTATCTTCTGGGGATGAGTAGCAGACAGTTGAATTTGGGCATGCATTTCATCCGGACGTGAAAATACTGCCCCCTGTCACCAAGACGTTTTAACGTACCTTCAACCCTGTTCAAGATGTTTACTGACAGCACCTTTTAGAGTAATACATGGAATACTAAAAACCCACTGTAAAGCCAGACGAGAATGCTGATCCTAGCAATGAACTAATGAGCATGCTGAAAAAGATGTACTCTGAGGGGCACAATGAGATGAAGCACAGCATTAACAAGGCCTGGTCTGAGTCCCAAGACAAGAAATCCAAAAGAGATGGAGACATGGGCAACATGGACATGTTTTGAACCTGATCCACATCCACACACTTCCTAAGTTGTTTTATTTTCGTTCATTGATGACTTTGCATTCCATTGGCCTCTTAAAAGTCCTTGAACTGACTGAAAAGGAAAGTTTGCAGAGATGTTCCTTCCTGTTCAAATCATTCCAAAAAGAAAATAACTGTTAAAAGTCCAACTTTATTAGGTAGATCACAAAGTATATTTGTGAAAATGTAAAATTGTTGCAATCATGTACATATATATTTCAGAATGAAATGTAAAAGTTATCCACTCTAACGTGTTTCCCTAGTGTAGTAGTTATCACGTTCAACTTACACACGAATGGTCCCTAGTTGGGGTGGCGGTTAGCCTAGTGGTTAGAGCATTGGACTAGTAACCGAATGGTTGCCATGGAGCTGACAAGGTAAAAATCTGTTGTTCTACTTCTGAACAAGGCAGTTAACCCATCATGGTAAATAAGAATTTGTTCTTGCCTAGTGAAATAATGGTTACATTTAAAAATATATAATTTAAGAATTGTTTCTAGTAGCCTTCCATGGTCTGGTTCTGAAATGCAAGCTAAGTGATCAAGATGCAAACCCCAGAGACATTTACAGGCGATTGCTGTTGTTCAAATTACAGGGGGGTTTACTGAGGGGCCAATGATTAGCTGGATCTTTATTAAAAAGAGCAACATTTTACGAATAAAAATGTATTTTATCCCTAAAACAAGGGATCAGCTTTCTAGCTGCCAAACATTCTGTTTTGAACACAGCTGCTCAACATGTCAAATTGAGAAAGGATTATCCTAGGTGTTTCCAAATACTGTAGTCACCCAGCCAGAACAGGCACTGGTGAGATGATTCCCTAATCCCTATCCCTACTGAAAGAAAATGGCTTTATATGAAGGAAACCGCAGCTGCGCATGTCAGATGGATACAATTTTCACGTAGTAGTTCATGCTGAAACCATTCAATGTTTACTCCACCAGATGGCATCTCGAACCACTTCCTTTCACTGTCAGACGTGAAATGAGTTGGCAGCCTCATGTTCAGCCTCGTGATAATGGCACTGAAGTCAATATGATAAAATACTGTTGATTGATTGTTGTCTTCAGTTTTTTAAAGAAACATCTATTACAGTAATTTAATTTCCAAAATACAGGTTACATATTTCAATTTCTAAGACAAAATCCTACTAATAAGAGAATAAATGAATACATATTTATTTCATCTTGGTATATAGAATATCATGTTGATAGAACAATAAGTGTAATGTGCTTTGATAGAGTTATGTGTTTCTCTGATAATACAAATGTAAAAATATATTTAAAAAAATTAAAGAGTGGTTCAAAACCTCCATGCCTAAAACAAAATCCCCTCATTCAACAGCAGTTGAATCAATGCAGTCACGTGACTGGATGCATTGTTCATTCGTTCATTCAGTATTTCACGCACATATGAAAAGCACATTTAAGCACACGAATCATTTAAATCATCTTTGATTGAGAAGTATTTCGAGCAAATAGGATTGGTTCATTTCAGTAATGCACCACATATTCACCCGCCCTCCATGACGTCAGGGATAGTTTATATAGTTGAGGAATTTTCTGCGCGGTCATGTCAGATGGATACGAATTGGGTTTGAGGACACCCCTCCGCTGAAAGGATCAATCGTTGAATCAGAGGATTGTTGGAAAATATTTATTTTGGATGAATGGATACCCCATGTTTCGCCACCTCTCAGGGTAGTTCATGTCTCACGATGAATCCGAATCTATTCAAACCTTGTCCAGAACGTGAAGTTATTCCTCCTACTAAACCGAACAGGACTAAATCAGAACAAATCAAACCAGAACTCGCCCAGGTGGTGACAGATTCCAAGACAGGGAAGTCTTACAGCAAAGGAAAGCTTCTGGGAAAGGTATATCAATTTGCTCAATGGATTATGTATCTCACCGAATTCAATTGTTTGTACACATGGTAGTAGTCTAAAGAAATTGGAGATTGCCGCGTCAGTGTTACGTTGTCAGTTTTCATTCATTGACATGATTTGTTCACGGTTAGGTCGCATGTTCTACAAAGTTACACGTTAGTCACATGTGAATGTTGCGGGATAATTACCTCGTGCGGTGTTGGATATGACTAACTTTATCCTAGTCTTTCTCTCTCACGACTAGTCTAGGGAGATGTGCCCCTCATGTGCATTAATCTAGTCTACTAGCCCAAATATCGATGTTTATGTATTATCTCTTGTGACTGAGGTGGTGGAAATTGGCACATTGGCTAATCGTAAAACCAGCCACTGTTCAAATACCACCCGTCATGAGTCTAGACTACATTATTTTGCCAGTGCAATAATGTATTCTAACGCCCTACTTGTCACTGGTCAGTCATTTGTTGATATAATGTATATATTCTAAGTGTATATATTCTAAATGTATCAACACAAGCGCGGTGTCACTGTCTAAACATCGTTGCCTCAGTCTTTGCTGCTGCATGTGAGAAACAAATCATTGTTAATGATTGTGGCGTTAACCTAAATCTAATTTCATTTAATTCTAAATTAAATGTGTTTAACACAGGTACTAATAAATATCGAATGTATTTGATGAAAGGAAAGCGTCACAATTATGTACGAGGTATATGGTTTGAACATACGTCATTGGATATACAATACAAACAAGCAGCCTAGTGTTGAATGGCAGCCAAACCAACATTGTGAAAACCCCATTAATGTTATTTTATGGCTAGAAAATAGTCTGATGCTGATTTGTCGTGTTTCTTCTAAGGGTGGCTTTGCACGATGCTATGAAATGACAGACCTTTCTAACAAGAAAATGTATGCTGTAAAGGTGATACCACAGAGCAGGGTGTCAAAACCTCATCAGAGAGATAAGGTAAGGAAACATTTGAATGTAGATCTACAGATCAACTGTTTTCAAAAGTGGTCTCTATTCCTATTTATATTCTGGTTAACAGTTTCATAATTTTTCTGTCAGATAACAAATGAAATCGAGCTTCACAAAACCCTTCATCACAAGCATGTGGTCAAGTTCTCCCATCATTTTGAAGACCAAGACAACATCTATATTTTCCTTGAACTCTGCAGTAGAAAGGTGAGCTGTGCTGCTGCTTTCTGTTATGGTACAGCGTGTGCAGGCATTCTGAAGGGTGCTTGCTGGGTACTGACAGAATTCTCATCTTGTCTTCGCAGTCCCTGGCACACATTTGGAAAGCAAGACACACACTGACAGACCCAGAAGTGCGGTACTACCTCCGGCAGATCATTTCTGGGCTGAAGTACCTTCACAATAGGGGCATCCTTCACAGGGATCTCAAATTAGGTATATAGAGTGATTTGTCAAATATCATATTTATTATTTTACCACCATCTATCTCATTCAGTTCAGCCATTTAGAAAATGTCAATGGTTTATTTAGAATTTCCTATTTGGTTGTAGTTTCATGTCAAGCCATTTCAGGTGTGTGCCTATTCCTCATGGGAGTCCTAGGGGGGAAAAAAGGAATTTGACAAATGTTGCTCTTGCAGGGAATTTCTTTGTGAATGAGAACATGGAGTTGCGGTTAGGGGACTTCGGCCTGGCAGCAAAGTTGGAACCAGTTGAGCAGAGGAAGAAGTAAGTCAACTGATGGAATATGTCCTTTGGCTGGGAAGGAAAAAATAATATTCCGGCAATCTGAAGTGAACACCTCTAACGCAAACCTGTTTCTCCTCAGAACTATATGTGGAACACCTAACTACCTTGCACCTGAGGTGTTGAACAGGCAGGGCCATGGAACAGAGTCTGACATCTGGTCACTAGGTTGTGTAATGTAAGTATACTTAAAATGGTGGTTTTGTGGTGTCTGAGCTACGTTGTATTTGACTTGGCGCATACTTGCTGTTGACTGATCTACAGCTCATACTTGGTGCTTGAATGTTTAAAGCATGTACAGAATTTCACATATGCAAAAGGTTGTTTTATAGTTATGAGGTAGGCCATTGCTAAGGTAGGCCATTGCTAAGCTCAAATTAAGCATATGTCAACAGTTGAACTCAATTGGCATTTGGGAGACTTACGGATTAGTCTTGTCTTTAACCAGGTACACGCTGATGTGCGGGAACCCTCCCTTTGAAACCCTTGATCTGAAGGAGACGTACAAGTGTATAAAGGAAGTGAAATACAACCTGCCCTCAACCCTGTCCCCTGCTGCTCAGAAACTCATCTCTGGCATTCTGCAGAAGAACCCCAGTGACCGCCTCACACTGGACCAAATCCTCAACCACCAATTCTTCACAAAAGTATGTCACCCATGCCCTGGAATTAGGCTAGAATTTATAGCACCAATTCCTATAGCTTTTTTACTTATTGGATTACATTTTTAGTCTAATCAGCCTTGATTTGTGTTTTGAGTGACTTTCTAATTGGTTTATGC
This sequence comes from Oncorhynchus mykiss, assembly GCF_057628025.1. NCBI lineage: Eukaryota > Metazoa > Chordata > Actinopteri > Salmoniformes > Salmonidae > Oncorhynchus > Oncorhynchus mykiss. The sequence goes on from NC_143029.1 coordinate 65,075,236, forward strand.
TTCTTGATCTTGGGGATGACATTTGGGTACAGTTAGGGGCCTCAGCCTTGGCTATAAAGTGTACTTTCTAAAGAGCAACACTGAATAATAGCACATGGCCACTGACTGAAGAGATCTCGACAGGATGTCAGTATTCATTGTGCTAAGTGTTTGATTTTTGAAGTGCCGACCTTGCATTTTCCCTGTCCTAAACCTCTTCTCTCCCTCTTATAGGCTTTCACCCCAGACAAGCTGCCTCCCAGCAGCTGTGTGACAGTGCCAGAGCTCAACCTGCCCAGCCCTGCCAAGAAGTTTTTCACCAAGATGGCCAAGAGTCTTTTTGGAAAGAGAAAATCCAAAGGTAAGCATTGTGGCAAGTCATGACTGACCTTCAAAAGGCTGCAGCCTAACGCCAGGATTAACCTTAGAATCAGAGTTTAATTGAACATGTTTGTTTTATAGTGGATAACAGCCATTGTGAAGAGCGGGAGAGCATCTCCAAGCTTGTGTCTGGCATCGTCAAATGCTCCATTAGTCGCCAGATAAGCTATAAAACAGTTGGAGCCAATGAGGTATGTACTTTGCACATGACAACACATGGTACCGCAAAAGTTTTTCTGTAGTATAGGCTAGATAGTTTATAGCATAGGCTAGACATGTTTAATTACTTTAAGTATGCAGCCATTTTGCACTTCCTCTTGTTAGCTGAGATGCATTAGCTGAGGACCGAGCTCAGCAAGGGACTGTTATGGGGTTGCTATAGTAGTAAATCTCTCAGAATAGTTTTCTACTGTACTTAGCAGAATCCCATTTTAGCCAGAAGACATATGGAGAGACTGGGTGATGGCTTGATTGACCATATTTAAAAATGTAAAAAATAAACAGGCCTGTGGAATAGAATGAATGTGCAGCAGTATATGCACACTGCTAATCCTTGTTCTCACAGCCCCCTGACATCTGTTTCCCTAGCGGTGCTCTGATTCAGTACAACTGCATTTGATTCATGCGCCATTCTTTGCTTTTTCGGTCAGATTTAAAACTCTTGTAAGGAAGGAAAACCAGTCTTTGTTTCCTGATGCTCATGAAAGCTGTTTCCTGTTTCAGCCTCCCACTCCCACAGTAGGCCAGCAAGTCAGCTCTGGTCCGCTGGATACTCCAGCCGAGGAAGAGTCCAGGAAGTCCGCAGCATCAGGCTCCTTTAAAGGCACGGTGGCCAGCAGCACAGAACGTAAGTTGCTACTCCGGCTGTTTGATTTAACACCAATCATCAGTTTTACTGAACATGATCAATGCTTTAAATATAGATTATTGTAAGGTCAAGGCCTTTTCCATACCTATACTGTTCAATTACTGTGAGACAGCCTTTCACTTGTCTTTTTGGTGTATCCAAATTGATCGCTTTTGAAGTGGCTTGAATGCACTGATCGTTTTGTATCTGAGCTCATGGACCTGATAAGTGGTTGAGTCAGACTGTTGGTGGTGGTAAATTAAACCTCACCCTCTCATTTCTCTCCAGTGTGTGAAGATGGCGTTACCCCTGCTGCTATCGCAGAGTCAGCCATGAAGGTCCTCAACAGCTGTTTGTCTGCTATGCCTGCAGGTGAGCTTTCAGCCCCTCTGCAAGCTAGTATTCAGTATGTTTAAATGGAATTTAAATGGTTATACTGAAATTCTCTTAACTAGCCTTTTCTTAATAAGTATTTTCCTCTCCAGCTACAAGAAATCCACCTTGTCTCTCCAGACCCAAATCATTTATCTGGGTCACAAAATGGGTTGATTATTCCAATAAATATGGCTTTGGCTACCAACTCTCAAATCAAGACATTGGTGTGCTCTTCAACGAGGGGACACACTTGAGTCTGTGTGATCAGCGCAAGTAAGAGCCCTTCATCTAATTGAGTAATATTCAAGCAGTTATTATCCTTATTTTAATCCTTTGAACAAACCCTACTTGTGCTCATTTTGTAGCCTTTTGCTTGTTTCAAACCCTTGTCTAATGTAACTCCATTGTCTTCTCCATAGGACTGTGCACTACTGCATGACCAACAACAAACACTTCACCTTCCAGGCCAGTGCTTTACCAGAGCAGCTCTGCAGCCAGAAGCAGATTGTGGAGCTTATGGCCAACTACATGGAACAGAACCTCATGGAGGTAAGGCATTGGAGAAGGAAGTTATAGGTTGCCTCCCAAATGGTACCCTGTTTCATTAGTACTCTACTTTTGACCAAAGACCTATGAGCCCTGGTCAAGAGTAGTGCATTTCATGGTGAGTTGGTTGCCATTTGAAACTCAGACAGTCATTTTCTCATCAGAGTATCAGTAATCAACTTGCAGTTTGCTGATCTAAGTGGGATTTAAATGTAATTCTTTCCCTTTTCCAGGGTGGAGACGTCCACTGTGAAGAACAGCCTCCCTCCCAACCACCGCTCCTTCTGCAGTGGGTGAAGACCGACCATGCTCTGGTGATGCTCTTCAACAACGGTACCCTGCAGGTAAGACTGACTGAAACGCTTCTGTGCTTTGCGTAGCACAATTGAACTGCAGCACTCTGTTATACACCACTCACTGTAATTATATTGTACAAAATTCCCTTTGTCTTATTGTGCGTTTACCATCCTTTTCTCACAGGTGAATTTCTACACTGACCACACCAAGATCATCCTGTGCAAGTCTTCTGGCTCCTACCTACTGACCTACATCAGCCGAGAGCGTGTGTCCTACACCTACCTCCTGAGCATGCTGTCAGAGATGGGCTGTTCTGCCGAGTTGCGGCACCGCATGCGTTACGTGGTCCAGCTGCTCGAACACCGCGCGGATTCATAATGGACTCCTGCCTCACAGCTCCAGAGTAAGGTGAAGTTTCCCGTAAATGCTGATCTAGGGTCAGTTTTGAATTCCCCCATGGTGAAGGTTAGAATGTGGGAGGGGAAGCTGATCCTGGATCTGTACCAAGGGAAAACTTCACCCCAGTGCCATAACGCCTGGCTCTATCCACAAGCATCAGCCAATCAACCCGCTGCTTTCTGCTTCCACTGGGAGCAAATAACCAGGAGGCTCTGTTAATTCAGGGAGTCTCCTATCTTCGGCTAGTGTCTGGCCTCTTTGGACTATGGTGCACATCTATCTTTTTCAGTTATTCTTTTTGGATGAAGCCTGACAACAGTAACACACTACTGGCTTGACTCACTTCATGTGCACAAACAACCTGACCCTGTTCTCTGAGTAGATGCTCAGACCTGATTCTGAAAATGTCAGGCTGGGATCACAAGCTGCCTAGTGACCAGCCCCATTGTGGTTGAAAAGCTGTGTGAAAAGGGGCTCTTCTGCTTTTCATGCTTTGACTTCACTTGCCTTTTATGATAATTGAACTTCACTAATTGGTACACAATGGCATAAGGAGGGCAATGAGTGTGACACTATTTGCACAATCTCTTATATTTCTTTGGATTGGCAGTAATTTTACCACAAATTGCTGAATTTTTGTTCAGTTTTTAGCTATAGATACCAAAAGATAATTATTTTAACCTTAACTGGTTAATGTGCAACTCATGCCAGCATTGCCCAAAAATATTTTTGGCATGTTCTGGTAATTCTCCCCAACGTTATTGGGCAGAAGTATATTTGACCATGTTTTTACATTTGTATGAAAAGTTTCACAAATTAGTTGCTTTTTTTTAGACCTATACATGCCTGTTGTAAGACCCTATGATCTGTGAACTGTACATGATACAGACAGTGTCTTCGTTTCATTATTCTCCTTAGTGTGCTCTAAATTATGGAATATCTCGATTCTGGGGAAAAACATATCACTTCATGTTTGAGACATTTAGCATTATCTCAAAGTACCTGTTTTGATTTAGCTTATTCTTAGACATAGTTTGGAACCAAATACTCTTCAAACAAATCACACTTCCAGTGGGCTCTTGTACTTTTAAGGAAATTACATAGGTCATTATACCAACCACAGCCCTCCTTTTAGGATTGCACATTCAACAAATCACCATTCACTGTTTTGGTGGTGCTCATAAAATTGATATCTTCAGAATTACTAGATCACACTGGAAATGTTCTATACTTGTATGTGGTGTGTTTTGTTCCAAACATGGTATTAAAATTAACAAAATCAAAAACGGTGCTTGGAGAGATTCATACTAATATTTTTAATGTGAAAATGTGTTTCAAAATCTTGACATGTTAGCGCACAATAAGGAGTGTAACGACACCAAGATGTCTATCATGTCCGGATCATAAGGTCTTGCAGGAGGTATGTGTATAGGTCTACAAATGGCCACTCATCAGGATTTTCTGAAGTTGCAAATGTGAAACAGCCTTTTGCCCAATGAGGTCTCTGAGAAGTGCCAGAACAATGAGATCAAAAATATATTTTGTCTTATGTTGCCGTGGAATCGCCCTAATATAGTTTTTCTGTGTTCAGGAGTGAATGTGTGCACTCCAGTTGAAATTGGCTTTGCTAAATTGCATTGCTGTTTGGCAAAAGGGATAAAGTGCCTTTTTGAGAATTCTGTATTGTGCAATAACAGCCGTTTCGAATGTCAGGTTGTGGTGTCATGGGAAATGGACTATGGAGGCAAATACTTTTTTTTTTACATGGAATTGGTTAAATTAAAATGAAGCACTAGTCTCACTACCTGGTATAAGCGTTTGGTAAAATGGTATGATAAACCTGTATCAATATGTAAAATTGCGTTTCGTCATACTGTACTCATCCCTCTTTGGTTTACCTTGCCGGCCATGTCTGCCAAGAGTTGTATCCTTAAACTGTGACCCCTGAGTGCAAGTATTATACAACTTCCGGGTATTGTCTTTTCAAAAATACAACATTGTGAAAGCATCTGCTTTTTCAGAAGAACCTTTATTTTTTTGACAAATGTTGTCTATTTATTTTATTTATTAATGTGTAATTCTATGGTCTTGACATGTGATATGATCATTATGTACTGTATTTGGGCGAATGGAGGAAAATAAAGTTTATGGTAATCACATTGATCATTTTGAAGTCTTTGACAATTGCCTGATCCATCAAAATACAAGTGTAAGCTTTTTGTGTCCCATGAGCTTAAAATTTGTACAATAAGCACATTTGGCAATGGTGTTGGTGAAATACAAATGAATTCTCAAACTAGTCTTTGCCATACACCAGAGTTGACATATTCTGACCCTAGGAACTAAGACTTTATCAGTGTTCATCCAGGTGGACTAGCTACTTATAAGCAGCAATTTGGATCTACGCTGAACAAAAATATAAATGTAACAATTTCAAAGATTTTACTGAGTTATGAGAATCGGTCTTGTGAATTTTGTTAGGCCCTAATCTACGGCTTGCACAAGACTGGAAATGCATATGTATCTGGTCAAAGTTGAAGTCGGCAGTTAGCATACACCTGGGTCGGAGTCATTAACTGGTTTTTCAACCCCTCCACAATTTTCTTGAACTGTAGTTTTGGCAAGTCGGTTAGGACTTTTACTTTGCTTGACGCAATACATTTTTCAATTGTTTAGACATTATTTCATTATCACAATTCCAGTGGGTCATACATTTACATACACTAAGTTGACTGCCTTTAAAAAACTTTGAAAATTCCAGAAAATTATGTCGTGGCTTAAGCTTCTGAAAGGCTAATTCACATTCAAGTCAATCGAGTCATGTATCTTGGGAGAAATTTTCAAATGCCTGAAGGTACCACGTTCATCTGTACAAACAATAGTACACAAGTATAAACACCATGGGACCACGTAGCCATCATACCGCTCAGGAAGGAGATGCATTCTGTCTCCTAGAGAATGTATTTTGATCAAATCAAAAACTGAAAAATTGGGCATGCAAAATTATTCAGCCCCCTTAAGTTAATACTTTGTAGCGCCACCTTTTGCTGCGATTACAGCTCTAAGTCGCTTGGGGTATGTCTCTATCAGTTTTGCACATCAAGAGACTGAATTTTTTTCCCATTCCTCCTTGCAAAACAGCTCGAGCTCAGTGAGGTTGGATGGAGAGCATTTGTGAACAGCAGTTTTCAGTTCTTTCCACAGATTCTCGATTGGATTCAGGTCTGGACTTTGACTTGGCCATTGTAACACCTGGATATGTTTATTTTTGAACCATTCCATTGTAGATTTTGCTTTATGTTTTGGATCATTGTCTTGTTGGAAGACAAATCTCCGTCCCAGTCTCAGGTCTTTTGCAGACTCCATCAGGTTTTCTTCCAGAATGGTCCTGTATTTGGCTCCATCCATCTTCCCATCAATTTTAACCATCTTCCCTGTCCCTGCTGAAGAAAAGCAGGCCCAAACCATGATGCTGCCACCACCATGTTTGACAGTGGGGATGGTATGTTCAGGGTGATGAGCTGTGTTGCTTTTACGCCAAACATAACGTTTTGCATTGTTGCCAAAAAGTTCAATTTTGGTTTCATCTGACCAGAGCACCTTCTTCCACATGTTTGGTGTGTCTCCCAGGTGGCTTGTGGCAAACTTTAAACGACACTTTTTATGGATATCTTTAAGAAATGGCTTTCTTCTTGCCATTCTTCCATAAAGGCCAGATTTGTGCAATATATGACTGATTGTTGTCCTATGGACAGAGTCTCCACCTCAGCTGTAGATCTCTGCAGTTCATCCAGAGTGATCATGGGCCTCTTGGCTGCATCTCTGATCAGTCTTCTCCTTGTATGAGCTGAAAGTTTAGAGGGACGGTCAGGTCTTGGTAGATTTGCAGTGGTCTGATACTCCTTCCATTTCAATATTATCGCTTGCACAGTGCTCCTTGGGATGTTTAAAGCTTGGGAAATCTTTTTGTATCCAAATCCGGCTTTAAACTTCTTCACAACAGTATCTCGGACCTGCCTGGTGTGTTCCTTGTTCTTCATGATGCTCTCTGCGCTTTTAACGGACCTCTGAGACTATCACAGTGCAGGTGCATTTATACGGAGACTTGATTACACACAGGTGGATTGTATTTATCATCATTAGTCATTTAGGTCAACATTGGATCATTCAGAGATCCTCACTGAACTTCTGGAGAGAGTTTGCTGCACTGAAAGTAAAGGGGCTGAATAATTTTGCACGCCCAATTTTTAATTTTTTGATTTGTTAAAAAAGTTTGAAATATCCAATAAATGTCGTTCCACTTCATGATTGTGTCCCACTTGTTGTTGATTCTTCACAAAAAAATACAGTTTTATATCTTTATGTTTGAAGCCTGAAATGTGGCAAAAGGTCGCAAAGTTCAAGGGGGCCGAATACTTTCGCAAGGCACTGTATATATCCACAGTAAAAACAAGTCCAATATCGACATTACCTGAAAGGTCGCTCAGCAAGGAAGAAGCCGCTGCTCCAAAACTGACATAAAAAAGCCAGACTATGGTTTGCAATTGCACATCGGGACAAAGATCGTACCTTTTGGAGAAATGTCCTCTGATCTGATGAAACAAAAATAGAACTGTTTGGCCATATTGACCATTGTTATATTTTAAGGAAAAATTAGGCTTGCAAGCCGGAGAACACCATCCCAACTGTGAAGCACGGGGGTGGCAGCAAGATGTTGTGGGGGTGCTTTACTGTAGGAGGGACTGGTGCACTTCACAAAATAGTAGGCATCATGAGGGAAAATTATGTGAATATATTGAAGCAACATAACCCTCATAACATCAGTCAGGAAGTTAAAGCTTGGTCGCAAATGGCAAAATGGCAAAAAGGACAACAAAGTCAAGGTATTAGAGTGGCCATCACAAAGTCCTGACCTCAATCTTATTGAAAATTTGTGGGCATAACTGAAAAAGTGTGTGCGAGCAAGGAGGCCTACAAACCTGACTCAGTTGCACCAACTCTGTCAGGAGGAATGAGTGAAAATTCACCCAAGGCTACCCGAAACGTTTGACCGCAAGTTAAACAATCTAAAGGCAATGCTACCAAATACTAATTGAGGGTATGTAAACTTCTGACCCACTAGGAATGTGATGAAAGAAATAAAAGCTGAAATTAATCATTCTCTTTATTATTATTCTGACATTTCACATTTTTAAAATAAAGTAGTGATCCTAACTGATCTAAGACAGGGAATTCTTACTTTTAAATGTCAGGAATTGTGAAAAACTGAGTTCAAATGTATTTGGCTAAGGTGTATGTAAACTTCTGACTTCAATTGTACCTTTAAAATTAAAAACATAAAAGTAGGGGTGCAAATCAGAGAACCAGTCAGTTTCTGGTGTGACCATTTGCCTCATGCAGCGTGACACATCTACTTCGCATAGAGTGGATCAGGCTGTTTGTGGCCTGTGGAATGGTGTCCTGTTCCTTTTCAATGGCTGTGCAAAGTTGCTGGATATTGGCGGGACCTGGAACACGTACACATCAATCCAGAGCATCCCAAACATGCTCAATTGTTGACATGTTTGGTGATTATGGAGGCTGTGGAAGAATAGACATCTTCAGCTTCCAGGAATTGTGAATATATCCTTGCGACATGGAACAGTGCATTATCATGCTGAATCATGAAGTGATGGCAGATGAATGGCAATAGGCCTCGATCTTGTCATGGTATCTCTGTGCATTCAAATTGACATTGATAAAATGCAATTTTGTTCGTTGTCCGTAGCTTATGCCTGCCCATAACATAACCCCACCGCCACCATGGTACACTCTGTTCACAATGTTGACATCGGCAAACTGCTCGCTCACACATACACACAGCCTTTTGCCCAGTACAGTTGAAACCAGGATTCATCGGTGAAGAGCACCCTTCCCCAGTGTGCTAGTGGCCATCGAAGGTCAGCATTTGCCCACTGTAGTCGGTTACTACACCGAACACGTAGGTGAGCTTTCCTGAGACAATTTCTGACAGTTTCTTTAAAATGTTTCTGGAGGCTTGTGAAATAAACATTAAATTCTCTGGCAACAGTTCTGGTGGACATTCTTGTAGTCAGCTTGCCAATTGCGCTCTCCCTCAACTTGAGACGTGAGAAAATTTTAGTGGCCTTTTTTTGTCCCCAGCACAAGGTTCACCTGAGTAAGAATCATGCTTTTTATCTGATTCTTGATATGCCACACCTATCAGGTGGATGTATTAACTTGGCAAATGCTCACAAGGATGTCAACAAATTTGTGCACAAAATTTGAGGGAAATAAACTTTTTGTGCCTATGGACCATTTCTGGGAGCTTTTGTTTCAGCTCATGAATCATGGGACCATCACTTTACATGTTGCATTTATATTTTTGTTCAGTATAGTTGTTGCCAGTGCGTATGACTCACTCACAATAAACTCCATGGACTATGACCAACGTGAAAAGAGAATGGTTTTGGAACATGGCAACTGCAAAGTCATCATGTTGCGAGTCCCAAAGACAGCGACTGGCCACTCGTAGACCCTGGTTCCTGTTCTGCCCCACCACCACCTGACACACCAGCTTGTACCGCGGAGGAATCATCTCTTTCACTTTGCTCTTCACCATGTCTGACAGAATCTGGCTAAGATGGCTGCCTGAGGCTGCGTTATAGCTGGCCCCATCCAGATAACTATCCAGCATGGCTTGCACAAGCTTCTGGACCTTACTGGCTTTAAAAAGACATCCCTTCTCTGGTTCAGTCTTATAGGTGTTCTCTAGCTGGACAGGCTGATGGAGGGGCAAACCAGAGAAACTGGCCCGACTGCCCTGAAGCCAACCGCCAAAAGAAAAACGCTTGGTTAGGGCGACCAAGTCCCGGCGTATGAAAGGGGAGTTTGGGTTGCTGATATTGGGCCTCCTGGATGAGGACTCGATAGGGAGGAAGCCCCTTGGGAGTAATAGAGGGTACCGAGGATGCTGCTGCTGCTGTTGGTCTCTAGACAGGGAGCTGCGGAGGGTGGAAATGGAGCCTTGGCGGCTCTGGTGAAGCTTCCGGGAGCCCCATGGTTCCATGGCCTGCTGGTTACACTGAGCCAGAATCTCCTGGGAGAGAGGGGGCTGCTGGGTCGTCATTTCGAGCCAAACCTGAAAGTCGAGGGCACTGTACTGTTCAAGGATGCAGTTGCTTGCCGGTGCATTCATTTAATCACATTAATTTGCATCACTGTTATTTGCCAGAGGAATCAATCTGTCCTGAACTATGGATTTTCAGAGTGCTGCCCTAAGTCTTGTCTATCATATTAGTAAACATCTCCCTTTCTGCATGTGGAGAATAAAAATCGCCTTTACATTAAATGTAAATAAGACACAAAGAACACCATTTCACCAGTTCTTTCTGAATGAACATAATCCAGAGCATTTTGGTTCACATCACTGTATGTCCTAAATTTAACCACTTTGCTAATTCCATCCACCCCTAATACCCCCATGAGAGTTCCTATCAGCATGATGGCTAAAATACCTTCATTTACAATTTCCACTTGTGCTTATCAGTAGCTTTAAATAACATCTTTAAAACTATGTATGTGAGATTAAGGTCAACTATTCAAAGGACAAGTGCTGAAGCATACAATAGTAGGTTAGAAAATGTGCTCTTTAAACAAACCAAAGGGAAATCATTTTGACATACTATGATGCCATGGGGAAGTTTTGTTTCCTTAAAAAACGAGTTATGTTGCATGTCACACTATATACATTCCAATTATGTTGCCTACAACCTTCCCCTTTTTCAAATGAGTCAATCCTGCTGCCAGTTGCAAACATTAGCTTTACCACACCCCGAATAATAACAAAATACTGTGACCACAACCAATAACAACAGTAAAATATAAGTATAACCTTACCTTTTAAAATCGCCGGAGAGACTACTGTATGATGATCAACTCTCCCGCAAAAGCTTTGTGACTCAGACACTCGCTCCTCTGCATGCTAAGGAAAGTTATCAGGCGAACACTGGCCAACCCACCAACAGGAGTTTTACTAGTTTGGGTTCTCAGCAAGCCACTGTGGGTAAATTATTGGCTAGAAGGCCAGTGCAGGTCAGCAACTACAACAGGCTGAGAGCTAAGCAATCATTCCCTGGGAGAGATGTGCAGTCTCTGGCTTACTGCCACGTCCTCTGCTGTTGTCATGGCAAATTGTTTTCTTCAACCTGAACAGTGACCTTCTGAATCAATGGGCTTGTCTGTGTTTGCTGTCTTTGGAATCATTCGATTAAGCAATCGAAATACGAATGGATGAATATGACAGTGTCAACAAATTCAATAGTGAAAAGGATCAGTCATTTCATGTGGGTATTTCATTGCTATATTACCAATGGCATTGGTGTTGGAGACACCATTAGCATTGGACAATTTGATTCTGAGTTCCATGCATGATTGACAGGTGTCCTTCCCTATAATACCATGGCTTTGGACTCATAAAACACAACACAAAATGTACATGTAAGAATGTAGATGTAAGCATGTATGCATATAAGATCATTTGGGTTGGCCACAAGGGCGATGCAGTACACACAGATTAACAGAGACAAATTGAAGATAGTTTGTATGATGTGGACTGGGAATCCAGCTAACTCTGGAGTATCTTTCTCTTGATCCTAAAAGACGTCCAAGCATCTGAACTGGGGCACTAGCAGGTGGTCATCAAAAGGCATCTGGCACCCATGAAGAGAGTGAAAGCTAAATGTGCCATTCCAAATGCTTAATTGCAACATGGCTTTAGCTTTTCATTTCAGGGCATTCAGAATTATGCGACAGTGCAAATGAGAAAATGTTTTCCTGTAACCAAAAATATCCCCAAAGCATGAGAGTAATTGTGCCATCCATCTGTTTGTGCCTAGGGTGTTTAACATTCTGACGTCAGAGGAAGAGTAGAAGGGCAGAGGCACTAATGAGCAGAGCACCGTCTAATTCATTTTCCTAATTAACAATGCTATCTTCTCACAGTCGCAGGTACTATACTGTGCTGTACCACCTCCTTCCTATTTTCATGACTACAGAATAGTTCTGAGGACCCCTGAAGGTATGACGGGATGATTCAGGGATATGCTATGTCTTACAGTATCATCATCATGGAAATTGAGGGTGTCTGCTCTCGCTCTCTCTCTCTCTCTCTCTCTCTCTCTCTCTCTCTCTCTCTCTCATTTAAAAATATCAGGTTATCATCCTAACAGTGAGGTGGTTATGGAGCTATACCTGTAACATTGGCAAGCCTGGGCATGTCTGTCGGTGGAAGCTAATAGAGATCAATAACTCTGGAGTTGAACAAACAGATGGGAGAGGTTGATGACTTCTCCTTTGAAGGGAAAATATGTTAATAGTTACGGGAACTTTTCTGTTAGACGTTGAAGACTTTCTAAGGTGGGGTTTTGTTTGCTTTTGCCTTGATTGAAAAGAGGGACATTTAAAAAAAAAAAGGTTGTTACAGTTTAAGAGCAATCTATTTGATGGAGTGGGATGTAAGTAGCCTGTAATCCAAACTGATATGTGTAGTACTAGTCTGGTTTAACCAGGCTAGAAGAAAAGAGGTATTGGCTCCGACCACTTCAGTCATATAGATATGTTTCAATGGCCCATTTGACAAAGGACCGTAAACAAGCAGCCTGTAATGACATAGAATCACCAGCCAGCCCTGTGTCACTAACAATAGACCCTTAGATTGTTCAGAAATTAGGTTGAAACCTTCATCTAATCCTGATGGATCAGTATATTAGTGTTCTTTCCACCTTTTCATTCATACATTGGTCATTTGGGAATCCAAATCAATAACTTTTGTCTATTACTCAACATAGCTGCACATTGCTGTTGCCAGAGACTTAGATAACTTGAATTGATATGAATTCTGCATTTTAATAACAATGTCCTTTTCACAGAATTGTACATTTAAATACTGTGGAAGATGAACATGAGGTACACTGACATACCTTGTTGCATCTTGACAAAAATAAACGTATCTCCATGTTGCACAATTTACCTTTTTGATATCAAGGAAATGTGAAGTAAATCACTAACTGGCTATGAAGCACAACTGTAATAGCAGCCAAACCTACTAACAGTTTTTATCCATTATGAAATGTTATGTTGCCTTGAATTGCTCATCTTGAGTTAAGATGATGCATATTTCATCTCTTTTAATTATGGCTCCTACATGAGCTCTGAAGTATACAATAGGCATCATTAAAGTGTGTTGACAACCCACAGTGATTGGATGTTTGCATCCTGTATTTTGACCTTCTGCAGTAAGCTGAATGATTTCAGCAGCTATTCATCTGTGCTATTTTTGGCCAGGTTGCCATCCTCTCACATGTGTACACATGGGAGTACCCTATCATTACAATCTGCTTGGTGAGGTACCTGGGAGCCCATTTGGAGAGCCTCTGTTGGAGAGATTCTATTTCTGGTAAGTATTTGCTGAGTCCCCTAAGGAGAACAAAGCAACTGTTTCAAAGCTTGATGTTAAGTATTTCTTTCGTTCCAATACAATCCAATATAATCATGGCTGTACATTCAGGGAGGATCATTTGAATGTCAAATGCAATATTGCAGAAGTAAGTTCAATGGATTGTATTTGCATATGACCCTGTATTTATAACTTTGCAGAAGAGATATAATCAACTGACAACTAGTTCAGAACTGACCGACCTGGTCAGATAAAGGTTAAAAAGGGAAGAAAATATAGACTGTAAATGTTTATTAGAGTCAGGAAGAATCAACTAAATAACCTCATAGCTGTTTGTGGGACATGTTTGTAACCCACATGGTTTCATGGTTTCTTGATATGTGGTGATTTTGTTTAGAATTTTGGTCTATATGCCAACTGATTTGTTTGTGAATATGCATTATTCTTTACATTTAATTTGTGCCCTCCATTGTATTTCTATATGTTGCGTTGGGTTGAGTGCTAACTGAACGTTGTTTTTATTAAATGCTCTTGAGCAGGGATTCAATTGTGTTTTTTGTTGGTGGTGGAACTTTATTCACTCTTCCACATCCTAGTTACTCCCATATTACCCCTTATGTGATCCCTGCTTAGCTCAAGTGAATGCAATCAATTTATTCTCAGTCGGCCTGGGATTCACTGGCTGATGTCATAGATGTGCTATTAACTACTCCAGCGGCCCACGAGGACTGAATCACACAGGGAGAGCAACGTCACTCTGGAAGACCACAGCAGGATGTGCTCTGCCTTTTCTTTCTCAGATCCTTCCCTATGTTACTCATCAGAACAACAGAGGAAAACCTAGCTCCCTTTCCCCCTAATTATTACAATGTTTCTACTTTTTATTCATTTAGCAGACGCCTTATTCCGAGCGACTTACAAGAAGTGACATGAGGGGAGTGAGTTACCAATAACTTCACTTCTCTCTGATTATAGTTTTTCCCCGAATTGATCCTGGACCTGTTCTAGAATATTCTATCAGTCCTCTGTTTTGACTATTCTACTTCCGGCCCTGTCCTCATTTATCCCTGTCTACTGATTAGCATGACTTCCTAGTATGACAGCATCCACAGAAGGCTATGAAAACTACCCCGCCAGGAAGTAAAACATTAGGAAAAAGGCATTCAGACATTTGGTTCTGAGGGTCGGAGAATGTTCCTAATTATTAACTTGTGTTTTCCCAGCCACATGGCAGCTCTGGGAAAGGCAGCCAGATCATTGCCTTCTATTATGGTGTTCGGTGCTTTCCTTACAAAAAAAAAGCAGGGTCTATGTGGGTGGCTGGGAATTGGTCTGGACTGGGTGGGTGGGTGATGGAGGACTGACTGACACTAGCTTCCTCTGAACAGAGGTGCTGCTGCTGGGCAGGGAGAGGCCAGGCAGATAAGCAGCCATTGTGAGGAGAGGAGGGTCAGAGTGGAAGACATGGAATGCTTTTTTTCCCCCTCGTAGAAGACTAATGGAGGCCATGTTTGTTTTAGACATGGTGGATTTCTTCTGGAGGCATGGAGCTCATCATGTGAGGGAGGGAAATGGGAATGAATGACTTCATTCATTTGTCATAGAAGAGTCAGCAGAGAAGTAGAGCAGCTCTAGTAGGTGTGCGTCCCAAATGTAGTTCACTATGTAGGGAATAGGGTGCCAATTGGGATACAGACTCTGTCTCGTGAGCTGTCCACTCCAGAATACCTCATTTAAGATGGTTGGATTGAAATTGACCACCTTCACACTATTGTTACATATGGGAAATTCCACAGTAACGGAATTGCCCTGAGACTTTTTACTTATAATGTATGCCAAACAAAAACCATTGATTTCAAAGTTTAACAAACCATGATATGATACCTTGACTTTGAAAAAAATCTCTTTTGGTTATTGAACTACTACTTTCAATCAAGGCCAGGGCGAACTGACCAAATTTCAACTACTTCAAGGATATCTGGTGTCGACCGGTGCTCAGTGGGTGAGGATCCTCCCGAGTGGCGCAAGATCAAAGGCACTGCATCTCAGTGCTAGAGGTGTCACTACAGACATAACTAATTGATATATCTACAATTTATGTTACCCCTGCTCCCGCTCCCCCTGTTTGATGCTCGAGGGCGCGTCAGCGCTTCATGGGACTCACCTGGACACTATTACTTTATTGATTACCTCTGCTAAATCTATTACTTCCTCAGTTTCTTCCCTGTGTCTGCATTAATGTTGTTAGGTTTCCCCTGTCCATGCGCTGTCCTTGTTTTGTTTCATGTCGGTTATTTATTAAATATTCACTCCCTGCACTTGCTTCTCGTCTCCCAGCAGCTGTCCTCGCAATCTATCTCTACTTGTTACTTCTGTGATCATCCAGTATGGTAACGGAATTTCATGGCACAAGGCAATGTTTCATAAAGTTACAGAAGGCGTTACCTCAGCGTTATTGTGTTTTGATGTACTTTTTATAACTTTTATACCTTTTTTTTTGTCAGACGCTTTCCATATGTTTGAAAAGAAATCAAAGCCTTTTCTTATTCCTAATTTCTAGGATGGAAAATGGTTGAAAAATGTATATGCCTTATTATTATTTTTAAATAGAGACTTTAGCTTTCATTTTACACCCAATTTGACATGCTCCTATGAACTTCACACGTTGGTGCTCATGGCTCCTTTTACATGGAAATGAACATGCGCTGCAATCCCTTCATTGACTGACTATCTGCACTATCAGTTGCTTCATAGTGTGTAGAGCATTCAAGGCACGGTATAAACTCTACCCCTCCATTCTTTAGTCTGTGCATTTTGATGTGTCAGCAACAGCAACTATTTGCCAAAGACATTAGGGGATTAGATTAGCATTTCACACTCGGTGTCTCCACATTATTTAAGGGAGTGGACATGCTGTTCCAGAAAGTCTTATCATCTATGTCATCCGAGAGAAAAGTATTCAAAGTAGTGCTTTTCCTGATAAACAAATGTTGGTCTGGACTGTCAGATACACTGTATGGTGTTGTACATATGCTGATAAAAGCTATATACTGTAGTACTGTACATACTGTATTGGAGGATGACTTAGCCTTATGATGTTTTGGCGTCTGTCTGTCCGACGCTTGATCATTTCAAAACTACAGTAAAACAATGCATCAGGTTGACTTGTTAGCTCTAAAATGGCTTTTGTTTGTCTATGCATTTATGAATTTATATTGCGTCCACCGGCATCTGCCAGTGAAAATGAGGCGTTGCAGAGCTGATGGAAAGTATTGCAACATGCGATAGACAGTACAGCACTAAATGCATCCCTCAGACTGTTGCTTTGTTTTCCATGGGTGCAGGTCATAAGCCTTCTCTCAGCACATGACTTCCTCTGTACCTGGTAAACAGGATGTAACCTGATGATCTCCAAGCAACTGCACACCCACGATAGTCTGATGACTTCATCAGCACTATAAATAGGTATTCTGGGACACTAGGTGGGTTTGTCTCTTTCAGAAAGCCTGCATTATTAATGGGAATCTTTACTTATCTCTGGCAGCTACGGTCTTATGGCATCTGGATAGTAAGTGTATCGCTGTGAGCGTGATACGTGTAAAAATGTGAACAGCATTCACAATCAGATATTATGTCTCCAGAGGCCTAGTTTGTGTATTAAATGGCATCCTTTACCCTATACATTGCACTACTTTTGACCAGGGCCCATAGGGTGCAAAGGGTGCCATTTGGGATGCACACCAGCACTATTTCAGGTGAAGCACTTAGACTGACTGTTACTGACTATGAGAAAGGCTGTTGAGTAGAGGGTCTCTCGTCTGAAAGCCACCCTTTGTTTTTTGTTTGGCTTGTTGCATTTATTGGAAATCCCCAAGAGGCTGTAACGTTTACTAGGCTCTAATTCAAAGTCATGTCTGTCTAAGAACCTAATAGCTGAAAAAGACATCTCAACTCGAACAATTGCAGGTTCTACTTCAAAATGGGCTAATGTGGTATAATTCAGAATAATACCATGATGCTAAATGTGAAAGTAGTTTTCTTTCTTCTTATTTCTCTGTCTTTCTTCCTCTAAAACTCAAACAGCCATGTGATGTGTGCCAGAGAGAGATTCCAGAAGGCTAGATAAGGGGGAATTCCCACACTCACTGCACTGTTGATCATTCCAACAGACTCCCTCCCTCCCTCTTTCCCAGCTGAACAAAGTTCAGCCCAGATCAGAACAGTTCAAGTTACAACTATGTGTCTGACTGTAATTCGTGCTCGGGAGAAACAGGCAGATTTATTTGTCTCTAACTTTTATATTTTGGGAAGCGATAAAGGGAATGTCATTTTATTTAAAGTACAGCTGGGAGGTTCCTCCTGTGTATTTCCCCCTTAACCTTACATCAGGGTTTATGTGAGTCTCTTGTGAGTCTTGGGGTTTTTGCCTTTTTGATCTAGAAGAAGTTTCCAAAAATCATCAAGATAAACGACTGATGTCTGATGGGATAGACTAAACACAAATAAAACTTGAGTGACTGTGTTACTGCGTGGCATTCCAGTAAGACTAGAGGTCCAGACGAAGAAGAAGAAGTCCAAGGACACCATTTTGATGGATGGTGTTATAATGCAGAGACGTGGGAGAGCTCACCACTTTAATGGATACAAATAAATCACTTATTCATCGAAGACACTGTTAGATAAGGTGCGCCAAATTATCTCCAAAACCGATCTCATCACGGAGACTATTGATCAGACACTGTATGTAGGGCAGGTTCATATTTATTGTGCCATATAACAAGCTGTGTGCATATGCCAACAGTACTATTTGGACTTGTTATTTCAAGCCTGTGTGCCAACTAATCTCGCAATATATGCCAACCGTATCGCATTGATCTACTTGATGACCCACAGGCACTGAGCAGGATACAACAACACATTTTAAAACACATGGTTGATAACAAAGGTACATTTTGACAGGGTAGTTAGGTAAGAAAACATGACATTCCCCACAGGGGCGAGTTTCGGTGTAGTGACAGGCATTTTCTTAGTCACTTAATGAACTGGGGAAATTTGAGAAGGAACTTGACGAATAACCCAGACATAACGAGTGCAGCAGACACATCAGAGAGAAGGTGAATTTGTGGGAGGGGACAACAAGGTATAATTGACGCAGCAGAAAACCCATACAGTTTCTCATCCTGTAAATCTCCCCACGATGTCCGCCTCCTCATGTACAAACTGGGCCTCTGTAGTCTCTCTAGTGATGAGACGGTCAGGGGTGTCAGCGGTGTTTCAATCCACCTAACTGGGGCTGTCCCAGGTCTACCTCCCCTCCCCTAGCCAGAACTCCCCAGCATCTTTTCTTGGCAGTTCAGACATAATCTACCTGTGGGTTTATGCACTGTAATTTGTTATGGGTAAAATGATTATGTCTTCCCAGAAAACACAAGACAATGGGCAATTAGGGAGACCTTATCGTCAAACCAGGATATAGAGAGAGCACTTTCGAAGGGCAATAGAAACTCTAGTCATTACGTTGCCCATGGAGATCAGCCTGCATAATCTTGTCGGTTGTTTCAACTACTATGGTAAGATAAAACGCAGATACCTGTTGTTTACAATGTTTTATGGGAGTGGAGATAAGTTTGGTATTTACTGTCTCATTGTCTGGTAATTTTGCACCGTGGATTTTATTGCACCTCTGACATGTGTACTGTACCAATCTAGTGTGTCTCGATTTTGATATGCAGTATACAGTGCATTCGGAAAGTATTCAGACCCCTTGACCTTTTCCACATTTTGTTATCTTACAGCCTTATTCTAAAATGAATTTAATTTTTTTTAAATAAGAGACTCTGGGTTCGCGCCCAGGCTCTGTCGCAGCCGGCCGCGACCGGGAGGTCCGTGGGGCGACGCACAATTGGCCTAGCATTGTCCGGGTTAGGGAGGGTTTGGCCGGTAGGGATATCCCTGTCTCATCGTGCACCAGCGATCCCTGTGGCGGGCCGGGTGCAGTGCGCGCTAACCAGGTCACCAGGTGCACGGTGTTTCCTCCAACACATTGGTGCAGGCTGGCTTCCGGGTTGGATGCGCGCTGTGTTAAGAAGCAGTGCGGCTTGGTTGGGTTGCGTCGGAGGACACATGGCTTTTGACCTTCGTCTCTCCTGAGCCCGTACAGGAGTTGTAGCAATGAGACAAGATAGTAACTACTAACAATTGGATCCCACGAAATTGGGGAGAAAAAGGGGTAAAAAAATGTAAAAAGTAAAAATAAAACAGAAATACTTTATTTACATAAGTATTCACACCCTTTGCTATGAGACACAAATAATTTAGGTCAGGTGCATCCTGTTTCCATTGATCATACTTGAGATGTTTCTACAACTTGATTGGAGTCCATCTGTGGTAACTTCAATTGATTGGACATACTTGCAAATGCACATTGCACATACCTGTCTATATAAGGTCCCACAGTTGACAGAGCAGGTCAGAGCAAAAACCATGAGGTCGAAGGAATTGTCTGTAGAATTGTCTGTAGAGCTCCGAGACAGGATTGTGTCGAGGCACAGATATGGAGAAGGGTACCAAGGACACAGGACACAGTGGCCTCCATCATTCTGAAAGGGAAGAAGTTTGGAACCACCAAGACTCCTCTTGGAACTGGCTGCAATGGCCAGCTTTAACATTATAGGGTATTGTGTGTAGATTGATGAGGGGGGAAAAAATAAGGAAAAAAATGTGGAAAAACTCAAGGGGTCTGAATACTTTCTGAAGGCGCTATATATTGATACAAGCTTTAAAACAGCTGTGACAGGTAACAACTCTATTGGTAAGATTGCATTCAATTCCTTTATTTCCTTGATTGGATGGTATATTTAGAAGGCGTCAGAGCCTCAAGCGCTCCATGTATACATGTGTTTACTTTTAACAAGAAGCTTGGCAAGATCCTAAGTTAGTGACCCAACTACCTATCGTCTCATTAAACTGCATGCATAAAGACAACTAGCAAAAAACAATCTACAGGTAAAAGTGTGTTGTAGGCATTATGACGGGGAGATGGATTTGGTCACTTGAATAGGAAGATTACATAGTCAGTTGAACTATCCAGGAATTACACCTGATAGTTAATACATTCAGGTACTATCTATACAGACCTAATTTGGCAGACATTTACTCAGTATTTACAGTACATTACAACATACTAATGTGATGCTATAGGTCATGATCATCCTCTAATCCTTATGCATATTGTTTTTAGCACAGGGTGCTTTTCTTTGTATTCCTCTTAGTACTGCACAGTGCCAGCACAAGCTAGTGATTAGTCAGAAAGCTCCCTCTCACCCATTGGAAGTCATCCCTGTGGAGAGAGATCCTCATTGAGTTTCCGGGTCACATGCTCTGGGCTTTATTTTAACAAACCTAACCTAATGTCCACAGCTGAGCTGTGCTCGCAAATGTTATGTTTTATAAACATCATAGAACCATCTTAAAGATCATATTTGCACTTTTCCAGAAATAGTTGACAAAATTGGATTGCATTCGAGCCATGTATGTTATCACCATAACCCAATGGATGGTGACTCTTTCTTATAAGTTGGGTTTATAATCAAGTAAAACAAAACAATATTTCTAAACAGGTTCGGGTCAGAAGCATAATATCATAAATCGCTTCTCTTTCTGCTTTTGTGGGTCTTAAAACTTCCCATTATCGCTTCATGAAATTGTCACGTTTGCTCTTGTTTTTAAGGACAAACCTCAAATATTGCCACCCCTCCCTCCCACCAAAGCGCAAGTGAGCTAATGTTAGACGGATAAATGTCAGAACCAGGCGTTAGGGCTGGGAAATGTTTTTACATGACCAAATTGCAATCTAACGTGTGTTTGACACCTGCGCCTCCTTAGCTCCAGCTGAAAATAGATCCCTCTATGACTGTATCCCAAATAAGATTTTCTATGTAGTGCAATGCTTTTGACCAGGGCCCATAGATGTATGGGCACTATATAGGAAGGAGGGTGCCATTAGGGACACAGACTAAAGACACTCTCACTACACATACAGCTGGCATTTCTGCCATGAGCCACCCACACTCCTCAGCCAGCTCTACTCAGCCCAAGCTGTTGTACATTAACCTGTGTGCTGGAATCATTCCACTACATGTTCAATCACTTGGGCAGCAGGGCTGAGATATTATGTGAGAATGCGTAGGTCATTACCATCCTGAAGGCGAGGTCGAGGTGAAGGCGAGGTGCATCAAAGCAGGGACCGAGAGACTGAAAAACAGCTTCTATCTCTAGCCATCAGACTGTTAAATAGTCACCACTAGCCGGCCTCCGCCCAGTATTATGCCCTAAACTTTAGTCACTGTCACTACCCGGCTACCAACTGGTTACTCTACCATGCATCTTAACGAGGCAGCATGCTTCAGTTTGCTGGTGCCTAGCCGAACTTGTGCTTTCATACTCACTTAAAAGACTTGAAGGCTTGAAAAATGAGAAAAAAAACGGCAATAGTACTGTTGGTTCATTTTGAGATGACTTAGTCAGTATAAATTTCCTCAAAATAGTCTGAATGAATCTTAAATAACTGTCAATAATTTTAACGTTATTGCCGAAGAGATCTTAGTTGTGCAATTTTACTTCTAACTAAGAAGTTTGGTACAGTATTTCTCAATTAAAACATTTGCATGAAAACGAGTAGGTCATATCGTTGAATGACAACAAAGACTTTATTGAAGAATCCCTAGAGTTGATCGATCACCGACGAAGGGGCGTAGACTTCGGCATCCAATCTTCAACTTGCGTGTGGGAAAAAGATTGTTTGCCTGAACAGCTGAAAAAATCCACACCAAAGTCCAAAACGGAAAAAGAAAAAAATCACAAAATGTCCTTATAATATATGCACAAACTCTTCCAAACTGTTTCGGCTGAGATGCATGTGTACGTGTTTAGAGGCTGCTGCCCTATGTACATATTCATGGAACACTTGTCACTTTAATAATGTTTACACATTGTTTCACCCATTTATACAGTATGTATATACTGTATTATAGTCAAGGCATATTTCGAATATAACTATTGCTGGGCATATACTATTCTTCAGATGTACTACATATTCTATCCATATACTGTCCATATTGTCTATACATCCCATCACATATATATTTTCTATGGTCCTCCAACATTTCTCATCCTAATATTTCTACATTTAATTACTCCATTATTTTACTATTTAGATTTGCGTGTATTGTTGTGAATTGTTAGATATTACTGCACTGTCGGAGCTAGGAACACAAACATTTTGCCACAAAAACATCTGCTACATATGTGTATGCGGCCAACACATTTTGATGTGATTGATTTTTATTTTACTATGTAAAGCAGAGAGACAGTCACATGTCTGTTGTGGACGATGACGATTAATGCCTGGGCTTGCAGACAAGCCTTTCACCATGAGATCAATAGATTTGACAGAAAAATGCTTGGTGGCCTGAAGTGATGAGCCTGCAACTTGAACATCTTTGGGAAGCATATCCCTGTAGGGAAGGGAAATCACATGAGAAACATAGAGAATTATAGTCTCACCAGATATTTACCTTACAAACTTTAGCCTAATTGAAGTTACAGCCATTGTTATAGGCTTCGCAAATATTCCACAATAAACTACAACCTACTCATATGCGTAGCTTATTAGCCTAGTGTGACAATCTATTCAGTCTCCCACACACACGGGAGGTGCCTGTACATAGAACAGGATGTGTTGCTATGGGAAACACATCCAGGCCTATAATCAGGTCTTGTCCTTGTGAGTGACATCACCAAGCATCAATCCATATTTCTATCCAATTCAATTCAATCTATCTCTCTGAGTCTCTGAGTTGTCACAGACAATGGCCTGACCTCGCTCTGTGTGATGCGTGTACAGTGAGGTATGTGATGAGCAACCTGAGCAATCAGGTTCCCACCCCTTCATGAGGTAAAAGGATGATGTCGACATCTGTAATCATTGTCGTATAGCCAATCAAGGGAGGAGGGAGGCTGTGACGCATGTAGAGTTAGGCTAGTCTAAGGATGACTGTTTCCTCTGCTCCTGGTTGCGCCTGTAGGCATTTGTACTTTATGTTGTAGTCCGCTGTATTGAGATATCATAGTTGCCTTGTCTTTCTCTATACACCACAACATGTATTTCCTCTGCACAAACACAGTTTATGTTGTACAGTGTTACATACCATGAATGTTCAAGTCACCTAAAATCCCCTCCTCTCTTGTGTGATGTTGTGATAGGTCCGTCTAGCACTACACATATGTCTGCACCGTTTTTCTGTCCGTGTTATGTACAGAAACACATTCAAACAAGCCTGTTTCCCATGATGTTCCCGAGAAGGAGACGTGTGGGAATGTAATCACCTGGGTGAGACATGTTTACCACGGGAGGGAGAGAATGTTTGACCCCCCCCTGAGCTGCCCCCACCACACCCCACTGAGTTTACAGTCGGGAAGTGTGAGACACTTCAGATCCAGGGTTACTTCCTAAGTGAAATAACTCACTCTGAGGCGCTCTATGGCTGCTGACCTCTCTCGTGGTGGTGTGAACATCTCACAGCTATTCTCAGGCCGTTACGGGCAGGTGGGGGTTGTCCTTCTGAGCGGCACAGAGGCTGCCTTTGTGATCTACAAGATATAGTGTAGTTGGGAAAATAGCTTGGTCACACTTTTTTGGGATAGTCCGGATTCTCTACACATGGTCAAACTATCTGTTGATAAGCAACTGCTTGCTAAGGTTACGGTTAGGGCTAGGGCTAGGGTTAGGGTGAGGGTTAAGTTTAGGGTTAGGATACAGATTAAGGTTAGGGTTCAAGCTACAGTAGGGTTAGGGTTAGTAGATAGTTAGTTCAAATGTATGTTGATAGCTTGTAGAGCATCTACTGATTATCCAAATAAAGTGTTACCAATAACTTTGCTGGTGGACGGCAGCTCTTGACGCTTTTCTCTTATTGTCAGAGTGTACTGGTAAAGAAAGTATAAGTGCGGTGGTTGGAATGTTTTGTAGTGTTTTGTAATGAGGTATGATGACTCACAACTGCCTCTCCACTCCTGGAAGTGCAAACACCCACACAGTAGTTTAATCAAACATATGTAGGCTATCACAGACTAATGGCTGTTATTTACTTTTTATGGTGTCTGGCTTATTTTCTTTCCTTTTCCTCCGTTTTTTCAAACTGTAGTTTGTGGATTTTGGAGGAATCCGAAATGTGCCATGACAGGTGCTTTGCAAGTAATCAATGAGAGACGTGAGTATTGTTAAGTCAATGGCTTTTTGGGACAACAAGGTAACACATGTGGGCTTAATGCCCATTTTATCTTCATTTCTTCCTTTCATCATGAAGACTTGCAGGGAAGAAATTCTGATGTGTTTTCCTTGACATCAGTAGCTTGATCACCAGCTGTATGTTCCTCCAATCACACAGCAACATAGATCTATAACCAACAGAGTCCACAAGTGACACATGTCCATACTGTACATAAGCAATTGCCAGTAAGTATAAGCAAAGTACTGCAGTATGACGCAGTATGGTGACACATTGTCATAGTCTGTAGCACTAATGGACTTGTCCATTACCCAGATACCACTAACTTTTTGAATACGCATACAGCAACAAAGTGGCACACAGATTTTCCCTATCAAGTGGGACACATGGTATCCAACGCTAGCAAAGAGAAGAAGCAGGCTTTCGTGTGTGTTCCCCTAATCTTCTCTTACTTCAAAGCCCTGCTTTTAGCACACAGAATAAATAGCCTTTTCATGTGTTCAATTCATGTGTATGAATGCTCTCAGATTAGTTAATTGACCTTCAATTCCTGAAATAGTTTCATATGAAGTCACAAAGCAGTTTTTTTGCATTCATAGACGGCTTGTTTTGCATGCTTACAGAATTCTAAAATACACTCATCTACATTTTAGTAGATAATAATTGAAGCCACTGAAAATGTCTGTGCCTCTTACGTCGAATGATCAAGGGGATTAATTCAGCTGGGTCTTTCATGAAAACTGTTGACATGTTTAAAAGATTTAGGCAGACATTTTACACAGGAAAATAGCAGCAATAGTAAGCAATATCATCCAAATCAAATTCGGAATACTACAACTCGCAATTGCATTGTGCGCATGCATCGCCTCAATACTGAGCCCCTGACGGGAGTTCAATGTCGTAGATGTGGCATTTAAGGAATGTTTACCCAAGACCATAACAGTCTTGTTGTCATGTGTCTGAAATCTTACTAATGTTCACAACAATTAGATAGCCATGAAACAGCCTCTGTCTTATTTGTTTAGAATGTGCCGGGCTGCCAGCCATAGAGAGAGAGAGAGAGAGAGAGAGAGAGAGAGAGAGAGAGAGGGAGCCCCACTGTGTACCCTACTAAACTGTAAACGAAAACCCCAAGCCTGGATGAGAGGGGAAAATAGTCCTTCAGAGCAAACCATCCAATCAATATCCTCCTGACAGGCGATCGATGCTTCCTCTGGACCTGCACGTCATATCCCTGTTTACACTATGGATCTACCAGCCTAGACTAGAATTACGTTACACTGCACATCATTCAATGACCGTTTGTTCTCTAGACCCTTTTCCAACTGATCACTAACATTGTAATTGTATTAGACTTAGCCTATAGCCCCCTTCACCCAGAGGCCTTTACCCAGAGGCTTTAATTTATCATTTTTTTTATTTAACCTTTATTGAACTAGGCAAGTCAGTTAAGAACAAATGCTTATTTACCCAGAGACCTTTCCCCAGAGGCCTTTCATTATTTTTCCCTTCTTTTTAATTTGTATATTTGAAAAACAGCTTAGTTTACAATGAGGTTAAGTGTAAATGACAGCACACAGAGGAGACCTCCATAGACTATACTACTAACGGTCTCTGTCTCACTGAGGCTGAGTTGTCCCCAATAAGGCTTCACATGATAGCCACTAGACTTTTCAATAGCAGAGAGCTGTATAAAAGCTACTTGAACTGTGTCAGGGGCAGGGAAGCAGTGCAGCAGGAGTGATTGTGAATAACAGATCCATTTGACTGGTGGTGGAAGCCTTTGTCTCTGAGTAGCAAAGGAGATGGGAGAGAGAGAGAGAGAAAGAGAGAGAGAGAGAATTAAGGAAAAAATGTGACAGGTTCTCTTTTTCTCCAGTTAGGTAGTTTCCCTAGGGAGAGCAGGAAACAGAACAGTGTCTCTCTTTTCCCCTCTCTCTCTCTCCTTCTCTTTCTTCCCTTTCCTCTCACTCTCTCTGTCCCTCTCTCTCGCCCTTCTCTCTCTTCCCCCCCCCCCTCTCTCTCTCTCTCTCATATTTAAAAATATCAGATTATCATCCTAACAGTGAGGTGGTTATGGAGCTCTCTCTCTCTCTGCAGCAGCAGCATACCGAGCAGAGTGATGTGACAAAGCACAATGATGTCACCTCCTTCAGACATGGTCTGAATACTTAATCACAGGCAAAAGTACTAAAAACAAAGTACTACTTCCATCCACTAGGTAATGATTCTATTACATTCAGATATACAGTATCAGTCAAACGTTTGGACACACCTACTCATTCAAGGGTTTTTCTATATTTTTACTGTTTTATAATTATAGAATAAAGGTAAAGACATAAAATATGAAATAACACATATGGAATCATGTAGGAGCCAAAAAAGTGTTTAACAAATCAAAATATATTTTAGATTCTGCAAAGTCGCCAACCTTTGCCTTGATGACAGCTTTGTACACGCTTGGCATTCTCTCAACCAGCTTCACCTGGAATGTTTTTCCAGCAGTCTTGAAGGAGTTCCCACATATGCTGAGCACTTGTTGGCTGCTTTTCCTTCACTCTGCGCTCCAACTTATCCCAAACCATCTCAATTGGGTTGAGGTTGGGTGATTCTGGAGGCCAGGTCATTTTGATGCAGCACTCGATCACTTTCCTTCTTGGAAAAATAGCCCTTACGCAGCATGGAGGTGTGTTTTGGGTCATTGTCCTGTTGAAAAACAAACCAAGTCTCTTCTTATTACTGGTCTCCTTTAGTAGGGGTTTCTTGCAGCAATTCAACCATGAAGGCCTGATTCACGCAGTCTCCTCTGAACAGTTGATGTTGAGATGTGTCTGTTCATTTCCTGTGGCGGCCCACATGAGAGCCAGTTTCATCATAGCCCATGATGGTTTTTGAGACTGCACTTGAAAAACCTTTCAAAGTTCTTGAAATGTACCATATTGACTGACGTCCAGGTCGTAAAGAAATGATGGACTGTTGTTTCTCTTTGCTTATTTGAGCTGTTCTTGACATAATATGGACTTGGTCTTTTACCAAATAGGTCTATCTTCTGTATATCACCCCTACCTTGTCACAACACAACTGATTGGTTCAAACGCTTTAAGAAGGAAAGAAATTCCACAAAGGAGCTTTTAACAAGGCATACCTGTTAATTCATAGTTTTGATGTCTTCACTATTATTCTACAATGTATAAAATAGTAAAAATAAAGAAAAATCCCTTGAATGAGTAGGTGTGTCCAAACTTTGACTGGTACTGTATTTATTTCAACCAAAATCATTTGTCCCCAACAAACATTTGAGTGGGTATATCGGTCACACTTTATTTGGATAGTCCGGATTTTCCGTCTTTTGATGCTCTACAGGTCATCTTACTATCAACAGACTATCTATTGATAAGCAACTGCTTGCTAATGTTACGATTAGGGTTTGGGTTAGTTTTAGGTTAAGGGTTAGGATAAGGATTAAGAGTTAGAGGTAGGGTTAGGGTTAGTAGATAGTTAGTTGAAATGTTACTGATAGTCTGTTGTCTGTCTCTAGAGCATCCTTTGCCTTTAGATCAACCATCCAATAAATATCTCCCTGACAGGCGATTGTTGCCGCGTCTGGACCTGCATGTCATAGTCCATCTGTAAATAGTCTATCTAAATAAAGTGTTACCGAGATATCATTGCCTGGATGTAGGAATTTCTAAAATTGCATAATTAATAAGGGATGTGTGGAAGAATAGCGTATGAGGCCATCGCCTATCCTAAACATATGGAATTATTCAATTGTATTTACATTTTTGGTGCACAGTGAGAGTTATTTAAGATACTCTTCAAAGAGGTAGAATTTCAGACGTTTTCGAAAGAAGGGCATCGACTCCGCTGTCGTCACTTTAGGGGAATGCTTGTTCCAACATTGGGTGCCAGGACAGAAAAGAGCTTTGACTGGGCTGAGTGGGAGCGGACCTCCAGTATCTACACATTTTTGTTGACAAATTGTTGGATGCTTCTCCTCAAATGTCTTTTTGTGAATCTCTATGTTTAGAGGAGTCTTGACTGAGCAGTACTTTTCCATGTTCTCCTGATTACCCAGCTTATACTACTCCTCTACCAAACCAATTCTGGCATGGAACAGGACAAAACAACATAGGCCTTCATGTCTCATGACTATAACACTACTGCTGCTGGCAGCAGTAGAAGTAGAGACCATGAGTGGAGGTAGCTAGCTCGGAGCCAAACAAGCAGCAGTAGAAGTAGAGACCATGAGTGGAGGTAGCTAGCTCGGAGCCAAACAAGCAGCAGTAGAAGTAGAGACCATGAGTGGAGGTAGCTAGCTCGGAGCCAAACAAGCAGCAGCTGTGTATTGTTAATATTCACATGACCTCCTTTAGAATTTGTTTGGAAATCCTTTTAAGCAGTATGTACGCCCTCGTCGACAAAGACACAGTGAAGAAAAGCCTCCTGGGTCTGACAGGCTGCAGTGCGGGGTGTTGTGATGACACGGGCCTGCTTTGTGTGGCCCCGGCTGGTGGGACCAACCCCCCCCCCAGCCTGGACCGTCGACAGGGCAAGAGGGTATCCAAACCCCATCTGCTGTAGTGACAGCGGGGCACACAACCCTACGGCCGCCACCACTAAACCTCAACCTATGGGCTGAGTGAGTAGGGGCCCCTCCCCTCCACTTCACTCCCTCCGCTCCCCACCAACACAAAGACAATCTGCTCATCTTTCAGCCAGGGAATAGAAAGCGATCCTGGGCCCCAATGACTCCTATTCACTCCACTGAATGCAATTATTCAAATCCTATCCCAGCTATGAATGTGCATGTGTACACCTGTCTCTAGGGCTGGCCAAGGCGATGAAGGTTAGAGGAAAGGAATGTTATTATAGTAGGCTGTTCATGACAATATTGGCTGCGATAGTGAAACAAGGGCTCAGCAAAGTTGGGGAAACAGAGGTGGGGTGGTAGATATCTCTATCAGTGATCTTTCTTGAACCAAAGGGTTTTCTGTGCTTTTTAAAAATGTAACTAGGCAACTTTGTTAAGAACAAATTCTTATTTACAATGACAACCTACCAGGGAACAGTGGGTTAACTGCCTTGTTCAGGGGCAGAAGGATTTTTTTTTTTTTTTTACCTTTGCAACTCAGGGATTCTATCCAGCAACCTTTCAGTTACTGGCCCAACGCTCTAACCACTAGGCTACCTGCCACCCCAATGTTGATATTGAGATAAATGCAGACTGACTTCAATTAGGAAATGTGCCAAGGACACCCCAAAACAATGAAATATGTCCATAAAACAATGTTTGTATAGTTCTATTGATTTGTTGTGACTGTTATTGATCTATTGGTCTGCGATTCCTCAAGGTCCAAGACTTGTAATTTGTGAGGGTTTTTTGTCAGTTGTTGAACAGTTTCTCAGTAATGTAACAGTTTATTAGATACACCCATCTAATACCGGGTCGGACCCTCCTTTGCCTCCAGAACAGCCTGAATTCTTCGGGACATGGGAACGTTGCTCAATTGGTATCAAGACCAAATGTTTTTCCACTCCTCAATTGTCCGGTGGTGATCTCGTACCCACTGGAGTCGCTTCTTCTTTTTTTTAGCTGATAAGAATGGAACCCGGTGTGGTCGTCTGCTGCAGTAGCCCATCCGTGACAAGGATCGATGAGTTGTGCGTTCCGAAATGCTGCTCTGCACACCGCTGTTATTTACCAGTTTGTGGCCAAGCTGTTTTCTCCCACAGGACTGCCGCTGACTGGATCTTTTTTGTTTGTTGCACCATTCTCGGTAAACCATAGACACTGTCGTACATGAAAAGCCCAGGAGGCTGGCCGTTTCTGAGATACTGGAACCTGGCGTGCCTGGCGCCGACGATCATGCCACTCTCAAAGTTGCTTAGGTCACTTGTTTTGCCCATTCTAACATTCAATCGAACAGTTACTGAATGGTTCTATACCGGTCTGCCTGCTTTATATAGCAAGCCACGGCCACGTAACTTACTGTCTGTAGGAGCGAACCATTTTCGTGAAAGGGGTACCTAATAAACTGGCCACTGAGTGTATATTGTCAATTTAGAATACCAAGCACTTTTTAGGAAATCTATAACTTCAGCAAGGATGCAGATTGAACTTTTTTTTAACCATCCCTCCAGGCAGGTATTGTCTTGGGACCCTTTTGCTCCATATTATTTACTGTTAGCAGCACTGCTGACACAGGAGAAAGGCAGTCATAATGGTTAGCGTTTGCGACAGACAAGGGAAGGCAGCCTGTCGTCCCACTTAGGCTGAATATATGACCTTACTCACTGACAGAGAAGAAAAGGGTACAGCCTGTTCCTCCTTAACGCTTGCTTCAACAACAAGGGAACAGAAAATTAGCAGCATTGGGTTTGAAATGAATATGCAAAGAATGCAAGTGAGCTTAGAGAATGCAGTGTGACCTGCGAACTTCGTTTCTTTCCAGACCTGGTGCCCTTAGCTACTTTAAGATATATTGTGTATGGGCTGAATACTAACTTGAGATATCAGAGTTTAACTCTGACTTTTGTGTATGCATTCATTTGTGAGAAAAATCAAGTTACATGCGCAAAAATGTATATTACTTCATTTTAGCCTCTCTCTTTACTTTACATATGCATAAACATATGGCTTGCTTTACATATGTATAAACATATGGCTTGCTTTACATATGTATAAACATATGGCTTGCTTTACATATGTATAAACATATGGCTTGCTTTGCATATGTATAAACATATGGCTTGCTTTACATATGTATAAACATAAGGCTTGCTTTACATATGTATAAACATAAGGCTTGCTTTACATATGTATAAACATATGGCTTGCTTTACATATGTATAAACATATGGCTTGCTTTACATATGTATAAACATATGGCTTGCTTTACATATGTATAAACATATGGCTTGCTTTGCATATGTATAAACATATGGCTTGCTTTACATATGTATAAACATATGGCTTGCTTTACATATGTATAAACATATGGCTTGCTTTACATATGTATAAACATATGGCTTGCTTTGCATATGTATAAACATATGGCTTGCTTTACATATGTATAAACATATGGCTTGCTTTACATATGTATAAACATAAGGCTTGCTTTACATATGTATAAACATAAGGCTTGCTTTACATATGGACCAAACAGAAGAGGATATCCTCTGTTGGTACAGGATCTGTGACATAACTCTATCGACAGCGTCCAAACTGAAGGAAGGGAAACCCCTAGTCCTGGACCAGACACCGTATCCTGATCCTGAATTACAGGCCTGACCTGTCAGCTTCAAAAGATTCAGCATCCCATGGGGGACATGATTCATGAATAAAACAGCTGAGGAGAGCACAGTCCTTCTTCCTTGCTTAGCGGTATCCTGCTGCCTCCCCCTAGTACATGACAGGACATGTCCAGACACATCCTCTTTTTGGGACAGAATCAGGGAAGGCTTTACATTAACCAATTGCTTTTTTCATTGTTCATTGTTCTAGGACAATGTTTTTGGGAACCAAGTGAACAGCTGTTTTAGGTGAACAGAGGCAAATGATCCGGCTCACCCCAAAACATGTTTAAATGTCCATCACTACTTGGCTGTTCTCCTGCCTCCCAGTACAATTCGTAACATATCATACGAAATGGATGATGGACATCCACAAATGTATACGTATTTTACTAAATGGAGGGAAAGAAAAGTACCTTTACCATGTTATGTATACACATGATTTCTGGTTGTTGTTTTCGGGACAGAAAAGGAAGTGAAACAGCCTTTGTTGTGGTAGCAGTTGGGAAAGGGTTGGGAGGGAGGGGTGGTTATTTCCAACAGAGTTTTTTTAACCTTTGACCTCTTCCATCCCCCACCCCTGACAGCTGTCACAAGGCCAAGGGCCTGTCCAGAATTTGCCCCATCTGCCATCTGCCTCTGAGGGGTCAGGTAAAGACAGCAGGGGCACGGAAGTGCATTTCACTTCATTAATCTTCAAGAGGGACGGAGGTGCAGCTTTCTGTATCTCAGACACACTTCTCCAGACATGGGTTGTTGTAGTTTAGACCCTCCCCATGGTTCTGCCAGCTGTCTTTAGAACCGCTAACAATACAAGGGATACCTGCATATTCATTACTCTGACGTCGATATCGTACTATGTTGGGTCCCAAATGGCACCCTATTCCCTATTTAGTTCACTACTTTTGACCAGTGCTCATATGGCTCTGGTCAAAACGAATGCACTATAAAGGGAATAGGGTTCCATTTGGGATGCATCCTACATGCCTCCTGTGGTATTGTTTCATTCAACACCAGTATAAATCTGTTAACTCTGTAAGTAGAACTACCAGGACATCAAAAGAGTCTCTCCATGAATCTTGATCATAGCTCCCGTGAAGTTCATGGGCTAAGCCTTCTCAGGTCATAAATTCCTGTGCTTGTCTCCAATATCGTCTCCTCCCTAGCATTCTGTTTATTTGGGAAATTCCCCCATATGCATTCTCCGCTACATAAAATACGTTGAAACATTCTTTAAAGATGATATGAATTACAGGTTCAGATTTTATCTAATAAATATGCTTTGTTCTCTTTCCAAGGTATGGAACTTGGAAGTATTTCCAATAAACCGGTAACATGCAGGAACTCGTTTAAAATCAAAGACGAACTCTAGCCAATAAATTAACATTACACAAACAGATAAGAAAGGGGTTCTCAGACATAGATTAGTGGGGTCATTCACCTTCTCATTATTAACTCTTAAAACCCTCTTGAATTATCTCCATTTCCGAGAGCCAGGCTTTTAAGAAATGAAAACCAGATGCTTCAGTCCAGTTATGTAATATCTAGTATTTGGTGGTACTTGAGACAATTAGGATGTTATGTAGGCCTAATGAGTTTCAGCAACATAAATAATTGCAATTAAATGCCACAAGTAATCAATTATTGGTGGTGCATCCATTACAATGATTAATGGCTCGATTGTTTTTACAGTGCTGATACTCCATCATGCTCTATCATATAAATGTTAATCAAAATGATATAATCTAAAAGGCTAGCTATACACTATGACCTAAGAAAGCTGTGCAACATGTATGTTGTTGGGCACAACACCACATACAATGAGTATGCCAAACATTAGGAGCACCGTCCTAATATTGAGTTGCACTTCCTTTTGCCCTCAATTTGTCATCCTCAATTTGTCGGGGCATAGACTCTACAAGGTGTTGAAAGCATTCCACAGGGATGCTGGCCAATGTTGACTCCAATGCTTCCCACAGTTGTGTCTAGATGGCTAGATGTCCTTTGGGTGGTGGACCATTTTTGATACACATGGACAACTGTTGAGCCTGAAAAATCCAGCGGCGTTGCAGTTCTTGACACAAACCGGTGCGCCTGGGACCTACTACCGTACCCCGTTCTTGCCCTCTGAATGGCACACACACAATCCACACAAATCTAACTGCCTGTAGCTCCTGAAGCAAGGATATGCATATTCTTGGTACCATTTGAAAGGAAACACTTTGAAGTTTGTGGCAATGTGAAAGGAATGTAACACATTAGATCTGGTAAAATATAATACAAAGAAAAAACAACCCGTTTTTTTTTTTTTTTGTACCATCATCTTTGAAATGCAGGAGTATTAAAGTA
The DNA here is from genome assembly GCF_057628025.1 of Oncorhynchus mykiss. Lineage (NCBI taxonomy): Eukaryota > Metazoa > Chordata > Actinopteri > Salmoniformes > Salmonidae > Oncorhynchus > Oncorhynchus mykiss. Next base: position 65,109,449 of record NC_143029.1, read on the forward strand.
GTACATAATGTATTATTCCAGCCCAGGGGCAATTTCAATTTTGCAGAGTATGTGCAAAGTTTGATCCAATGAACCATTGCATTTCTGTTCAAAACGTTGTGTTGACTGCCCAAATGTGCCTAATTTGTTTATTAATAACTTTTCATATTCAAAACTGTGCACTCTCCACAAACAATAGCAGGGTATTATTTCACTGTAATACCTACTGGAAATTGGACAGTGCAGTTAGATTGACAAGAATATAAGCTTTCTGCCAATATCAGATATGTCTATGTCCAGGGAAATGTTCTTGTTACTTACAACCTGATGCTAATCGCCAGAGGTGGGACCAAGTCATTGTTTTACAAGTCTCAAGTCTTAGCACTCAAGTCCCAGGTCAAGACAGGCAAGCCCGAGTCAAGTCTCAAGTCAAGACCGTCAAGTATCAAGTCAAGTCTCAAGTCCTGAATTTTGAATTTCGAGTCCTAAACAAATCATAATGTGCTCCTCACCAAATCGGACGATGTAGGCTTCTACACAATCGCCCTACCTTAGCACACACACACACACTCTCTCTGTGTGGTTACAGTAGGCTAACATATGTCAATGGTTTTAGGAACAGCAGTAACATCAACCAGGATTTAGGCTACCAACTGCCTAGCCAGTTGTAGCTCAATCTTGGGTGCATTGATCACATTCCCTCACTGACTGACTGTGTGGAGGCTCATTGATTTAACGTTACGTTAGCCTACATGATACACCAGTAAAGTAATAAAATATATAGCTGTCGGCTATATTAGTCAAGACTTACCATTCTTTCTGCAGCTTCAAATGTCGAACAAAGATGGAAATTGTTGCGCCTCCGTCTGTCATTTTCTTCCCGTATGTTTTGCAAGTTGCAATCTGTTTTTTGTTGATACAGCGTCGTCTTTATATCCGAAAATAATAATTTTGGGTATCATCTTTCCAAGGGCTCCATCTGAATTCACCCGCCGACGTTCCTCTGCACTGCCACGCACAACTTTTTCTCAGCTGGCACAATTTGATTGGCTGCTGTCCAATTCAAACTGTAATCCGTTAAATGAAGAGTTGATGCGCTGCACACTTCTTTTAATAGCATCATTTTTTATATTTGGGCTTGGGGGAAGGTATCAAGTCATAAGGCTGAAGTCCAAGTCAAGTCACGAGTCATTGGTGTTAAAGTCAAAGTCGAGTTGCAAGTCATCATATTTGTGACTCGAGTCTGACTCGAGTCCAAGTCATGTGACTCGAGTCCACACCTCTGCTAATCGCATCAGCCTACGTTAGCTCAACCATGCCGCAGGGGACCCACCAATCCTGAAGAAGTTTTAACAAGTGACATCAATAAGGGATCATAGCCTTCACCTGGATTCACCTGGTCAGTCTATGTCATGGAAAGAGCAGGTGCCCTTAATGTTTTGTAAACTCAGTGTATGTGCTGCAGTCTAGCAATCATCAAAACAGGAAACAATGCTTGTCTGTCTGAGTAATACGTCTTTGAGCTCAGCAGCACACAAAAGGCCCCAGGAAGTGATCTATTGGTGTTGTACAATGGGTGGGAAGTGTTCGGAGATGCAAGGGAACTTGCCCAGAGGGAGGGGGGGGGGGGGAGAGGGAGGGAGGGAGGGAGGGGAGAGTGAAAGGACTGGTGGGTGATTGTGAAGTGCAAGGCAAGTGACAGCGTTGAGGTGACGCAGCGATGGTGTCATCAGTCGGTTTGATAATTGGATTGCAGAAGGAAAGGGAGATAGGAAACCCCAGTACCTCCCACGTCGACATGACAGACATACAGACATGTGGGTGGTTAGTGGAGGTAGCTATTTCCATAGTAACAGGCAAGGATTATAGTTGCCATATGCCCTTTCTCTCTCCATAGCTGTGTTGTGCGTCACGCTCTCTCTAGCTCTATTTCTCTGTAGCCCTCTATAGTCCTCTCTCTCTGCACACGCACACACACATGTATACACACATACAGTACACACACAAACACACACATTCAAATCACTCTAGTCTAGAGTTGAGTCTCTGTAAATTAACACTCGGCAACAGAGTCTCACTGTGTCACATGCTGTGACCTTCAACACATCCTGTCACCACACACAGCTTGTCATGCATATTATTGTTTTGCTTATGAATACAATCATTAGAGTTGAGTCCTAAAACAAAAATAACCTTCATATGTGTGATAGAACAGAATTGGCATCTACAGTAAGATTTCACTTCATTCTCCAAAGTGTTTCAATATCACTGCGGTGGACTGTATCAGTATCTCTTTGAGGTGACTTTCAAGTGCTAACAGTTCAGCTTTTTCCAAGATAAACCACTAGCACAGTTTGCAGGTCTTGTCAATTTCTTTGTCCTCCTGAGTCCTGGCCTCAAAGACAGACCGACAACTGTGTGGTGCTTTGTTGATGTTGGTTCAAACCGAATTAGAAAGCTTGTAGATGTTCAGAATGTGAAAAATAAGATCACTGGCCAAAGTTAGGGCTCCCGAGTGGTTCAGCAGTCTAAGGCACTGCATCTCAGTGCAAGAGGCGTGACCACAGTCCCTGGTTTGAATCCGGGCTGTATCACATCTGGCAGTTTTTGGGAGTCCCATAAGGCGGCGCACAATTCGCCCAGCGTCGTCCGGGTTTGGCCTGGGTAGGCCGTTATTGTAAATAATAATTTATTTCTTAAATGATTTGCCTAGGTAAATAAAGGTTAAAAAAAATGTAACATTAAAATAAAGACAACTAGATTAGAAAGGCCACAAAACGCCTGCCTGCCTGGCCACTCTAAGCTGATCTGTAAACTTCTTTATTGTAGGCTAACAGATCAATCATCCATCACCTCCCCAGTCCTCTTCCACTCAACTCCACAGTGTCCTCACAGATGCCTGCACTACAGGAGTGGATCTATTCGTGCTAGCTGTGTGCAATTGTGCAAGAATATTGTAACGGCTTTCTTCTATCTCCTCCTCTGACGAGGTGTAGCAAGGATTGGACCCAAATGCAGCGTGTAGATTGCGATCCATGTTTATTCAACAATGATAAAACATGAACTGTACGAAAACAATAAACGTAATGTGAAAAGAATATGGCTGCCTAAATATGGTTCCCAATCAGAGACAACGATAAACACCTGCCTCTGATTGAGAACCACTTCAGACAGCCATAGGCTTCAGTAGAACACCCCACTAAGCTACAAACCCAACACACCACATACAAAAACCCATGCCACACCCTGGCCTGACCAAATAAATGAAAATAAACACAAAATACTTCGACCAGGGCGTGACAGAACCCCCCCCCAAGGTGCGGACTCGCGGACGCACACCAAAAACCATAGGGTAGGGTCCGGGTGGGCGTCTGTCCATGGTGGCGGCTCCGGCACCGGACGTGGACCCCACTCTATCAAAGTCTTAGTCCCTCCTCCTCGCGTCCCTGGATAGTCCACCCTCGCCGCCGACCATGGCCTAGTAGTCCTCACCCAGAACCCCACTGGACTGAGGGGCAGCTCGGGACTGAGGGATAGCTCGGGACTGAGGGGTAGCTCGGGACTGAGGGGTAGCTCGGGACTGAGGGGTAGCTCGGGACTGAGGGGTAGCTCGGGACTGAGGGGAAGCTAGGGACTGAGGGGAAGCTCGGGACTGAGGGGAAGCTCGGGACTGAGGGGAAGCTCAGCACTGAGAGGAAGCTCAGCACTGAGAGGAAGCTCAGCACTGAGAGGATGCTCAGCACTGAGAGGATGCTCAGGCAGGTAGTTGGATCCGGCAGATCCTGGCTGGCTGGTGGTTCTGGCAGATCCTGGCTGACTGGCGGATCTGGAAGAGTCTGGTTGACTGGCAGATCTGGAAGAGTCTGGTTGACTGGCAGATCTGGAAGAGTCTGGTTGACTGGCAGATCTGGAAGAGTCTGGTTGACTGGCAGATCTGGAAGAGTCTGGTTGACTGGCAGATCTGGAAGAGTCTGGTTGACTGGCAGATCTGGAAGAGTCTGGTTGACTGGCAGATCTGGAAGAGTCTGGCTGACTGGCAGATCTGGAAGAGTCTGGCTGACTGGCAGATCTGGAAGAGTCTGGCTGACTGGCAGTTCTGGCTGCTCCATGCTGACTGGCTGCTCCATGCTGACTGGCAGCTCTGGCTGCTCCATGCTGACTGGCTGCTCTGGCTGCTCTGGCTGCTCCATGCTGACTGGCTGCTCCATGCTGACTGGCAGCTCTGGCTGCTCCATGCTGACTGGCGGCCCTGGCTGCTCCATGCAGACTGGCGGCTCTGGCTGCTCCATGCAGACTGGCAGCTCTGGCTGCTCCATGCAGACTGGCGGCTCTGGCTGCTCCATGCAGACTGGCGGCTCTGGCTGCTCCATGCAGACTGGCGGCTCTGGCTGCTCCATGCAGACTGGCGGCTCTGGCTGCTCCATGCAGACTGGCGGCTCTGGCTGCTCCATGCAGACTGGCGGCTCTGGCTGCTCCATGCAGACTGGCGGCTCTGGCTGCTCCATGCAGACTGACATCTCTGGCTGCTCCATGCAGACTGGCAGCTCTGGCGGCTCCTTGCAGACTGGCAGCTTTGGCGGCATCCTGCAGACTGGCAGCTCTGGCAGCTCCTTGCAGACTGGCAGCTCTTTGCAGACTGGCAGCTCCTTGCAGACTGGCAGCTCCTTGCAGACTGGCAGCTCCTTGCAGACTGGCAGCTCCTTGCAGACTGGCAGTTCTGAACAGGCGGGAGACTCTGGCAGCGCTGGAGAGGAGGAAGGCTCTGACAGCGCTGGACAGGCGAGGCGCACTGTAGGCCTGATGCGTGGTGCTGGCACTGGTGGTACTGGGCCGAGAACACGCGCAGGAAGCCTGGTGCGGGGAGCTGCTACCGGAGGGCTGGGGTGTGGAGGTGGTACTGGATAGACCGGACCGTGCAGGCGCACTGGAGCTCTTGAGCACCGAGCCTGCCCAACCTTACCTGGTTGAATGCTCTCGGTTGCCCTACCAGTGCGGCGAGGTGGAATAGCCCGCACTGGGCTATGCAGGCGAACCGGAGACACCGAGCGCAAGGCTGGTGCCATGTAAGCCGGACCAAGGAGACGCACTGGGGACCAGATGCGTAGAGCCGGCTTCATGGCACTTGGCTCGATGCTCACTCTAGCCCGGCCGATACGCGGAGCTGGAATGTACCGCACCGGGTGGCACTGGAGACACCGTGCACACCACAGCATAACACTGTGCCTGCCCGGTCTCTCCAGCCCCCCGTAAGCACAGGGAGTTTGCGCAGTTCTCCTACCTGGCGTAGCCATACTCCCTGTTAGCCTGCCCCCCAAGAAATTTTTGGGGCTGACTCTCGGGCTTCCGTCCACGCCGCCGTGCTTGCTTCGCCAACTCCATTCTCCGATAACCTTCCGCGCACTGCTCCATCGAATCCCAGGCGGGCTCCGGCACGGTCCCTGGGTCGACCGCCCACCTGTCTATCTCCTCCCAAGTCGTATAGTCCATTCTCTTGCTGTCCATAACGTCCTCCCATGTCCTTTCCTCCTTTTGCTGCTGTTGCCCGTTACCACGCCGCTTGGTCCTGTTGTGGTGGGTGATTCTGTAACGGCTTTCTTCTATCTCCTCCTCTGACGAGGTGTAGCAAGGATCGGACCAAAATGCAGCGTGTAGATTGCGATCCATGTTTATTCAACAATGATAAAACATGAACTGTACGAAAACAATAAACGTAATGTGAAAACCGAAACAGCCTAAACTGGTGTAAACTAACACAAGACAGTTACAAGGACACTAAGGACAATCACCCACGAAACACCCAAAGAATATGGCTGCCTAAATATGGTTCCCAATCAGAGACAACGATAAACACCTGCCTCTGATTGAGAACCACTTCAGACAGCCATAGGCTTCAGTAGAACACCCCACTAAGCTACAAACCCAACACACCACATACAAAAACCCATACCACACCCTGGCCTGACCAAATAAATGAAAATAAACACAAAATACTTCGACCAGGGCGTGACAAATATCCACTCATGGCTATCATATTCAACAGACCTTCATATTTAGCATACTATATTAATTTTATCAATTTTTTTGACTGATCATGGACAATTTCACAGCAGCCTGTATTGGTACACAAAACAGTGACGACTGAGGGAACATTGTGATTGACAGAGATCCCTTATGATTCAGCATTGCTGTGCTAGGATGACAGCACACCGTCTGACAGAGCTAACAGCCAAGAGTTGACTGTACTGACTGGTGGCATGACAGGGCTGGGAAGACAAGCAGGAAAGGTTCTGGCAGCCAAAAGAAAAATGAATCAGTCTAGACTTGGGAAGAGAGACAAAAATAAAAACCTTTTGATCAGAAGGGGTCTTTTGACATTAGAGTACTTTGTATATATCAGTGTCAAAGACAATCCAAGTTAAATCCATTTTAATTTCTAGGTTGTAACTCAACAAAATGTAAAAAAGTGCAAGGGCCTGAATACTTATGAAACCCACTGTAGGGGGATGGTAGCCATGGTAGCACAAAGGTCTCTATTACTCCTTTCCTACAGTCTTTTAGTAATCCCAGAAGGGATTGAGCGTTAATGTGTCCAAGCTCCTGGATTTTAGATGTTGCAATTTACATAAAGCAACTACAACATCAGCCGTTCGTTCTGGCCTGAGCTGGCAATACAACCAAACAAATAGAATCGGGTGCATTGTACTGGCTGGTAACTGTCTCTGCTACCCAGTGCTGTAAGTATCAAAGACAGGGCATTAGGGCAGGAGTGCCCCATACATACCTACATGTAAGCCTGTTCAAGTTGCCTTGATTACCTAATGCTTTTACAACAAGCAGCATAACCAAAGTCTCTGCTCACAACAATCGAGGTTTGTAGAACTATAAAAGTCGACTAAACTACATTCCTTTACTCTAGCTTACTACAATGTATTACTAAATATTGTTACATGATACGTGGGCTAGGTTGGTACACCTGTACTTTCACCTCGGTCATGTGGACCTGTTATCTTCCATAATGAGCCACCTGCCGCACGCTGATGTTCAGGGTTAATGTCTTATGCAGTAGTATTGGATCCAGAGGACACACCCTTCCCAACCAGGCCAGTCCTCCAGCATTTAACTGCAAAAGCTGATTGGACAGGAGAGCAGAAACGAGTTGGGTGTTGGAACACAGCCAACTAATAGAGTGATCAATCTGCCCAGACTGCAGCTGGATTGCGGCAGTGTCAACCTTAGGGAGAGACATCAGGACAATACTGCAATCAGACAGAACCACTATGAAACCACCTTACACTAACCATGCAGAGGCGCACTGGGCTGTTTGACCACATTTGCAGTGAGAGGAAGACAAACATGTTTTTCTATTCTTCAGCAGTTTCGACTGCTACCAATCAACAGCAGGTGTGTGATATTTGTGTGCACTGTTGCTCGCCCTTAATGCATGCACTATTGCATGTTTATGTCAATCTATACACACACTAACAAAAGAGGGTTCCTCAAGGGTTCTTTGGGAAGCGTGATGGTTCTATGTGGAACCATAATGACTCAAATAACTATTTGAGCCCTTGAATGGTTCTTTGCAGTTCAGAAAAGGGTTATTTCCTCTTTTAGTGATAGTTAAAATGAAGGGTTGGCAGCTCATTTGAACATTTTGTGGCGTGGTTTGCTCACATCTCTTTGGAGCAGCCGTGAGTTATAGTGTCATTCCAGTTGATCTAACATGTTGTGTTATGTCACTGCATGATAAGTATGACTATGGCCCGTAACCATGTCTTGTGAAAGACTCACATAAGGCTTTGTCTCAACTTTCTCCCCAGCTTTTCCGGAGCTAACGCGTGATTCAACTGGTCAACGAACACAATAATGACACCAATGGAAATGTGATTAATCACAAACCCTGTGTGGTTCATCAAAAGGATCTATACATAGTTTTTTTTATATTAAGGAAGGTTCTTTATGGAACACTTTTCCATAAAGGTTCTATAAAGATCCATAAAAAGGGTTCTACTGTATATAGCCCCAAAAAGGGTTGTAACCATATAGCAGAACCCTTTTTTTGGCACTATACATAACATTTTATTAATGGTTCTTTATAGAACCTAAAGAAAGGGTTCTTAATAGCACCATGCATATTCCAGTTAGAACCTTATAAGCATGGTTCTTATAGAACCTTCAAAAAAATGTTATTTTATAGCACCAAAAAGGGATCTGCTATGGTTACAAGACAAATCATATTATTTGGCATTATATATTACTTTTTTTGTGTGCCGTCACTATAATATCTGTAAACAAAGCCTACAGTAAGAATTCAGAAACTGTGTCAGAAACTGTGTCAGAAACTGCATCTCAAAGGCATTGACTGTTTGCTATATAGTATTGTTTACTTTGAAGGTCATGTGGACACTACATGCGGTTTGTGGACCCTTGTCGCCCACGCGGTTGTTTTGTCTTATGAAAGGTCTCTGCTCCAGCGTCCTGTTGATCTCTGTGGTCTGTCAATAACACACAGGTTGTTGATGCACATCCAGGGCATCATTACCCACTGCAGATAGAGGCCCATCTGTGATAATACCAATGTATTTTTCCACCCACTTTAATTTCCATCTACGTAGGTTATATCAGAAGAAGTACAAATAGTACAGGTCTTACAGTGCACCTTTAAGATTTTAGTGACGCATTTGTGTAGCTGCTGGCCGCCACACTCAGACACTTTCTATTTACAACTGACACTGTTCAGTCTCTTGAACTACACAAATAGAACAATGCTATATGTAAAAGTAGGCCACTGACGCAACAAGTCATAGACGACGAAACAAATAGCGATAAGACAAACATGACAAAAAAACAGTTGTGTGTTAATCAGAATCAAGTTCAGTAGCATTATTTCAGCTGTTCTAAGGATGTGCCCTTGGTCAAATCCAACTCCACTCTCTCTACATATTTGACTATGGCGCATCAGTATCAGAGTGGTGTGTGACAGTATACACCCGTGTGTGTGTGTGTGTGTGTGTGTGTGTGTGTGTGTGTGTGTGTGTGAGTGTGTGTGTGTGTGTGTGTGTGTGTGTGTGTGTGTGTGTGTGTGTGTGTGTGTGTGCGTGTGTGTGTGTGTGTGCGTGTGTGTGTGTGTGTGTGTGCGTGTGTGTGTGTGTGTGTGTGTGTGTGTGTGTGTGTGTGTGCGTGTGTGTGTGTGTGTGTGTGTGTGTGTGTATGTGTGTGTGTGTGTCTGTGTGTTTCATGCGACAGTGCGAGAGTGTGTTTGTATGCTGTATGTGACACGGTGCACACAACCTCCCATCTCATCCCAGGATCTATGTAATCACATAACAGGCCAGATTGATCTCTGTGTTGCCAGACCACTCGTCATCTCAGATGTAATTATTCCACTGGCTCATAAGGGACTGAGCTACATCAGTGCACAGCTGTCATTTAAGCACATCTAAAACAAACTCCATCAATCAAGCCTAAACCATTACACATCCCGCGCCAACGGCCTCCATGATCTGCTCTCAGCTCTCTAACAGTCCCTATGTCTCCTTGATCTTCAAACATTGTCAGAGTATCTGTGACTGTCATTCCCAGGAGATGAACAACGTTCTGTGGGGCAGTGCTGTGACCGGGAGTAAATATGGCCTACTCATACTAAATCATCAGTGTTCTGGTATTGTAGGTTAACAGACATACAGGATCATCTCCTCCAATGTGTTGCTATTTGAGCTCACATGTCTGTGTCATGTCCGGGCCCAAAATAGAGGAGGACAGACAGTGGTGCCTGGCTCCATTTTATTGAATATTTCTCATATGATTGTGTCTCTGTGCATTATTATTATTATTATTGATCTACGTTAGCTAGATGCATAATGACTATATGGTGCGGTGTCATTGATGTGCTGGTTAGGATACGTTTTATTTCAGGCAACTCTTTTATTTATTGTCATGATGACTAGTCTGATTGCTTTCTTTGTTTAGTTTGGACACATTTGGACACATTTTTGTTTTGGTTTCCATCACAGGGCAACATTCCTCTGTGTTGGCTCTGCTGTACCAGTCCCATGGTTCACCAAGTACCAGCAGTCTACCAGTCAGAGTCCCTCCAAACCTTCTATGGTTACATGTTTAGTTCTGAGTGATTCGGTTTTGATCCAAATTGAGAGTATCTAGGCCACCATCCAGTAGAACCTACCTCCTGGTTTTAAAAAAAACCTGGAGGAATAATAAGAGAGAGAGAGACCAAACGAGAATCTGACATCATTAAGGGATTATGGTGCAACAACAGGCCAGAAGGTTTCTCTAATTTGAACAATGGGAGAAGTTCTGGGTGATATAGTATTGGGGTTTTCCCTCTTAGGAAAAGGGCCTTATCCCGAGCTGTCTAAGAGCTGTCTTAATGAACCGTTAGTCAGGATTAGTCCAGAAGTTAGAATTATGTGAATGCCAAATAGATTTGAGATGGGGAGAAAGAAAATGTTTCATGAATTTAAGATCCTTTTTTTCTTTAGAAACATCCTCAGAGAAGTTTTCTTATTTTTCTTTATGCTGAATCATACTAGATATGCTGTGTTTCTGTCTGAACTTC